>NW_028263385.1:16274381-16601048 GCF_051168715.1 Poecilia mexicana
TATTTTCTGGGCTGCTTTGAGAATGGCAGCACTGCGGTACAATTTGAATTTGATGGTGAGGAGATGTTATATGTCGACTTCCAAACAGACGAGGTAGTTTACACCGTACCCACCTTCATTGACCCTGACCCTGCCCAGGTTTTAGTTGGTTTGAGTATCCTGCGTGATGCTCATGATAACAAGGAACTGTGTTCAGGTCTACTAGGTGTGTTGAAACACGAAGATACATCTCCACAAAAAGAAGGTAAATCAACCCTAACATTAGTTTTCTGTGATAACAATATTGATCAAATGCTGGTGAAACTTTGGCTTGTCCTTTGACGTTCTTTAGACGCTCCGAACTCCATGATCTTTCCCTCAAGAGAGGTGGAGCTGGAAGTTGAAAACAGCCTCATCTGCTTTGTAAATAATTTCTATCCACCCTCCATCAAAGTCAGCTGGACTAAAAATGGCCACCCAATCTCAGAGGGGGTGTCACTCAGTCGATATCATCCCAATAACGACCAAACCTTCCGCCAGTTCTCAACTTTGACCTTCACACCGAGTGAGGGGGACATTTACTCCTGCACCGTGGAGCATCCCGCCCTGGAGACGCCTACAACAAGAATCTGGGGTAATGAGCTTTATTATATATGCAAAATGTTATTCTGACAAATAAAGTGTGTTTATGTCAATTCATATATTTATTAACTTTCTCTACAGAAGCAGAAATCATCAAAAAGGATGAAAGTCTTTGGCCTGATATTTACTGTGGAGTCGGTCTTGGTGTGGGTTTGTCGGGAATCACAGTCGGAGTGTTTTTCATTGTCAAGAGTCAACATGTAGCATAAGGTTTTAGTTTTTAAATATAGTAAACTGTTACAATCTTCACATGATTTTCATTTGTGTTTTTTTTTAATCATTTCCTTGTTCATCTTGTTTCTTAGGTCTTGCCATATTCTGTTCATTCTGTATTATTGTCAGAAGGGTGTTGTCATAAAGTTTATTACTTTGTGTTTAGTTTCTTTGTTTATTCTTGTGTTTTCTTCATTGCACATTTGAATTTAGTTGTATTAGATCACTCTCGTTCTTTTACAGTGAGTTTATAGTTTTTTGAGTCTCCCATTTGTACTCGGAACTTGAAAAACCCGACTTCCCAGTCGAAGAAAATCGACTGGAACGCCCCCTGAAGTCGGGCTTCCCACTAAAAGAATAGGAGAAACTCCGACTACCCCTGGTTAGGATTTTAAGACCAACTTTGTGTTATTTTGTGTAAGAAGAGTCCATCTGAAATCATTGTTACATGTAGCACCTCCATCTCTAAGCTGAACAAATTAAAAGTGCTGTTTTCTTGTGGAAAGTAAAGCTTAAAACAATGTTTTTAAGACATGCCATATATTTTGGATACTGTTTAAAAACAAAACATTTTACTCTGCATCAGATGTCATTTTTAAATTTAGTGAACACTGTGTATAATTTTCGTCCTTATTTAATAAACAAAAAATGTTTAGATTTGTGCTTTCTCCTACACTTACATCTGCTTTGAATGTTAAGCTGTTATCCATGATTCTATCGTGGTTTGAAGGGATGTTACCCATACTATGAAGGATCATGATGAAGAACGACACAGTCAAATGGAAAAAAGAAACTTGCACAAACTGGTGGAAACAGAGAAAGAGACGATGAGAAACAAATGAGCGACATGAGGAAGGGCAACAGGAGAGTCAAACACTTGATTATTCCTTACATTTAGACATTAAACTACTAACAACATAGATTATTTGACACTAATAGAATTAGAGAACAAAAAGTGTTTACAGATTAATAAGAACGCCACGCCTGCACTGAAAAAATAACGTTGGTAAATCTATTTCTGTACTTCCTCATTGTTGCTGATCAGAACCAGTTAGCGCTCAGTCGGACCTCTGTTGCCAACCTGACAGGATGCCTCAGGCTCAGGGCTTCTCTGTTTTCCTGGTGCTTTTTCTGACATTTTCACCAGGAGGTAAGGGACTTTAAGCTAAAGCAGTTTGTATTTTTTATTGCTTTCCAACTACAGTTGCTTCTGTGTGGTTCAGATGTAAAATGTGTTTCTGTAATCATTCAGCATTTGCCATTTTAATAAAAATATTTCCTCATTTTTAGGTGCTTACTATTTGTATGTGATGGAACGGTGCCAGTTTAGCTCAAGTGATGGTCATGATGCCGTGTTACTGGATCAGTTTTACTACAACAAAATTCTGGAAGGACAATACAACAGCACTGTAGGAAAAGTGACTGCATACACAGAAAAAGGTGAAGTATATGCCATTATTCTAAACAACGATCCTGGGTTTATTAAGCGCGAGATATGGAAAACAAACCTCTGCAAAAGAAATGTTCCACTGGGACAAAAACTACTAACAGCAGGTAATCTACAGACAAGGCAGCACAAGAGTAATCAAAGTGACATCTTTTTCTGGATGTAATACTCATCCCTGGATTGAATACGGTCTACTGAATCTTTTTGTTTTGTCCATGTTTTCTAGTGGAGCCCTATGTTTGGTTGAGGTCAGTGAAAGCAGAGTACAGTCAACATCAGCAGAAGCTCGTCTGCAGCGCGTACGACTTCTATCCAAAGAAAATCAGGGTGACGTGGCTGAGAGACGGAAAGGAGGTCACATCTGATGTGACATCCACTGACGAGCTGCCCAATGGGAACTGGCTTTATCAGATCCACAGCTACCTGGAGTTCACACCTAAACCTGGAGAGAAGATCGCCTGCATGGTGGAGCATGCAAGCCTCAAGGAACCACAGCTTCATGACTGGGGTGAGAACGTCTGCATGCAGACAGAAAATGTTTATATGAATAAACCATTTTATGCCCAAAGAGTCAGAGGATATTCATCTAGATTGTCTTCCTTATGAAAACACTTCAATGATGAGCACCCTAAATATAATGATTGATTACTGTAGTCAAACCATGTCAGAGTTGACACATTAAGTTTGTGTTTAACTCAGGTGCAGTGTTTAACTTCCTCTCTAAATTCAAAATCTTCTTTGTTTCATAAGGTGGTGATGAATGCATAAATCACTGGCAAAAATCTGAAACCAGACATTGAAACAAGGAGCATTTCAGTCTAACTTAGTGTTCATGATGAATCTGATTTCAGAGCCGGAGTCGGATTCAAAGTGGAGTAAGATTGCTGTTGGCTCAGCAAGTCTGCTGCTCGGTTTGCTGTTTTCTGCTGCTGGCTTCATCTATTACAAGACAACATCAAATGGTGAGACAATAGTTCACTTTAAACTTAAAAAACACTTTCATAACTGACTTCAGTATCTAAATTATGTTCATGTTTAAATACATTTTATTGAAACATTTTCTAACTTTTTTGGTGTTTTACCCAGGACGGGTGGTGGTGCCTACAACAGAGGTGAGTTTTAGTCTCTTTATCTGTCCTGTGTGTTCCTGTATACACCTGATTATAACTTTATTTATTTGTTATCTAGGATGTATGTCCAGAAGAAACCCTTTAGGCTGCAGAAATGTTGAGAAGCCCCACACACATCTATCAACCACTGGAAACTCTTCTTAATCCCACATTTGAGAGACTTCAAGCCTTCATATGCCTCAAGTTTTTTTATTTTGCCTTTTACACATTTCTGCAGACAAACACTAACATTGCAGCACTTTTATTTTATACTGAACTAAAACACTATTGTAAAACAATAATAAATAAACCTGTTCTTTGTCATTTTCTTCCAGTTCATCACTGGGATGAAACAAATGCAAAGTCATTGTGTTTTGTTTTAAAAACCTTTAATGTCAAGATACTGCCCAAACAATCCACATCACTTTCTAAACCAATCTTCTGACTAATTTGAAATCAAATTAAGATATTACACCCATTTTTTAAAAAAAACAACCATACAAACAAGATTAATAATTAAAATGTATTTGAACCTTCTGTGTTTGTTTAACTTTCTAGTAAATGTGTATTTTACATTATACATATTATTATCCAATTAAATTAAAAGTCCACTAACCAACAAGTCAGTGAAGTGACTAAAACACAGGAAAACCAACAGGAGAGAAGTGGCAGCTTTTTTTTTGCTTCTTGGCAGGTACAAAAGCTAAACTATTTTATATTAAAAGGTCACAGAGTGCCTTAAAACCAGTCATATATATATATATTTTTACATTTTACAACTTTTACATGTGATCTAATGTTTTTGATGCCTTTTGCAAGCTCATGTAAAGTTGAATTATTAATGCTTTGGTTATGTTTGCCACATTCTGGGGTTCAGTATTTTTTTTTAAAACTATTATGGTGTTGTAAGAAAGAAGAGTTGGCAAGCATGGTTAAGTGAAAATTACTGTCAGGTTTATTATCAACCATATTTATGAGAGGGACAAGATGAAGTTATCATCTTAAAAGCTCTGCCAGTAAACAGATAACACACCTGTTTTATAGAATCAGTATAAGGAAAACAAATTAAGAAAACAATCTGAGGCTATGTGGATCTAGTGAAGAAAATTTCTCTGGGAAAAACGTCAGCATGTTGAGTAAGACAAATTTCCCTCTGACAAAAAATAACATCATGAAATTACTCTACCTTCAAACTATTAAAGTCATAATGTTTTACACTTGTAGTAAAAGCTTTCCACCACATTGGTCACATGTTTCACTGTAAAATCCAGCGTTGGCAACGGCTACAAAGAAAGGCGTGCCATCCACCAGACAGAGTGAGACTATTTTCATTTACAAGCTGCAGGTCCGAAATGAAGCGCTCTGCTCTACTTGTCTTCATTCTCAACTCCTATTTTGTCTTCTCTCAAAGTAAGAACCATTTAGTGTTTTTTGTTCAAGTAAGAGCTAAATGTTTTGTTGAATTTTAAATTCCACTGTATTGTTTTTCAGAGCCCCATGAAATAACCTATTTTGTGGGCTGCTTTGACGATGGCAACACCGACATACAGTCTGAGTTTGACGGCGATCAGATTTTATACATTGATTTCCCAAAGAAGGAGGTTGTGTTCACTGTGCCACCTGTTATAGTTCCTGATCCACAAAAACTTTTGGGTGGATTTCATATTCTAAAAGAAGCTCTGTATAATCAAAAAATGTGTCCAGTTACAGATGAATTGATTGAATATGGAATGAAGTCCGTGTCTGAAGAAAAAGGTAAATAAATCTCAACAGTCGTTTTCTCTTTTGCCATAGCTGATAAAATGCTGATGAAACTTTTCTTATCTTTTGACGTTCTTCAGACCCTCCAGACAGCATGATCTTCCCCTCTAGAGAGGTAGAACCTGGTGTAGAAAACAGCCTCATCTGCTTTGTGAATAATTTCTATCCACCCTCCATCAAAGTCAGCTGGACTAAAAATGGCGTCCCAGTTAGGAGGGGAGTGTCTGTCGGTGACTACTCTCCTAATAACGATCAAACCTTCCGCCAGTTCTCAACTTTGACCTTCACACCGAGTGAGGGGGACATTTACTCCTGCACCGTGGAGCATCCTGCCCTGGAGACGCCAAAGACAAGAATCTGGGGTAAATGCTTTATTTCTTTCATGCGATATGATGAAAACACAATGTAAATATTTCAATATGGCAAACCTGATCTATAATATTTCAATTTTTCTTTTACAGAAGTTGAATTTTACAACACAGATCCAAGTCTTGGTCCAGACATTTACTGTGGAGTGGGTTGGGGTCTGGGAGTGATGGGGATCACTGTGGGAGTGTTTTTTATTGTCAAGGGACAACAAGCGAACTGATTTATCTGATGCTAAACATGATTAATATGGACGGTGGAGTAAAAATAACATGCATATTTTCATATATAACAACTTGAATAAAAAAAAAATCACACTACACAATTTATCACCTGTAAACTCTATGCAGCGTTTCTCTTGAACTTGCTTTATCAGACGTAAAGCCTGCATATTTGTAAATATTTTAGTGGTTATTCATCTGTGAAATCAGTTATTCAAGCTTTTTGCCATGGAGGACAAAATTATAGTTGACTAGAACCACTCACAGGTCACATTACATTTTTATAATTTTTACAGTTTTTCTCAGTTGCTTTATTGCATTTCTCAGAATTGTTGTTCAATCTTCAAATCGTTGTGTCACTTCTGCACATCAAGAAACCAGTTTCTGGTTCCTTTGGGCAAGTTGCAAAGGTATGTGGACATCCAGGCAAGTGATTAAGTACAATTTTCTGCTTTTTCCTACATTTTTAATTGCCTTTGTCATGTTGATCAAAATGTATTATATGGGTCTCTGTTGAGTGGTCTCAACCTACACAACATGAGCATAGGTTTGTAGGATTAAGTCTTTACATGCAAAATGCTTGAACAAGATGTGAAAATATGTCAAGCGCCTTTCTAGTTCCATTATGCATTTATTTTTTATTTTTACTGAACTTATAAATTGCTCCCAGATGCTTAAATGTGTTAAACATTAGATCAACCAATAATAAACCAGTTTTCTGAAACAACTCAAAAGTACCATGAACCATCACATTCCAGAAATGCGCTGACGTCATTGAGTAAAACCGAAAATAAAAAAACTGGCAGCATTGTGATTTTTTTTTATTGTTTTACATACTCAAAAATAAACTGAACATGCAAAAAAAAATTATTGAGTTGTCTGACTTTTTTTTGCTTATGGTAGATCTAAAACTTAGAGAAGGGTTTTGTGCATGAAGCAACTTCAAAGTTTTGCTCTTAATCATTTAAGCAATTTTATTTCAGTGTGGATACCAGATTTCTCATATGTATGTCAGCAGGTATTAACCTGCTGATATTTAGTTTTACAACCTAAAAGGAAAGGCTGAAAATGAAAAAATAGAGGGATTTCCATAATCTTGATCAAGAGAATATGTTTTAGTCTATTCTCAATAAAAAGAGCAGGGGAATGGTGTATTGGTCGATTTAGGTTTAATTTATTCCTTCTGAGAAATTTTAAGCCGTCTTCATATTGTGAGATAGGTCATATTCTTGATTTTACAGTTCAAGCAGCTTTCAGGTCAGGGTGATTGCTTATTCCATTTAATATCCATTTCTTTTTGTTTTAAGATTTTTTTTTATTATATCATTACTACTCCCAGTGTTGTGTTCAAGACCACCTAACCCGAGACCAAGACAAGACCAAGACCAGAGTGTATCGAGACCAAGACAAGACCAAGACTTTTGGGGTCCGAGACCAAGTCAAGACCAAGACCGAGGGGAGTCAAGACCGAGTCAAGACCAAGACCAGCGGCCCGCGCTACATGACACAATAAAATGTAAAATATGATCGAAATTGCTTCTCAAAATAATCTGAAAGATCCATATTACCATAAAACACCTAGATATTAAATACTTTATACATTTTACCAATATTAAATATTCCATTTCTGTGCTAAAAAGTGTGATGGTCTCGTGCCATCCCTAAAAACATAACGCCCTGGGCATTTGCCCATATTGCTCATATAAGAAACCACCACTGTCTGCACCATTAAACATAGCAATTGAGGCAATGCTCTGACGGTAAATAACGCTCAACCATGAACACTGACCAAGGAGCAACAAGCAAGAAGTAACCAAACAGAAGGCGCTCATCGTGACTGTTTTCACTCTCTCTCCCAGTACATGAAGCCAGGTAGTCTGACACCATGGCAGACATTACAGCTGCCACTTTGAACAAAAACAAAGAGCAATGTGCATGCTCTGCGTGCTCTTTCGTTCTTATGTTTTAGTTATTTGTTAATTTAAATATTAACGTACATAATAAAATAAAATAATGATGCAGTGTACACAGAGCAATACAAGAACAAAGAACGGGTGTTCTGTCAGGTCAGATCGTCGTACGCTTAACACGAACTCACAGTGTTCTGTCAGATCAGCATACGTTGTCAGATAGTCGTACGCTTAGCTCAGATATGCATACGCTGTCATTACCATATGATTTTATTTAATCAGCAACATAGGATCATGACGTAGATCATCATACACTTGGTTATTAACAGTTGTATGGCATCCAGCTGCAGCCAGACCTGCTTTAAACACACTTTGAAACCACGACAACGCATGTATATCTATCTAGTTATCATATTATGTCATATTATAAACAATTTAATGACTTATTTTGGTCATAACTTGTTGCGTATACTGACAACTCCACTGACGGTCGGACTTCTTAATACGCATGCGCTGTCATGGTACTCACTGCATGTATGCCATTCTGACAGCGTATGGCTATCTGATAGAACACCGGCTATATCTGTCAGACACGTCATTACCATAAGATTTGATTTAATCAGCAACATAGAATCATGACGTAGATCGTCATACGCTTTGTTATTAACAGTTGTATGGCATCCTGACTTAGCGGTTAAGTGAGTTTTACACGGTCGTGTGTTGTAGTTGACTCCAGCTGCAGCCAGGCCCTGCTTTAAATACACTTTGAAACCATGACAACACATGTATATCTATATAGTTATCATTGAAAACAATTTAATGACTTATGTTCATCATAACTTGCTGCGTATGGTGAACTGACAACTCCTCTGATGGTCGGATTTCTTAATGCTTAATGCATGTATGCTAACCTGACAGCGTATGGCTATCTGATAGAACAACGGCTCTCAGTGAGTGACACTCCAGTCCTATCTAATAAGTAAAGAGCCGTGGAGAAGAATCGACTGTTTCTGAATGTCACCTCACTATATTGCAGACTTTTGGACATAGCGTTGTCCCGTATATGCGACAAGTCAGTCTACACCTCCGCACAATAATTCAGCACAGTGAGTGATAACATTTTTCATCACAATGCTTATGTGTCTCTGTACAGCTAGCTTTGCTAACATCACGTTAATGGAGCTTACCTTCTTTGAGCTACTTTTCTAAGTGACGAAAAAAGTTAGACGTTGTCTCCACCGTCTGTGAAAGCGAAGCGCTGCTGAGTTAGCTGTGGCCATCGGATTTCTTACTATTTATGCAGCGCTATTATATTACTGACGATTAGACAAACATTTTCTGCCGCTGAGAGGAAACCACTGCGCATGTCCTGGAGCGCCGCGCGCGAGTGAAAGGTGGGGAGCGGAGGGGGAGGGAGAGCAAAAGGTGAGGAGGGGAGAGGGGAGTAACAGAAACACTTAGTTGCTTGGATTTTAATCGGTGCGTTTTGCATCCACTGAAAACAAAAATGTTAACAAATAAAGTGGACAGAATGCTGTACGTTTAGTGATATTTTCACAGTTGCGGTCTTGACTGGTCTTGAAATAAAATGCCGAGTCCTCAGAGCCCGAGACCGAGACAAGACCGAGACCAAATGCGGTCGAGTCCGAGACGAGACCGAGACCATCAAAAAATGGTCTTAAGACCGGTCTTAAGACCAAGACCAACTTCGAGTACCACAACACTGACTACTCCTATTATTATTATTATTATTATTATTATTATTATTATTATTATTATTAATAATAATAATAATAAATCTATAAGAAAGCATTTCCTTGTCCATAGTGTTGTATGTGTTGAAATAAATGATCATTTGAAATGAAACTAATAATGTAACAATGTGGACTGTTATGTTCCCATTTTTCCTGATGTGTCATTTCTTTCCCTTGTCTGTATGTTTCGTTTACTACGTTTAGAAATTGCGGAGTACTCGTTGCTTTAGACCAACATTTCACGATATAATTTTAATATCGGAGCAAGACGTAGTGAAAGTTTACAAATCTGGAAAAAACTCAGAAAGCTCCATCTATTTAACAACCCTGAACAAAAATCAAACATGGAGAACAAACATTTAGTATTATCAAAACAAGAATCCAGAGAAACCCATATTAGTTTATAAATTACTAATTCTTATTGAACATTTTAGTTTTGTTTTGTTTGTATTTCCTTCTAATTCACGAAAGACATTTTGAACTGCTGAAAATGTGCTATGTAAATAAAATGACCTTACCTTACCTTTTATATTGACTCTTTCAATGAATGATTAACCAATGCTGAATTACCATCTCCTGATACAGAGATAAAAACAAATCCTGTTTTGATCAGCAAAGGTGCCAATTGTGCAAGTGTGACAATGTGGGCAGCCATATTTTGTTTTATATTGACTTGTCAATAATTAACTTATCTTCCACCTCCTAAAATGGAGGTGGAACATGTGTTTTTATTGGTAGAGGTGCTACTCCTTTAAAATAGTAATGTTGATAAATCTACTGCTGCACTTCCTTGCTTATGCAGAATCGTATATTTGCCAGTAAGCCGTCAGTCAGCTCTCTGTCAGCTGACAACATGTGGACTCAACGTTTAATTTTCTTGGAGCTTTTACTGGTGTTTTCATCAGAAGGTACGTGATTTTTGGTCAACATAATCTTTATATGCGGTGCTGCTCTTGTACTCACATACTCATTCTCATAATTGGAATGAGTTCACCTGATTTATTGATAATGGTTTTTTTTTCTTATTTTTTAGGTGCTTTTTATGGCTATTATTTAGGCCGCTGCCAGTTTAACTCTCCTGACAGCAATGATGTTGTGTTAGTGGAACAACTGTACTTCAATAAGATTTTACTTGGCCAATATAACAGCACTTTGGGAAAAGTGGTGGCGTTCATTGAGAAAGCCGAAGCTTATGCAGATATGCTCAACAAGATGCCAAGATTCCAGGCACATCAAATATGGAAAATAAACCGCTGCAAAACAGGTGCACAACTGGCAAATGAAAATCTACCAGCTGCAGGTAATTTTCACAAGATGGTAAAAAAAAAATTGTACAGATATTTGGAAAAATATGTTCTTATATATCTAGTGTTAACAGATTAATAAGTGTTTTAAACGTAAAAGCATATAAAGGTGCAGTAGTGTGACTCTTCAAATGTTATGACTATGATAAATATTTGTCATCCAATGACAAATTTAGTCTTTGTTTTATCCAGTGGAGCCCTACGTTTGGTTGAGGTCAGTGAAGGCAGAGTACAGTCAACATCAGCAGAAGCTCGTCTGCAGCGCGTACGACTTCTATCCAAAGAAAATCAGAGTGACGTGGCTGAAAGACGGAAAGAATATCACATCTGGTGTGACATCCACTGACGAGCTGCCCAATGGGCACTGGCTTTATCAGATCCACAGCTACCTGGAGTTCACGCCTAAACCTGGAGAGAAGATCGCCTGCATGGTGGATCATGCAAGCCTCAAGGAACCGAAGCTTTATGACTTGGGTGAGAACGTCTGAAAATAAAATACTTTTTTTTGTTTGCACTCAGTTTCAACTCTTTAAATCTTTCGTACATTTACAGTTGTACTCACATTCACATAAAATGTATTCAGGAAACAGACTCACTTCTACTTATATTAGCCAATATTGCAGTACACACACAATATTTAACTAAAGGGACAATTTACTGTGCTTAACTGGGAAATTACTGGAATATTTCTCCAACTGCCTGAAGTTCAGACATGACTTGACCTGGAATTAAACAAAAAACAACAAGCCATAAATAAATAACACTTGTAGAAAATGTCACAGTCCCAAGAACCTGCATCTGTTTTTACCCAAACCCAGGTTTTCATGTCTTAAATCCACCCTGATACAATCAGGCATCTTGAAAAGCACATACATGTGAGAGTAAACTCAATTCATACTCAAACCACATACTTATCTGACCGTCTTTTTATAACATTACAACAAAATGTGGACACTTGCTTCAATGCAAGATTTGCAACTTGGTTTTTGAATATTTTAGCTATCTAAAAAAGATTATGTGAGTTTATTCTGACTCTAAGCATAAAGCATAATTTTTCATATCATCCAAACGTTTATTGATTTGGCTTTCCTTAATGTGTCATTTGTGCTATTACTGATTTTATAACAGTGCCTGGGTGACTTATGGTATAAATATGGACGTGAACTTTCATTAGTATGAATTGGAAGCATTTAAATCTAACATTGTGTTTAAAATAAATGTTTTTTCAGAGCCTGAACCGGATTCAGGAAAACACAAGATGGTTGTTGGTTCAGCTGGGTTGCTGCTGGGTTTATTGTTTTCAGTCATGGGGTTTATCTTCTTCAAGAAGAAATCAATTGGTGAGAGAGTCATTCAAAGTAACATAAATACCATCAAAATCATTTAAATATTTTATTTTTATAGTGTTTAAAAGTAGTACGTCAGTTTCATTGATTTTCTTGCTTCTTTTGACAGCAGAGCGGGTGAGAGTGCCAACAACTGAGGTATGCTCTTAAATTCAGTTAATATATTAATCATTTCTAGAAACATTCATCTAACACCGTAATATTTTTATATATTTAGCAGGAGATTCCTGAAAACAACCCTTAAGTTTACGTTTAGCTGTCTCAGGATCAGTGGCAAAAGATGCTGAGATTGATTGCAGCTTCTCCCACCACGAAACACTCGACAAGGAGCCAAGCCTTGACCAGTGTTACTCCAAATGCAGACCTTAAAAGCACATTGTGTTAACATTGGTTAAAAAAAAATACTTCAACTTAATGCTTTGTTTGGCATTTTTTACAGGACACACTTTAAGAACTGCAAGGCCAGTTCAATCTGATTTTAAAGTTGTGCAAAATGTCCAAAAAGGTAGTGAAATGTCCCTTTTTTTCTTTTGATTGATCATACAATAATCCAAATTATTGACGGGTAACATTTTAAAATTAATCTGTGATGTGACAAAGCATATTTAAAGGATGTCATTTTATTAAAAATCAATGTAAAATCCACTGCATCAATTAGATTTTTGTCTTTTAGAGAATAGAAAAAGTGGAAAATTTGGGAAAACCAATCAGTTTTATTTTTGGCATACTTATCGAGTCAAGATCAAATTATAGACTTTTCCACGGCTGTGTAAGAACCTTGCTCAAAGCTCCTGATTGAATGTATTTGAAATGTATTACCCATATCAGTATTTTTTTTATTTCTGCAAGCATAAAAGTGTGTAAGCATACTGCTTAAAATCTATATGAATGTGTTCATTTTTAAATGAATGTTAGAACAAGATGACTTGTACAACTCATTTTCATGTATATTCCTGATAATTATAAAATAAATTTGATAATTAGCAGAAAAAATACATTAAAATGCTATTTGTTTTCACCTTTATATGTGACATTTAATCAAGTAGTATTAGGCCAGTTGGTAAGAGTGAATTTCTTTTTCAGCTTTTGAATATTTTCCTTTAGTTTAACCCTCTGTTGTGCTTGATAAGAGAAGTCTATAAAGCACATAAATACACACAGCAGCAGATGTCAGAATGTGTTTACCTACATTATCTTCTACTTTCGCCTTGGGCAAATTAAAGTACACACTTCAAACATAAAGTTCATGCTAAGAGAAGAACAACCTGTGATAGTTGATGTGACATTAACTGAGGAATCTTCCAGAAAAAAATGGTTGCATCAGACCTAATAATAAACCTTTGAATTTAAAGACAAAGCTGGAGAGATTGGTGCTCCGTGGTGAAACATGCATCATACTAAACTTTACCTGTCAGTTAAAAAAGAAAAATCATTGCTATTTGCTAAATAATTCATATTAAAACTAAATCAAATGTCACAACTTAACGTATCTATTGTTTGGCTTCTGAATAATAACTTCAGCTCTCCCTAGAGGCGTCTCCGAGACATTACATAAACAAAGTCCATCCCAAAAATTAAGTACAGAAATTAGCAAAAGCCCCAGATATTAGATTAGGAAAACAGCATTTTCAGCGTGCCAGACAAAATTTCACAGATAAATGCGTCTTTTATATAAGTTGTTCTGAATGACTGACAAATTAAACCCTAATATCTGATCCGTAACTAGAAGGAAACATTCGCCTGTAAGACTCTACGCAGGGCTTAATAGCCCTCCGCTCTGCCTGCGCCAACGCCGCCTTTATGCTCCAAAATAATGAGCCGCTTTGCATTTTATTTCATTTTTCTCTTCTTGTTAATAAAAAGCCCGAGTGTGATTTTATTCCTGTGTTTCGCCATTTATGTTTACATCCATTACAGAACCCGCTAGGGAAGGAAAAAGCGGCGTGGCTGAATCTGATCAATGCAGGCAAAGTGATGATGAGGATGTAGGTCGTTTCGTTCAGCATCCGTCTTATTTATTTACAAACACGTCACGGATCTCTCGTCCTTGTCTCTACGGCTGGAGGCCCAAGTGATGGATTGTGCTGTTCCCGTCCCGGAGGTCGACACCGAAAACCAGGTCAGACGGGGGTGGTACCTCACCGGGCACCGATAAGACCCACAGGATGTTTGATAAGAGATGTCTATAAAGCGGAGACACAGAGCTGTGTGCTACAGTCCGGATAGACGGTAGGACCCAAACCAGCTGGTAAGACTCAACTCCTTATTTCATCCAAAGGATATTATTTGTTTTACCCTACAGATGAAATACTCCGAGCCAGCTAGAGAAGCAGTATCTTTAAATTAATTATGTTTTTAATTTATCACAAATTTCTGTTTAATCAAAACTTAGTTGATATCATATGAAGGAAGACGCGGTGAAGTGAAATGTGAAATATTTCATTCTGATTCGGCAATAGGGATCTGATAGAGATTAAATGCATGTAATACATTTATAAATCCCCTAAAAGCAGGAATATTTCCATCACTAAATTAAGTAGTGTAGTACATCTATGATGATTATACACAGAGAGAGACATCATTTATATTTTGCCCAGTTTTGATTTATTGTTGGTCTCACCGGTAAATATGTGCAAAAAGCCTGGAAATAAATTTTCAATCACAAAAGCTTAATTTTGCTGTATTTTAGAAAATGTAACTTTTTATCCCATGAACCCAGAGGTGGTCCTAGCCTAACCTCTCTGACGTCCCCCCACCCTGCAACAAAGTTGTTGACTGGGGGGACTAAGAGTTGGGGCATTTGAGGACCGGTTGGGAGAAGAGGGTGGTGTGCCGCCCCCCATAAGATACCACTCTGGAAGGCTGCCCATGTCGCCCATATTGAAACCACCACTGCCGGTACCTGTACCATTACCTTTAAAAATTAAATGCAACCAAAGATTAATTGCTTAAACGTTACTTTTAAGTTGATCTGGTTTCTTGCAGCTTCCTATTAATTAATTCAGGAGTTACTTTTTCCTGGGAAAAAATTCTGAATATAATGTGACACAGTGAACTATTTCTTTCAATCATTTTCCATTACGCTGAATCAGGACCCTGTGGAGGATTGTTGTGCCTTACTTCCTAAAAACTAATCAAAATCCTGGAAATCCTCTCAGATGTGGCGTGCTAAGATCAGCAGCAAACAGGCTGCACTTACTCAACACAAGAATTTATTACTGATACATGCAAACAACACAAAACTAATTCAGAGGGGAACTGATCAGTGCAACCCAAACGACACCCCACCACTACTGCATTAACCCAACGCTGCCCTGGATAAATGACGCCACTGTGAGGCCATTTATTTATGTTTTACCACCACGTTAAACATACTAAGTGCTGTTTTACTACTAATAATAAGAGGACTGCCAACCATTGCCCTAGCATTAATTTATTATTTTTTTGAAGACTGATTTTATTTCCCATGCTAAATAAATGTGCTTATATCAGCAGCAGTATTTTTCTTTGCAATAAAGAGAAAGTCCTATTTATTTCAAGGCTTGTTAGACTATCTTTGTTGTCCATGTCTGTGTTTATTTGTAAGTTTTATCACCAGTTGCTGACCTACATGTTAATTTTAACTCATGGTCGACTATCTTGGCCTTAACCTGCTTCTTTTTAACACGCGTGTTTGTTTTTCTGTTTCCTCCACAGCTCTTATTTGACACAGATTTATCTTCATCCTAATGGGTCTCGTCCTGTCTGCCTGGCTGATCGGCCCAGCAGCTGACCGCGTCCCCTCCTCTTCATCATCCTTCCCTCCGCTGGCCGTCCCAACATCGTCTAGAGTCACCCTCATCCTGAGCTCCTCTGCAGCGTCTCCAGGAGACAGACGCTCACACTGGAGCTCGCAGCACTGCTCTCCTCACTTCCAGCTCTCTCAGTGCAAGCAGGAAGCGACACGTGCACCTGCCGAGCTCAGCAGCGATGGGGTCAGGGCCGAGGCGGGCGTGGAGAGTGGGCTCCATGTGTGGGAGGTAACTTGGAAACCTGAGCACAGAGGAAGTCATGCAGTCATAGGAATTTCGAGGCAGGACTGCCCTCTGCAAGACTCAGGTTATAAAGTTCTGGTGGGTGGAGATTCCCTGTCATGGGGATGGGAACTACAAACCAATCAGCTCTGGCACGGCGGAGAAACTCTGGCGTGTTTTCCGTGTGAAAGGAGGGGGTCTCTTAGACTGAAATCCTCAAACTCACTACACAGCAAAGAGACAGATGCACCTCTCCTTATTCCTGAACGCGTCCAGCTGGTCCTGGATGCTGATGCGGGGACTCTGGGGTTTGCTGTTGATGGCAGCTTCCTGGGTGTTGCATTCAGGGACCTTCCTCCTGGAGTGGAACTGTTCCCAGCAGTAAGCAGCGTGAGAGGAGGAGCACGGATTGCATTGCGCTATCTGAACGGAACCACGCGTAAGTGTCCAACACATGAATTGTCTTGATAAACCAAGTTTAATACTGACATATTTGTTTCTACTACATTTGCAGGTAATCCTCCCGCCCTGAAGGCTCTGTGTGGACTATCAATTCTGCAGAATTTAGGGCAACAAAGGCAGAACCAAGTGGACAAACTGCCTCTACCACCTTTACTCCAACATTACCTGCTTTCCTCTTTCTAATTCCCTTGCACATTTACATACAAATGTTTTTGTATTTTCTTTTAAATTCATTTGTTTGTATTTCTTATGTTATTTATTGATAGTTTTATAATTGGCAAATTCACTTTGGATAATAAAAACCTTCACGCAAGCCTAATAAAGACTCCTTCAACTGCAAACACATGTAAATAGTCTGAATGTTTGTTTTAATAAACCAGACTTGCAGATACATAAACCTTTTCCAGGTATCAGATCTTTCTTTTTTCCTTTTATTTCTGAAATATTGAAGCACTCTGTCAGTAGTGCTGCCTGTTCAAGCTGATAGATGGAAATGTCACACTAAGCTTAAAAACAGTCATGCTGAAAACGATATTCTTAAATTGTTGAAATTGATTTGAATAGTTAGAAAGCTGAAACAAATGTGATCGCAGGTTGTGATCCAGAAAATACTTTTACTTTTGTTGTAAGAAACATCCAATGATGAGTGCAAATGTATCTTGTTGTTTATTTTACAGCATATTTTTTTGCTCACATGTTATTGAAATGATTAAAACTGAAAAGTTCTAGTTTTCTTAATGCATTATTATTCCCTAAATGTGATCGAATTCATAGCTTTAAATTAAGTTAAGCACAAAATTATCCACACCTGGCAGATTTAAATTTCATATTGTTTTCTTTCCACCAACAAGTGCATTTCTGATGTGAAATACAATAGGTATGTCTCAAAAGGCAATAAAACAATGTAAAGGGAGAATTGGTTTTGAAAAAACAAAACAATTTTAATAAAAAAATTACATGTCAAAAATTATTTACAACGATTTCCATAATCAATGGAAAATGTTCATTGGTATTACAGGTAATTAGCCCTTCCTTTTACTTCTTATTACTGCTGGCCACCTCATCCTCTTCCCACAGGTTCAAATTCCAGTTCAAGTTTGAACTTTGACTGGGCCACTCCAAAATGCTAGTACAACCTCAAGTTCAAAATTTTATTTTGAACTTATCTACCAATTTCTGCCATCCATACATGCATGTGTATTGATGCTGACATGTCATTCTGTATCACTGTTTGTTTTTAAGTAATACTTGATGGTGCAATTATTACTCCACCAGTATTTGATGAATTGTGTCTGAACCGCTATTGTTATACTAAATGATTTACACAGATTTCTCTTATTGGACGTAGTCTGGATATTTTTTATGTGTTAAAAAATTGTGCAAAGAGAATAAAAACTTCGAAATTGGAGAACAGAGAGTGAAATTCACCTTCTATTTCTTTATCTGTCCTTTTTAGACCATTTTAGACTGAGAATTGATGCAAATCAGTGATTCTTGAGAATAGGGACAAAACAGGTCCTATGGATAAAGCATGAAATTTGAATAAAATATACACAAAATATATTTTTTTCAAATATCTAACTAAACTAACCTGGGTCATGTGAGCACAACAATGTATATTTTTCTTTTTTTTGCTGAATATTTTTTTATTTTAAACATTGTAGTCGGTGGATGATGCCTGTAAAAGCCCTTGTCCAGGAGCAGAACTCAACACATTCTTATAGTTTAAAACAATTAAAGAAATACTAAAATTATATATTATGACAATTAAGTATAAGTAGTCATATAAATAATTATAAAAGTATCGATAAATTGAATTAAAAATAATTTTTAGATATTTTCCAACTCCGTTGAAATTTGTCCTTAGTTTTTGTCAACACCGTCAGAAATGAAAAGAATGTAAAAAAATCAGGCATTATTGGGGGGCACCAGAACTTCTGAGGACCCCATGACGTTGTCTTTTCTCTTCTTTTGCTAGGAGGGCTAGTTAGCTCCGGTTAGCTTAAGTTATTCTTTAGTTTTTTCTTCTGTTTTATTCCTAAGTTGTTTGTCACAACCATGATGTGTCAACTCCATAACTGACAATTTACAAAACTTTGATGAAATTTTGCGAAATAAAAGCTTAATTTTGGTATAATGTAAAGATTTCATGGACCTGACGAGCTACAATATGGCCTCCTTCAGAATAACATCATATAAATTGAGGTAGTTTGGCATTTCGTCAACTCCATCAGATGTCAACTCCGTCAGAGTTTTTCTGACTCTTTCAGTGAAATTGTTGTCAAATCTTACTTAATTGTGCAACTAATTCATTTTAATGTATTTTACATGAATTGCATTACTTCACATGTACCAAGTTTTTCATTTTACTCACTAGTTTGTCACCACCTTCAGTTCTGTGTCAACTCTGTCATGCACTGTCAACTCCATCAGATGGACTTTTTCTTGTTTTTTGTTTTAAATAATATTTATTTTATTTCTTGAGAAGCATTTGTCTGTAAATTGAGTAAAAATATCACTAATGGGGTATTTTAAAAATTATTTTAGATTTATTTTTGTCAGATGGTGATGACAAAGTTTTGGGTCAGGTCGATTAAAAATGTATTTTTTTTAAAAAAATTCGCAACTGGGAGCCTGTACCTTAGCATCTTCATATTTTCTAAACATTATTTGTCATATTTGCATACATAAGGTTGAGAAATAATAAAAAAAAAATATGGGAAAATTAAAACCCATTTTGTCCCTATTCTCAAGAATCACTGAAATACGTTCACCAAAACAGCATGTGACTAAAACCTTAATGAATATAAATAACAGTCTCAAAATACTTTAAGTTTATGTGAATATTTTGTAAATTAAAAAACAGAAGCACCAACTGCTGCCAGAGGCATTAAATATTTTTTAGACGGGGATGGGGAGAGCGTTGTTGCCACGGCAACAAAATGAGCAAAAAGGCTCGCGAGAGAAAAGGCACACTGAATATTCGGATTTTGACCGCATATAAAAACTTTCTTCGAAATAATATAACAACTGGTGTAAGAGGCGTATGGAAAAGTTTAAAGTTATTTTCAGTCAGGACATAAGACTGAAGTAGGTATGTAAATAAACACGGTTTGACTTAGTGAGGAAAGAAAAAACATTTGTGACCTAGCTAAGACGAGGTAGCTTACTTGCTAATTAAAGTCGTCAACGTCCGGCTCGTTCATAGATAGTGGTTGGGTAAAGGGTATTTATACAGAATCTTTTTTTTTACTTTGTATTTTCAAAGAGTCGAGTTATGCATTAGTATGATAATTTTTCAGTCAGATTAAATGTTTTACAAATCTCAAACGGTGCTGAAACAATTCTGACTTCACAGTAATTCAGTTCAGGTTTGGCAATTTTAGGTACTTTACAGTTCAGAACTACAGCTGATCAAGTCAAGTACAGACTTTTTACTGAACTTACAAATAAGACCTGCACTCATAATGTAGGGATATAATTAATATTTCTAACGTATTCCTATCACCTACTATTAAAACATATTAGAAGATTTTTTAAAAACATATGTAAATAATTAAAAATAATTCAGTAGCTATACAAGGCATCAATCAATTAAATAATTACAACACAAAGAGGGGGGCAGTGATCGAAAATATGTTTGGATACACAGCTTAAGTTGAGTATTTATAGAGTTTATTCATCTTTATTATTTTAGTGTAACATTTCCTGCTGTTGTCTTGTCACAGGTATTCTGTGACCTGTTGCTACAGGGGTCAGAAAGTGATTGTCTTTAATTTTCAACTCAAAACTTGGACGTCCTGATCATGCCGCAGACCTCCTAGTGGAACATCAGAAACATCCCAGTAATTTGCTTTTCATCTTAACCTCTCTTCCTTAGATTTTACTTAAATGACCAACACAAACATTTAGAGTACAAATGCGCCTTTTAAGCATTTTTACTCTAAATGCTTAAAAGGAGCATTTAGAGTCATCCTGTATCAGCTTAATTCAGCTCTTTCTAAACAGACTAATGGCAGCCACCCTTGAGGATCCAAGAGGAGCCATAGGTTTCAGGGACCCTGACAGCAATCTTGATGAAGAGGAGGAAGATGACACAGCAGCAGTAAGATGGACCTATTTACTAAGAGAGGCATTGATTCTAAAAGCATCAGAATAAACTCTGCGATATTTACATTTTTATTTCTAGGTTTTATTGAGTGTTTTAGTGCAGCGGGGACAGTTGGGCCTTTGTTTCTACGATAGTGGAGACTCGTCTTTACATTATATGGTAGATTCTCCTGATAACTATGAGCTTCACCTGTTGTCCAGAGGTAAAGAACAGACCTTTCACTCTTGCAAATTAGGTTACAGCTTCATCTTTTAAGCAGCATCTTATGTTTCATCTCCTATTAAACTCCAACTCATCTCTCTTTCCTGTTGTGAAGTCATTCAGGAGGTCAGGCCCCACGTAATCCTAACCAGTGCAAAGCAGGAACGCTGCTTGACCCAATATTTGCAGCAACTTGGTGAGCTCTGAAAAAACAGCACTAATATCAGATAACAAGTGAAAAACAAAAATGTTAAGTATTTTTGTTTGAATGCAATGTTGGATGAGTTGTTTCTGTGTCAAGGGAACTTACTGAGATTAGAGATGTTTGACACTGTTGCTGGTAAATGTGATAAGTGGAAAACTGATTGTGAAAGCGGCTGTGCCCTGTTTTTCCAGCTTTCCTAATCAGGAGCTGCAGGCCTAGGTGAAACTAGTCAGTAAATCAGGATTGTTCTAAACTCATGCTTTGGATTTCAGGTTCTGACCCACACTATAAACCCGAGGTGGTTACTTATCCATATGTTGACTTTGGTAATAAAAACATACACAATCACAAACTCCATACTTCCTCTTAAGCTTTCATGCTAAAGATTTGTAAAAAAAAAAAAAAAAAAAAAAAAAAAAAAGCATAATATTTTCCAAAAATGCTATCTTGAGCATTTTTTTGCTCATATTTTCCAAAAAAAATGAGCAATTTTTTAAACATGAAATTGCTCATCATGTTTTTAAATGTTGCAGGTCTGGAGGTCGGTAAGCAGAGGCTTCTTTCTGCTCATCTGCCTTTCCTCCCAGCTTGCATTTCAGAGAGGGACAAAATGTCTTATCTTTCCTCCTGTATCACCTTTGACTCACCCTTGATGGTGAGCCAGATCTCTATATGTTACCCTGTCCTTATAGCCCAGTTATGAATCAGTCATGTTCTAGCATTTGAAAAGGTCTGTTCTCCTGTTGGAAAGCTTAGGGCAGTGGGAGCTCTGCTGAAATGTCTGGACAGGAGGAGAGTGGGAGTGGAACTGGAAGACAGCACTGTTGGAGTCCCAATCCTGCAGTTTCATGCCTACACACTGTGAGACACACAAACATGCAGTTAGACACACTCTCAGGCACCTTAAGGTGTCTGTTTATTTTCCATTATGAGGCCCTTTGAAAGGTTTCTTGGAACTTCAAGTCAGCTGCCCCTTTGACAAAATGTTTCTGAGTTTTATCCCAATTTACTTCCATTTTGTTCCTGTAAACAAAACATTACGTGCCAGTATGTTTAACCCATCTGTATCAGTTAATTTCTCCTGGTATTTTAGAATTTTCATAAATTATGGAAATAAATTAAATAAAATATTTGTAAAGCTCATTCATAATTCAATATAAATTTAAATTACTTCAGAAGATTTTATATTACACCATGTTTCTGTTTATTGTTGTTCTAAACCCTTTTGTGCTGCTTTTCTGTTATTCTGAGAAATTTCTGAGTGATTATAACATTTGATTAAGCCAAAAAAAAAAATCTCTGATACTTTTTATTAAAGTCATATATTTCCAAGACTAGCGATTTAAATGGCTTAATAAAAGGAGGTCAAAATTTTTGTCTGGTTTTTTTTTCTCATTATAGTAAAGAAGTGGTTTACATCGACCGGGACACCTACAGGCAAGTATTCAAAATGTACCTTTGAAATTAATCTAAGCTTTAGAAACAATCTGTTATTCAACCCTGGCCTTTAGTGTTCTGTAGTCGCCATGTTTATCTGACAGTAAGACACCTGATCGAAGTTAGTGAACAATTAGTTTCTGACATGGTAATGACAAATTATTCATCATCCAAATCAGGTTATTTAAACAGAGAGATGCAGCATGGACTGGTAAACATGCAGAACTTTACATTAAAAACACCCAATTTTAAAATAAGTCAATTTAATTGCTTCTAAGTGTGTTTGATTGCAATACTTTCTGCTTTATCATTTTTTTCTTTTCACTATAAGTTCAGTTAAATAAAATAAAATAAATGCATTCTACTTTAATGAGTAGAACGGTAAATCAGTTCAATTATGCTTAGCTTTGTGTGTGACGGTGTGTTTTTTTCTGTTCTAGTGTACTTCAGATCTTTAAATCGGATCTGCACCCATCAGTCTACAAACTGCAGTCAGGTGAAAAGGAAGGACTAAGTCTCTATGGTAAGCGCTTCAGATGGCAGAACTTTTCTGATGTCATTTCCTCTTATTTAAAACGGTTTATATAAATACATTTTTGTTTGTGTGCACTACAGGAATATTGAACCGATGTAAGAGCAAATTTGGATCCAAATTGCTACGGTGAGAAATTATATGTTCAGTGGCACAAAATAAAACAAATTCAGGTATCATGATTATCTTCAAAATTATGAACAAGTAAATATTTTTGTTTGGTATATTTCAGTGTAAAGAAATACTATTTTTCTTGCTTTTGTCTGACAGGCAGTGGTTTCTTCGACCTACACGAGACCTTGCAGTGCTGTACAGAAGACAGGAAGTGATTCGTTTCTTTACTTCGCCTCGAAACTCGGACGTCCTGAACACCCTGCAGGCCTCGTTACGGAACATCAGAAACATACCAGTAACTAACTTTGTATCTGTCTACTTTAACCCTTGTGTTTACAAATGGGGTCCAACCGACCCCACACCTGTATCACTTGTATCATTTGCCTAGGCCTCGTACGTTTGCCTCAGTCCTCGCACGCACAAGGGTTAAACGCCTCTCAGTATTCATACCCACTGAACTTTTTCACACTTTGACGTTACAAACATTTGTGGTTGTTACATGAAAAGTTGTGAAAATGGTTGAAGAGTTGTGTATAATTTTGTAAAGCATTGTAAAATATCCTTAAAAGAAAAGGAAGTTTTCATGGATGCCTGTACATGTTAGGGTGTCCTGCGTCGCATGACTCTCTCCAGCACCAAAGTCACTGACTGGCAGTGTCTCTACAAGGTTGGAGCCACTCTATTCTGTAGCTTTATGTGTCTTTATTGTTTGACGTGGCTTCTAAAACACATTGATATGTTTCTGTCTGGATGTCAGACAGTATACAGTGCAGTGTGCATCAGGGACTCAATGCGGCACCTCCCTCAATCTATTCAGCTGTTTTGGGAGATCAGTGAGAAACTCTCTGAGGATCTTCACTATGTCGCCGCTCTCATAAACAGAGTTGTGAGTTTTTCCTCTTAAATTGCATCCATTCTCCATTGCTACTCATAAAATGTTATACTTTCATTGAGATCTTATGGATTTTGTTATTGCAAGCTGGACAGAGTTGATGTTAATGAGTGTAGTGATATTTTTGTAGGTGGATTTTGATGCCAGCTTAGAAGAGAGCCGCTTCACTGTCAAACCCAACGTTGATCCTGCCATTGATGAGAGTAGGTGCACAGATTCACCCATTCAGCTCTCATGTGCTGGATCTTTATGTGCTTGTGTCTTGGCTCTACTTTTTTCAGAGAAAAGGAGGATGATGGGGCTGTCTGACTTCCTGACTGACGTTGCCAGAAGAGAGCTTGAACATCTGGACTCTCGAATCTCCTCCTGCTGTGTCATTTACCTCCCTCTGGTCAGATACTTCCACATATTTAGATTTTTTTTTGTCACCTCAGGCAGCGGTAACTCATATTACTCTAATTATGAAAACTCATAATACAACAAGGTAAAATTCTCCTTCCAGATAGGATTTCTGCTCTCTGTGCCTCGACTGCCCAGCATGGTGGAAAAAGAGGATTTTGAAATGGAGGGATTTGAGTTCATGGTGTGTCTGTGTGGTCTCAACGGGGTGACAAAATGTCCAGTCAGGTTTCTACATTAACTCACTTGTCAACATTGTATTTTACGCGTCTGCTCGCTTCGATGAGCCAGTTCCTCTCAGACGACCGGCTGCACTACCGTAGTCAAAGGACCAGAGAGCTGGACAGCCTCCTGGGAGACTTGCACTGTGACATTAGAGGTCTTTTAAATTCCCTCACCAAACAGTTTTCTGGTTTTTGTTCAGCTAAGAGTAAATATCTTGTTTCTCAGACATGGAGACTGCAGTGATGACACAGTTGCAGAGTGCCGTCCTGGAAAAGAGCAATTCTCTGTATCAGGTTGGTGGGCGTCATTCAGAACAGCAGGTTGCAGTGTTTTCAAAATGACTCCCACTGTGATAAAACTGTTGTTGGCATGAGTGTAAAGCTTTTAATGCGTGTGGGTGGACTTTGTTGTGATTAATGCTTTCATCTAATTAAATTGTTCACTTTATAACAAAAACAGACCTGGAGACCTTTTAGAAGTTGTAATATGTGTTTCTTTACGGATCATTGCAGATGTTATTTTGAAGGGGAGGCTTAAGTTCAGCTGATGCATTATTGTTAATGGATAGTCTGTGTGTCAACTGTTAGGCAAATTGGAGATTAATGTAATAGAAGCAATATATTTTGTTTTACTATAGGGATTCTAGAAACATTCCTGTAAATAATGTAACACTCTGGAGGGGAATTTGGGAAATAAAAACACTTGCTCAGACTGATAAATATTTACAAATGTTTTGTATGTGCGAGGTGCTTTATTTCTGCCTTGGATTTAAATCACAGATTGCAGTAACTGCGTGCAAACAAGTGAAAGCAGCTGCAAGCAATTTGCACCTGCTGTGTATCACCTCACAGTTGTTCTCAGCTCAGCTACAAACAAAGCAGGTGTAGAAATGATCGCTGAAAGCTCCAGATGTTGACCTGATGAGGCTCTTCTCATCTGACTCTATCAGGGAAGAATCTGGTTCAAATTGCCTTGGATGCTTTTAGTGCGCCACTGCAGATCTTTAAAGCCAGGGGAAGAATTTATCCCCTCAACTTATTCATTCAATAGTTAAAAGGATTGATTGCATTTAAAAATGTATTAGATTGTAAGATTAATCCACAATATCTGCTGATCACATTTTGCCTTGACAGGAAGTACATCCTTTTATTTGCACTTATATATACTTCCAGGTCTCGTTTGAGTTTATTTAAGCTTCATGTTTGATAATCTGCATGTGAACTTTTTCTGTTGTGAACGTCCCACAATAATTAGGATTATATTGTGGATTTTACAACAAAAAATAGGATTTTAAAAACAACTTTAAACATTTATTTTAGTTACTGTGACATCTTTGCCCCATTTTTTTGTAAAGCTGCCAGTGCAGAAGGTCACATTTTTCTTTTTCTCTCCACCTGCGGCTAACCTCCCACCAGCTTGTAGTAGCTAGTTTTTCTTTACACTCAGCTGCAAACAACTCTAGTATTTTAAAGGCATTTTGCTCTGGGATAGAAATCAAAATAGGCAGACTTTTCCCCAACTACATGCATAGAGATGATACAGTCAAGAGGACTTCTTTGCATTTTTTGAGAATTAGAGGGACATATACAAACTCCACTTTTTACAGAATTAGTGTCCACAAATAGCTTTGTGAATTTGTCGTTCAGTGTTGTCAACCATGTTATGTGCCACTATTACAGCTTAATCTGCTTCTGCTTTTTCAGTCCATAATATTGTGTGCAATGGTTCAAAAAAGTATAGCTGCTTTTTTTTGTCCCTGCTAAGCCTAAAATATTCACTGTAATAAATGTATAGGTTCTGGATCTCCTGGCTGAGCTGGACTGCCTGATGGCGATGAGCAGCGCCTCCCAGGAGTACAGCTACTCCTCACCCAAGCTCGCCAGACATAGAACAATAGCAATAACACAGGGAAGGTACCGACTCACTCTTATGGTGACTAATTTGCAGGATGAACCCAGATATTCTTCCTGTGCTTCGTATTGATTTTCCAGACACCCGCTCCTGGAGCTGTGTTCTCCAGTGTTTGTGGCCAACTCCTTCCAGAGCTCTGAATCAGAGGGCAGAATCAAGGTCATCACTGGTCCAAACTCATCTGGCAAGAGCATCTTCCTCAAACAGGTAGAAGCGTCTGATCCTGGCCAAAAACAAGCATTAAGATGTCAGTAAGGTGCAATTAAAACTGTGATTAATTATTTTATGTTGGTCTGCTCCTTTCTCAATTCTTTGTTTTTATAAGTGGCTGAGTACATGATTTAGTACGCTCTCTGATATATTAAAACTGGGAAATTTTAGGAACAATTTTATCTTATTTTTTGTTAAACTTACCAATTTAGATATTTTATATACTGCATTACTAAATGAAACTTCTACATGCGAGACTGTTTTACTTGAAGTCCCAAAGTTAGGATCATTTCAGATAATCTACCAGCACTATCTGCTGATGCATGATTTTTATCTTGGTTTAGTTATTGATAAAATACATAAATTAATGTAAATCTAAACCAAGGCACTTTTCATTTGCATGGTAAGATGTAGTCACCGGCCTACTTTTCGGTTAAATAGTGTCGTGAAAAAGTGTTTGACTCCCTTTGGATTTTGTTTTCTTGTCACACCAGAAGTTATCAAATAAATTAAATACAAAAAATAGTTTTCAAATGATTTTGTTTATTAAGGAGGAGGATCCTAGCCAACCTGGGCCTATGTGAATAAAATAATTGCCCTCCAACCTAATTGGCAGCAACAACTATTTTGTTTTCATTTTACACTCTAGTTTTCAGAGTCTGAGACTTTTCATGAATATACCCGATGTGACATTTTCAGCACGCTTGTCTATATGTGGCCTTGCAGTCACTGCTTCCTGCCGTTTCATATTTCCAGGTGGGTCTGATTGTGTTCATGGCTCTGATTGGCTCAGACGTGCCGGCTAAAGAGGCAGAGGTAGGTCTGGTGGACGGGATCTTCACTCGCATGCAGAGCAGAGAGTCTGTGTCTGTGGGCCTCAGCACCTTTATGATAGATCTCAACCAGGTACATCATAGACACACTGTTAACCACCAGCATGTGCTTCCATATGTGGATTTATACAATTTAAACCGGTGCATTTGCTCCCAATCTTCACTTGTTACATGTTTTTAATAAACCCAGGTTGTTCTTTCTTCAGCTAGAGCAAAGTTCTTTGTTCTTTGTAAGTACAAAGAACAAAGAGAAACAGCGGTTTTCCTTTAATGTGTTGCTCTTTTTCTCCAGATGGCCCTGGCTCTTAACAGCAGCACTGGCAGCTCATTGGTGCTCATCGATGAGTTTGGAAAGGGCACCAACACAGTAAGAAGAAAATTGTTGCAGCACTCAGTGCAAGAAATCCAATGACTTCAACATAAACCAGAACCAGACTCAATGAGAACAGCAGCAAATGCTTCAGTCTACACAAATAAATATCTCTGTGATTGGTGCTTAAATCCATGCAATTTCCTCTCTGACAAAAACCCATTAACAAAATAATACCACTGTTTAATAATTTATGTTAGAGCAGCAGGACAAATAATGTGTTTCCTATTATTGATTGATTTTTCTCACTCTCTTTTCATCATCATAATATCTGCACCACTTTCTCTAAGCTTAAGCATTTTTTTTGACTGAAGTTTATTTCAATTTAGCGCATCTGGGGCAATCCAACTGGCCAAATGCAGAGTTTACATGCAAAGAGTTCATGTATGCCCCTTGAAATATATAACAAAAACCTTTCACAGAATATTTTATGCTGAAGCCAGCTTCAGTAGTCTTATTATTATGCCTAAATATGATAAGAAAACCTAATAAGGTAAATGTTTTGTTCTCAGACATCCAGAATGTTGTGGAAATGCAAAAATAACAGAATTTTGAGTCTGATCAGTGTAAATCAGTGCATTAGTGTACAGTTAAACTATTACTCACACCTCTGGTAGATTACATTTAAAGATGTTGATTAAGGATGCTGCATGTTTTTTCTGTTGAATATGTCACATCACAGTGCCAGATATGAGCAAATGTCTCCTGATAAATAAGAACCTGTGTTATCAGCTTGTTGTTGTCCCAGAACATTTCAATGTTTGTAAATCCAGCCCGCAGGGGGCATCAGTGGAGGAACAGCATTTCTGTACAATGTTAAATCTTTTCTAAGTTTCAGATGAATTTACTTGATAGACATAAAGCTTTGCTGCTGCTACTGCTTTATTTCTTTTAGGAGATGCATACTGGTATATGTTGACACAATCAGAGAATCAAATAGGAAAGCATGAAAGTAAATGTTTCCATTGTTAAATCTGTAACAGGAAACACTCTATCTGGAGGGATTGTCTGTTTTTAGTATTTAGTTACCGGTACGTAGTTTTTCCAACAGACTGTTACTTAAACTAAAAGAAAGGAAAGATATGTTGTCTCTCCAGGCTTATTGGCAGGAATGTCTTGTTAATTGATTTTCTGACAGCAGGTCAATAAACATCCTGTTTGCAGTTTATGTGAAGTGCTTTGATTGAATTACAACAGAGCTGTTTGGCCAATAGCTTCACAGTAGCATTAATGTTCTCCTTCAGGTTGATGGGCTGTCTCTACTCGCTGCATCCGTCTCTTTTTGGCTGAAAAAGCCTCTGGTGGATGTTCCTCACGTCCTGTTGGCTACAAACTTCCACAGTCTGATGCAGTTAGGCCTGCTACCAACCACTGGCATGCTGTCTTTTCTGGTAGGGGAGAAAAACAACCAACAAAGCATAAACAACTGTGTCTACTGCAGCATTTCAATGTAATATTGTCATTTTAAGATGTTAAAAAAAAACATCTGACCGAATAGTTGAATAGTAAAACTTAAAACTAGTTTCTGCTTTTGTGCTTTAGACTTTAGAAACAGCCGTAGACAGAGATGAGTTGGTGTTTTTGTACCAGCTGAAGGAAGGGATTTGCCAATCCAGTTACGCTGCCAACATTGCTGCACTGGCAGGCCTGCCAACATGCCTTGTACACAGAGCCATGGAGGTCAGGAAATGCAAACACACACATTCCCTCCCTCACACAGAGGCATGCTCACAGACGGACTGTGTTTTCTGTCTAAGGTGTCTGAACATTACCGAACAGGAAAACCCATCAAACGCATCGACAAAGCATCATCAGACGAGCAGGCCAAGAGGTTTGTTGAACTTTATTTAATGTAAAATGAATTGAGAAACTTTATCTGAGACAACAAAAAAGTGCATGTGGTCAACAGATGCCAATCTGTGGTGCAGAAGTTTTTGAGTCTTGACCTGGAGGACAAAGATGTGGATCTGCAGAGCTTCATGAAAGATGAGCTTCTGCCCTCCGCTGGAGAGCTCCTGAACCGCAGCTAGACTCTGGAAGTGCTGCAAACACCTTTCTGTATTTCTCTGCTCCGTGTTCAGTGAGAAAATGTTTGGGGTTTGCTTTTCTTGGGAAAACAGATTCACTTCCAAACAAGGTTTATGTTTACGGAGTTTTATGTTAATAACAATAAGATATTTATTGATGTAAAAAAAGCAGTTCAAGCACATTGTTTATTTTGTGAAGGAATTTCTGTATAAATGTACATGGTTTGTGTTACGTATATCTAGTGTTTACTTATTGATTACTCAGTACAAACATTTTGCAAATCTGGCTGTGTCTTTGCTTGAAGCTGCATAAATTGTGTTTTTTCAACAACAAAACTGAATAAAAGTATTTTTTTTTTTTTATCCAACCAAGGCTTTAGTGATGTGAGTGATGGCTAAACTGGCCAAAGTGATATGAAAAACTGTGTATATGGGTAATTCTTGTGCAGAGTTGCAGAAAGGGGTGTCACAGCAGGATTTGGTCATAACAAAGATTGTATTATTTAAAAAAAGCGCCACCGTTGTCTTCACATTACACTCCTCGGCCTTCGCACAGCCCATCGTCTTTATTTCCAGAGAATCAGCTGAGGAGACGAGGTAAAGTGCAGTCAGAGTAATCCATACATGATTCAAACTTTATGAATCTAACTTTTACATGTTTCTTTGTGCCTTTAGATGGACAGACACATACCTGCCTTCCCTCGGCCCATGTAGCAGAGCTCCCCGCGGCTGCAGTTGGTTTCGGTCGTGTAGCAGGCGTCCCAGAAGCCCAGATCGCAGCGGAAACACTCCAGGTACAATTCCTCTGGTTCCAGTCCCTCCAGCTCCATCAGCTGGTCCTCTTCCTCACCTGAGCACAATGAGTCGCAATGATGATCCTGCATTAGATCTATGTGTTTTTCAATTATAATTGATGTTAAAGGCAAGAAAATATGTATTTTTTTCAGCTGAAAAATGTGAATGTGACTTCATACTGAGGGTTCTGGCACAGTTGAACCCTCTGTTCAGGGTAGAAAAATTACTTTCCAGACTTTTTTTTAATCATGAAGTAGTGTTTTTTTTTTTGTTGAATTATACTTAAATGATTGTCCATCCATTTTCTGTACAGAAAATGGATGGATGTGTTTAAATGATTGTTTGTGTCTATAATTTGTCAGTACTTTGACTCACTAACAGGATGTACTCTCAAACATTTAAAAACTATTTCTCTTCACTTTTTGAACTATAGAAAACTTCAAATTCAGTTTGAAATTGGAGCTGGTTAAAATGCCAAACACTGAAAGTAGGGCTATTTTAGGTGTTTTTACAAACAAAGTAAAAGTACGAAACTTCACAAAATGTGCTTTAAAGAACCTGCATTTATGTCAGGATCTTATTGTGCATTCTAGGCTAGTTTAACAGAGCCAGTTTATATTAGTCCAGATGTTGGAAAAAAGCAGCAAAACCACCCTATACTACACTCCTAAAATACAAACTCGTTTCAGCTTTGTTGTCTCATGATTAGTGGAACTTACCCGATGACTAGTTAAACATTTCAAGGTGGGTATTTTGTACTGAAAGGCCCCGGATCTTAGAAAAACAGCAGAAAAAAATCCCCCTAGGAAATCTGAGAAGGAAAAAGTTTTGAATTTTAGGATGGAAACATATGTAGGAACCCTAAATGAAGGTTTCAGTAGAAAGGCATCAAGCGTGGTTGTCACCTTACTGAAGTGGTTCTGGATGTGTTGCAGGGTTGTAAGAGGACATAAAACCAAATTAGTCCATATTGCAACACATTCTGTTTAGCACTCAGAAATGTTTTGTTTATTCTGCAGCAGTCTGGAACGGGGGAACATGTTTCTTTAAGTGGATACCTTGCCTTAGTTGGTCAAGTTTTTTTCTAGCAAGAAGGTAATGGAGTAAGCAGATGGCATGAACGGAAAGTTTGTCTGTAAAATAAAATAAGCAAGTCCTACCTCAGTTATTCCTCCTCAGGGTACTTCATTGAAAGTGTTTTATTTAATAAAACCACTTAATTGTCTGTTTACTACCTCTATTAATGCAGTTAGTGGACAGCACATTACTTCACAGGTAGTTTTAGATTTAGTTAATCTCTTCCTGAGGGCCTTCAGATGTGTGAGTTGTCGTATTTCAGAGACTCGCAATCCTTATCTGCTCTGATCTCGTTAGTGTTAGCTCACTTAACCCAACAGGCTAAACACGAATGAAGATGCGTTCAGTCGGAGGGAAGGACACATTTTGTTTTTTTCATGGGCTCGGCCTAATTTTGTTTTTGTTGCATTTTTATTTATCTGATTCTGCAAAACAGCAGAGCAACAGTAAATCAAATAAATTGTTTAGATGAACTGTTTTACAAATCTGTTTTTAGATTTTTTAAAATATTCTGTCTACAATTTTTATATGAAAGAGATTTTGCTAAATTATGCACAAATTAACCACAAACACTTTTGTAAATCAATTTCTGATTTTTTTTTTCATTAGAAATGATTTGAAGAAAAGCTTTAATGATGAGCCAGGGATTTATTTAATATTGAAAAGCAACATTTCCAAACTGAAGATGATCATTAGGAGATTTTGCACCCCAGATAATGAAGGTAATGAGTTTTGATTCTGGAGCAATTATTGCAGGAAACATGAAAATGAAAATGAAAATTACTTATCTTGTGGATGTTTTGTTTTTTGTGATATTTTATTGATCATAATATTAATTTTCAATTTAAGCATAAGCAAACACAAATGCAGGTTAGTCTGCAGACTTAACGTAAGTTGTTAATTGAATATTTTTTTCACACGTAGCCTGCAGAAAGGTGTTTTTAACTTCGACATCCAGTTGTTGGACTGTTATGTAATCCCTACAGTCATTTGTAAAAGCTTCCCACAGAACAGGCTGTTGGATTTAACACTTCTTAGACAACTAGGTCCTGCCTTGGTGCTGAAAACGCCCCCATGCAGCAATGCCGAGGACCCTCTGAGGGCAGCAGAAACACCTCCAGACTTTGGGAAGAAGCCGGCTTACCTTGAGCAGGTGTGAGCATCATGATGGCAAAAACACAGAATAGTAGTCCTTTCATTCTGAGCAGGTATCTCCCTTTGACTGCACCATGAATACACGCCACGTAACTGGAAGCTGGGCAGAAATTGGATTAGCTTAGCAATGCACCTTTAGAACCAATCATAGCCGCTGAAGGGCTGTGGATCATTGAAGTTTTGACAGCAGATGCAGAGATAAAGAAATCAAATTCACATAAAAAGTTGTATAGAATGTTTCTTTTAATATAATAAAACGCTATTTGGTATATTGGCAGTTTTAAACACGGATTAAATGTCAATGTTACACCTTTAAAACGCTGACATATTGTTTCAGTCAGAAAGTAAATGCCTTCTCGGTGACACACAGCTCTCCTCGTTAGCGTCGTTAACTTTCCATGACTTCTTAGCTGATTTCGCTGGTCTGGGATCTGAGGTGATCTCTACTTAAGTAATAAACAGAATTTTTTCCAGCTGGCTGAGTCTAGGTAAAAAATGTTGATTGAAGCTTCTCTCTTATAGGGAACAGAGAAATAGCTTGGATACTGAGTCAGCGCAGGGCTAAGCAGCTTACTGCTTCCTGTCCGTCTGCTCAGATATGTATCAATGCTCTCACATGAGCACAATACTCTCTGAGAGTAAAGGATTTGATTCAGTTGTACTGTCAATGCAGCATAAAACCTGCACTGCTGACTTATGTAACGCTGCTGCACAGACACAAACACAGATCTACGTTTGAGAAGATTTCTCCATTTGTGTAGCGGCAGTCATTTCTGCATGCATTTAGATATGCGCTGACATTATTCCCTCTGGTCGGTTTACTGTCACACTCAGTTTTATAAATAAATTATCAGCGACTGCAGCCTCACAGCGCAGCCTCGTTCTCACTAAATTCAAATGCATTAGATCATCTCACACTGAGCAGGACTCCCCCTTAAGTGTGAGAGGGAAGAAGAGTGGGCAGATTTCTTTTTGTGGGAGATGTTGACGGCTCAAATCAAGAGCCATTTTTCACCCGCTGCAACTGAAATATACATCCTGCATCCTAAAACAGCACTGAGCTCCTGCCAAGACAGCTGCGGCTGAAATGGATGGGCGCAGATTTACTGTAAACTCCAGTCTCACTCATCATCTAGATGGCGGGATCTCAGCATGAGCCCAACCTGCAAGGAAATACTTAGCAGTCCTTAACTACCTATAAAAATGTTCAAACTGATCTCCTGCGTAATTAGAGACTAGAGAAAAAAAGCTGGTGATAATTAAAATAAAACCCAGCCCACTTTCCTCCCTGTCTGTGCTAATGGGCTGATTTTGGCTTAAAGGGATAGATCAGGATTTGTAAACTGGGATTCTGTCAAAATAAGTAGTTAATACCCTACCTGCAATAGATAGCTCTCTGTGTCCTCGTTTTGCATAAATCCTGATTAGTAGGTTCTGGATGCTGAAGCTAAAAGTGACCAAGACCAAAGTAAACGTTCACAAAAAAAATTCAGATTTCTAAAGCCTCATACCTGTTGATTGTTTTTTTTTTTCCATTGTCAGGCACTACTGAGGTGTTTGTTAAATTATTATTTTTTGAAGTTAGTTGGGATTAGTTAGTAGTTAAAGTGACAATTAGTTATAAGCGTTAAACATCCAATTCAGGTATGAAACCAAAAATAACACTTTTACATTTGCATATAGAATTTGGGAAATTTTTCATGGGACAACCTCATATACAGTGGGGGAAATATGTAATTCAGCGTCAATTTACTTACAAAGTGTGGATAAGTCTGTAATTATCATGGTAGGTACAACTCAACTGTGAAAGAAAGAATGTTAAAGAAATCCAGAAAGAAATCCCCAAAACCTGGAGATCTGTATGAAGGAGTGGTGAAAATAACTACTGCAGCCAGCATGTGTAACCTGGTCAACAACTACAGGAACAAAGGTTTCTGCAAGCCATATTAAGTTACATTTTTCTATAGCACCAAATATTTTTTTCATGCAGTAAAATGCTAATTATTATTATTAAATTGCAAACCTCTCCCGTCTTTGTAAGTAACTTCAAAAGTCAGTTGTGTATTAAATACTTATTTCCCCCCCTATATTGTACAAATACATTTTGCCTACAAATGTAGCACCATTGAAAGGGAGATGAACAGGCTTTCCAAAAGCGTAAGATTTATTACCTAGAAGAATTGTCACAACAAAGAAATTATTAACCAAACACAAATTCTCTTATTTTATGCTGAGTGTACATTTATTTTCTTTCAGATAGTTACTCTTGAGTTGTATTTTAAGTTTGTTTCACAGGGGAGATTACTGGTAGCGCACCACCTCTAAGCTTTATTTCAGCTGTAAATATTCAGCGTCTTCTGTAAGAAAATACAACAACAGTCCAATGCAATTTTAACATTTTAGAAGGTTGTTACTATAATTACATAAGCGTCTACGATGTTTGAGTTTGGGTTTGTTCCATGTTAGCATTGAGCATTTGACAATAGAAAATACTCAGATTATTTACACCTGAGAAGGAGCTTGGAGGCGGAGTCCCACCAATAATCTTCCATGTGAAACACAAGTTGAAAATTAGCATCTCAAACATTGCTTGTTTGGAAAAATCTGATAGGACAGTAATCTTTTATAAAAATCAGTCAAATATCGTTTTTGTCTACCGCTATGATGTTTTTGAGGTTGGGTTTTTTTAAGATGGCAGAAGTCCACTTTGGTCTTGATCTCCCTCTTAGACTATCTGGTATCTTCACTGTCGAAGATCAACTAATTCAAAGAATTAAATATTTGATAAGAGATAATATTAACTCTTTACAACAGAATCTTATTCTGAAACATCCCTTCAATTGTACTTCCAAATGTTTTCTTGTGCTTTATTTACTTTTTGTGCTCTTTCTCAGTTGTGCACAAGCCAAGAATTGAGATGGAGTAATGAAAATTTGAATAAAGCGTAGGAAACGAGGTGATGAAGAGATGGGAGATGAGAGGTCGCGATGGTGGGAGAGTGAGGCATCACTTACTCAAACCGACAGGAGTGATTTTTCTCAGTTACGTCAAGAATAACTCATCGCAGCCTCACCAGAATTTGTGTTTTTAAATGCTGTTACACGTTTCTGTTCATCCACTCTCAGATTCTCTCAGATCTCTCGACACCGCACTGAAGGAAGGGGAGAAATGTGAACAGCTGAATGTGGGAATCCAAAGAAACTGTTGAAATTTACAGTAAGAAATCCGGATCTTGCAATCGAGCACCAGCTGGTATTAATAGCATGGCTGTAGGTGTCGAGTGAGAGGAGTGTGGCTTTTGTGCTGCTCTTGTTTACACCGAAACACAACTTTCCCCGAGATAAAGAGAAGATTATACTGCACGTGAGATAAGATAAGGACTCATTCAGGACCTAATCTGGCTCATCCTCTTTAGCGAACCTCTTAAGAAAGGAGAAGTCCACCTCTAGGGGAGAGGATGAGTGTGAGAGGAAGCATTTATCACCCAGGTTGGCACCCAAATAACTTTTACAGCAGGTCCATGTTTGGTCACTCCAGAAGTGAAGTTTTATGGGCAGCCGGGCGGAGCTCTGAGACAACAAGATGGCGAGTTGACATCAAACAGCGCAGCTTAAAATTTTTCAAATGTGGATGAGTCAGTGAGCAATGTAGGACAAAAACACCCTTCAGAGACAGTGACTCAGTGTGCCACTCAGAGGCACTATAACATACAAACAACTCTGAAGCTCTTCTTCACTGAGCAGTGCATAGTCCGGTGGTTGAGCGTGGCGGAGCGTCAGTCCTGAGGCAGATCTAAAGACTCTGTCCGGTCATTAAAGTCGATTTCACTCGAGTTGCTTGAATCTGAGTGAACCGGGTCAGAAGAAGCGGACAGGCAGGGTGAGGATGGGTGAGGATTGGGCGCCTGGTGGTGCAGAACTTGGGTGAGGAGCATCAACTTTCCCTTTTTCTCCTCTTCCTCCTCCTCCTCATCCTCCTCCTTTTCCTCTTTCTCCTCCTTTTGGTCTCCCTCCTCATTAGCTGCACCTCCTGCATCAGGAGGAGGAGAATCACTGCTGGCGAGAGGCAGGATGTGGACCGGGCTGGCCCACGGTGACTGCTCCTCATCCGAGTGCTCCCACTGCTCCTGAGTATCCTCCCAGCAGCTGCTCCCCTTCAGGTCCTCCAGGTCGTTCAGAGGGTCTCGAACAAGACTCTCTCGGTCCCGGTTCTCGTACAGCAGCGTGGCGGCGCAGATGAAGATGAAGAGGCCCACTCCCATGACCACCGGCCCGGCCAGCTTCATCCTCTCAACGTGGGTGCTCCCACGTCCGCCCACGGCCGGCCTCGGAGCGGCGGAGACGTAGCCCGCCACCGCCACGCTCATCCCCACCAGCACCACCATTGCGCCCAGCATGAGCCACACGCCCGGCGGGGAGCCCAGGCGCAGCTTGGTCTGGAGGGCTTCTCCTTTCCTCAGGTGTTTGTGGCAGGCTGGGAGGCAGACGGGTGAGGAGTGGGAGGAGGCAGGGCTGCAGGGCGGACTGGCAGCCGTCATCCTCAGACTAAACACAGAATGGAATAAAATCTTCATGAAACCTTGTACCACAAAATTTGGATGCAATTCTCCAGATAAAAACACTGTCTCACTTAAAGAAAGACTAAATAATGACTTATATTGCACTTATCTCTTGATTAAAAAAGTAAACGAGGTCAAATCGACCACTTAGCAGCATTCAACATGGTGATGGCGGGCAGGTTAAACTATTTCTCACTGTTGATGTTAGTATTTAGAGATCTGAAACGTCTCCCCGAATAAATGCAGGCATTCAAGCAGTGCATGTCTGGGGTGTGATGAGTCTTGGAGAATTTTCTTTATGCTGTTGAAGCAGCGAGAACTATCCAGTTCTGTTTGGGAGAGGACATCCAGTTATCCGCTGGGCGACCTCAGTGAACCTACAGAGCTCTTTTTTCTTTCTCTTTTCTTTTTCTCTTGAATGCAGCATCTGTTAGAGGTGTGTTATACTGATATCGATACAATACCAAATAAATACAGCACAAGTATCACCAATACCTTTTATTCAAGGTTTATATTTCTTCAAATTTCTGATATTTTGGTGTTTTTTGTGGTTTTTCCTTTAATTTTCTGTTTTTGCTAAAACACAAAACAGAATTTGAACAGTTTATAGGTGTCTACAAAATATTTAACATATTAATATGATAAACAGAAGTAGAAAAATAAAACATATTTTTGTTCATATTTTCTTGTATAAATGAGAACAAGAAACATGTTTTTAAGGTAGTTGAGAAACTACAAAACCAAACATAAAAAAAAAAACATTTTAACTAAAGTATTAATCTACTCTTAACGCTCTAGCATCAGTCCGATACTGATACCTCCTCGGTATCGATATTTTGGATCGATCCGCCCACCTTTAGCATCTGTGAATGAGCGCCTGGCGGCTGCAGGGAGACAGTTTACTCTGCATTGCACACAACAGGAAATAGCTGTTTTAATAAGACATGTGGCCGAGTTAATGAGATGCCAACCTCTCTGCAGTTCCTCCCTGTGGAGCAACACAGCCTCCTCAGCCCGAACCCGGACTTCTCTTGTTATTGGACCACTCCATCAGCGCTTGTGATTTCACTTCACGATCTCACTGCGGTCATAAGAAGCAGCTCCGTGGAAGTCCTCTGAACTGAACTCATAATTTAATTTGCCCCCGAGGGAGATTGGACTCAGAGGGCGGACTGAGACCGGTCGTATTTCAAGTTAGGAGAAGTGTTTTTACGCATAAATCTTTTGCGTTCATCTGCGCTGTTGCTCAATAAAATAAGCCGTTTAATGTGTTGAGGCGGTGTGCATGCAGTGAGTGGGTACTTGCCTTGTTTTGGATGTAAATCTGTAGCAGAAACCGGCTCCTCGGCATTATCAGAATACATAATCCCGAGTTTCGTTATTCCTCCCACTCCTCCACTTTTGATCCGCGGCTAATCCACTCTTTCTCCCATTTCCTCCTGAGATCGGGACGTTTTTGTTTTAGGTGGGTTTTTTGTTTTTAAACCCTCCTCTCTGCACAGTGTGAGTCAGTGCAATGCGCAACAGCGGAGCCTGAAATGTAGCTTTTATAGTAAATAAGAGAAAAAAGTGGTGCAGCGCTGCTCTGCCTCTGTCTACGCGCTGTCCGCCTGTGCGTCTCTGCAGCCTGCTTGCTCCTCTGTGTGTGTGTGTGTGTGTGGAGAGGAGGGGTCGTGGGAATCTGAGGCTGGTCCAGGCCAGTCCCACGGTGAGCCCACCGTGGGACTATTTATCCTCACCCATCAGCAGTCAGTCGTGTTTTCTGTAGAAGTTACAGAAAGTGCAGCCCTCCTTTTCCGTCCAAGCAAAGAAAATGACGCCACTTTACTACAAATTATCATTCATGTACATCTTTGCTGGCTGAAAATGCATGCAGTCCTAGATTTGAGGGAGGATTTTCTTATGAATTTAGCCACCATTCAATGCCAAGCAAAACATCAAATGCCTCTTATTTATAGTAGTCCGGAAGTTATCACACCTCTTGAATTTTCCAGAATTTGTCGACTACAAGTTTAACTTTTTTTTATTAGTAATTTTTGTGACATAAAGGTTGAAATGTTCGCCTGTTGTTTTTTCAGTCAGATTGTTGCTACGTGCCCACCCAGGAGTGACTTAATGAAATCTGCTGGGTTTCCAGATGGAAAACTTTATAACTTATCTGAAAAATAATCTGCACTGCTTGATAACTCAGTTTGAAATTGACTTGACTTGAAATCTGTCTTGGATTGAGTTGACTTTTTTTTGGTAAAGTGACATTTCTTTAGTGCTGAATTTAATTTATTTGGAAAAAGCTTTAATTTTTGTCAGATTAAATGCAGGGCTACCATTCCTGACACCGATATTGATAGCAATATTTTTTTTTATTATTTAAGTTTGACAAACTTTTGACCTATAGGTGTTTTTTCTTTTTATAATTATATTAAATTATTTTGTTCAAACCTATGACAGAATATCAAAAAGTTATTAAAATACTTTAATAACTTGCTAACATGGCAAACAGTATCAATAGAAAAAAAGAGCAAATCAAAACAAAATCTTTTTTGAGGTGCAGAAGCTAATATACAAAAGTAAAATTTAAAAAGTGAATCTGAATCTAAAGTACTGATCCAATACTTGAGATTTTGACTCATTCCACTCTCCTTTACTATCAAGGAAAGTTTCCAAGTCTTGTCAGATTTTTACATGCATTTATGTTTTTATTTTGCGTTGGTTTATTGCAGCTTTGGCTGAATGTTTCTGGTCGTGACCCTCTGCCCTGGTCTCCAGTCATGTGGACTCTGTTTTCTTCCAGTATTACCCTCTATTTATCTTAATTTCCCATCATCTCTGGTGTGTTCAGGATGAGAGACCGTGTTGGTGATAAAACAGTTCATCTGTCCAGAGGGCCTCATCTCCACTGTTCAGGACTTCTTTCTTCTTGCCACTCTTCTGGAAAGGGCCATATTTTTGCTGATTCCCTGATTGTTGCTTGTCTTGTCCAGCCTCATGATGTATAGGTGTGTCTCCCCGTCTTCCTCAGATGATAGATTGAACCTTGCCTCATTAGATATTTCATGATATAACCCTGCTTTAACCTTTGTTTTTAACCTGTCTGCTGATGATTGTCTAATGAACCTCTGAAGTCGCCACAGAGCAGCCGGATTTATGCAGAGATCAACACTAATGATATTCATTGAAGGTCGTGGCTTTAAACATCTTAAAATATGGAAAAGGTGAAAACTGTACGAACGCTTCTACAAGCAAAGAATCTCAAAGTTTGTAAGCTGAAGCAGAACTGTGGAGGTTGTGTGGTTCACATGAACTGAATTTAGTTTTATTTGGTTTACCTCAAATTTGGGCCACATGTTGATCCCCCCGCCGCCGCCGCCTCCCCCTCGTGTCTCGGTTTGTCATGTGTCACAGGACCAGATGTTACGCCAGCAAATGCAACACAGGGCAACTTTGTTTGTGAACGTCATGCAGAAAGGTAGTTTAATGAGTTTCATTTCAGCCCATGTGGGCCGGATGTAGCCCACACAGGAATATTGGTGGTTTCAGGTTGATTTGTGCATGTGGGCGACACACGCAGCAGGTCTGGGTTTAAGTTCAGTGTAAACCAGAGCAGAAGCACGCATTTATAGAAAATTTAGGCCACATTTATGACTCTTTCATTCGTGTTACAGGACTTTATATTAACTGATTTAAGTTTGAGCCTCCTTCAAAACACCAAGAAGTCTTATTTTACATTTTATAAAATTTATGCAATGCAACAAATGATCCCATGAGTTTTTGTTAAAACACATTTATGAGTAAAAAAAAAAAATAAAAATGAGGGAATATTACATTTACTCAAAGTGCAGTTAGATGAACACGTTACTGCTAACTCAAAATTGTTTAAAAATTAACTATACTACTTTCTTTTGAAGGACAGGAAGTAAGCTTATGCACTCTCCACACTTACCAACGGTAAAGATGTGAAGAAGGCTTCAAATGAATATTTCATTTCTGCGCCATATTCCCACCATGAAAACTTAAAAAAAAAAAAATCTGAATCTTTCAATTGAAAACATGTTGTAAGGGAAAAATCCCGGGTTTATTTATTTATAAAATCATCAGTGACAGTTACTGGCGCCCACAACGATGCAACAGAATAATGTTTGTAATTACAAAGTCGATGTGAATGTCTAAGAAGTGTTGAACGTGATGCGACACGTTTCTCTCTGCTCCGCTCTTCAAGATGGATTGCAGAAAGGCAGATGTGTGTTTGTCTTCATAACTCGGTTCTCACTAGGACTGCATGATGCACGAAGACGTGTAATTTAAATACTTCTGCTAATTATTGTATTAATTATGGTCAGCACACATCACAACGCCCCCCTCCATTTCATGCAAACTCTTGCGTACCGTTGGCATGCAGAGGGAAACGCATTGCCTTTGAAATGTGATACGCCACCAATTACTGCAACCAGTGTAGTAGCAATATTGCAAAACTAATATTGCAATGACAATTATAATTTCATTCAATATATTGTGCAGCTTAGCTAAACTTGTCCACATCTACAGTCTGAGCAATAATTACGTTTGTGACTAATGAGGCTGGATGAGAGTCGGCGCTTGTGTTGCCACCGCCGAGTTTCTGACCAATGTATTACAAAAATAACTCACTTTTAAATCACTGCACTTGTTTACTAAGCGTTGCTAAGTACAATATTTATACTCCATTTACATAAACGCTGACTGCTTTGGAGACATGCCACTAAAAAAAAACTTTTCTGACTAAGATTGAGTCAAACACTCCAGATTGGTTTGACTTGAGACAAAGGATGAATATATAACAAAAACACCTCAGGGCCACTGGTTAGCACGGTGGAGGTTGTCTAATGCGGTGGGTCTGTTTCTCAGCTTGTTGAAGTACCGCAACATTTTGGAAAAAAAAAAACTTTGATGGCTTCAGCTAAAATGTAGGATTATTATCAAGTCCAAATGTATCTTCTTCCATGGACATCCCCATCCCGATTTAAATACTTTAAGAAAACTTATGTTGGGAGAACAGAGAGAGCGCAAGAAAGAATCCAAAGACTTTGGATTCTCTAGAGCAGGAGTGTCTAAAGAGTGGCTCAGGGGGCCATTTGTGGCCCTTGAAATGGTTTAGTTCAACCCCTGACCACAAGTCAAGAATGTTAAAGAATTTGGCCATCAAAATAGAAAACAATTTTTGCCCCCAGAAATTTGGAAATCCTGTTTTTCTTTTAAAAAAGTCAACAGCCTTTTGTATGTTTTGGACCTTCAATGATTTACAGATTTCCTAAAAGTTTTTATTGTTGAGACTGAAAAGAAAATAAATCCCAATAAACTAATGTTTACATTTTTTCATTTAATGAACTTTATGGCCTGCCAGTAATTACAGTTTTCTGGTTTTTGCCCTTGGAGCAAAAGGTTTGGACACCACTGCTGTAGAGAAAAGAAAGATCAAATTTACTATCTAATATACTAATATTTAACACTAATATCACCTCCTAACAGGGGGCAGTATTAGTATAGCCAACAAAGGTGCCCATAATTGTTCCAACGGTGATTTTGTTAGAACCAATCATTTAATCCTATGGGATTTTTCCCCCCACACCACTGAATAAATATATAAGAGGTGCAGAAGTTACTTCACCACTTCCACATTCATACAAACACACAAAAAGCTAAAAACTAGAAGATAGTTTGACTTTCACTGAAGTCATAAATCAGATTGTCGTCTGACGAAGCGTTCAGAACGCTGTGGTTGATCAGCCAAACATGGCCGACGCGTAAACAACAGGGAGACGCGGAGCGCAGCTTCAGATGATCGGTGAGTTTGTGTGGCGACACGGCGGGGGTTAAAATGAGGACAGCAGACAGTGTGCATCTCATTTATTGTCTCCCATTCACACGTTCCGTCAGAGGAGGCAGAGCAGCGTACCATTATCCCATAATTTACAAAACATAAATAAAAGCTGTTTGCATGAACCGTTACTGATGTACACATCCAACCTGCCGTGGCGTATTTACAAAGGCCCCTCCCCCTTACCATTAAATTGCTTGTTTTGTCAGTTCACGGTCTTCATGTCCTTCTTGCCTGTACAGACAGATCATGAGTCTTTGCATAACAAAGCAGGACTAAACTCTGGTAGAAGAAAAGAGAGAGGCTTCTTCTTTTAGCTCTACTTACAAAGTCAGAGCTTTTTCGAACCAGGAACAAAAAGGTGGATACCAGAACAACTTTAAGTTGTTTAACATTCATATTTGTGTGTTTTCTACAAAAAAACAACAAACAAAAACAGCTGGTTCAGCATCTACAGAGACGGGACAGGTTCCTTGATTTACCGAGCCGGCCGTCGCAGCTCGGCCCAAAACGATCTGCAGACCAGAAACGCAACATACACAGAACAGTGGGAACTTGCATCTCCATTCCTCAAACACACTTAATCATCTCTGCACACAAACAAGGACGCCGTTTCAAGCATTCTTATTGAATCGAACCTCCTGCCAACTCCAAATGACCAAAACACCGATGCTCTTTGAGCCTGCTGAGCAGTCATCTCTCTCTAATTTATAGGAGAAACGCTGAAGTGCCTCTGCTCCTCTGGGTTTCACATTTTAAAAAAAATCTTCTCGCCGTTTTCCGATTGTATTTTGCAGCTTCTCAAAGCGAAACAAACAAAAAATTTATAATAATAATAATAATAATAATAATAATAATACTTGTTCTACCAGCTCGGAGCCGCAGCACCTTTTCTTTACAAACAAGAAATCCAACAACTGGGACAATAAATCCAATCTGTAAACTGTACAATGTTAAGAAGCCTTAAAGGCGCCTGCATGTTTTCAAGATTCTGTAAACAAAACAACTCGGGTTAGTAAATCTTCATGGTGTCTTAAAATGCTCTCCAAAGCTGGCCGTCGTAGAGGAAGAGACGCTACACCTTCCAGACAAAGGCTTTCTCCTCTCTCCTCTCTCGTAGCTGCACCACTGCAGAGAAACTAATTGGCCTTGTTCTAGTTGATTTTTTTCTCTTCTTTTTTTCTCTGAGACTTGAGTCGAGACCTGCGTGGAGGGAGAGACTCCCCCTGACGTCGGGTCTCACTCTTCGTCGGCGTTCTTCAGCATGAGGATGGAGTTGTAGATCTTCAGAGCCGGTCCCAGCTTGATGGACAGGATCTTAACGATGTCTGCCTGGGTGAGAAGCAGGAAGGCCTCGCCATCTATTTGCTAGAAAGAGAACAAAAAAATAACTTTTTTTCCCCCCCAACTTCAGTAATTGAGTATTTTAAATCAGCTCGAATGAATGCTTGTGGTCAGATAATAAAAACCTGCATTTGCAAATATTGATGTGGACAAGAATGTAAACCTTAAAGGGGACATATTGTGAAAATAAGTCACATTTTGCACATTTTTATACTAACATTTGGTAATAAGTTATTGTTTTTTGTGGGTGTCTGGAAAAAAAAACTGTTTGAAAAAAAAAAAAAAAACTCAGATTGTGCGGTCAGTCCAGCATCAACAGATGAGACCAATATGTAACTTTCTGGCCTACATCCTAAATAATGTATGTTCAATCCCACCACTGTGAACATGGTGGTGGCAGCATCAGGCTGGGGGAAGGTTCTTCCTTCCAAAAAGGAAAGCTGGTCAGAGTTAATGGGATGATGGATGGCAGTGTTTAGGAGGACACTGAGCCTAAACAGGCTGGCAGAGCACCTGGGTTATATGGACAGGTCAAAGGTCAGACCTAAGCTGGAGCTGTTTTGTAAAGAATGAGCAGAAATATCAGTCTCCAGATTTCCAGTGCTGCAGTGAAAGGTGGAAATGATTGAGTCCAGCTGGCTAAATACAAAGGCTAGCCAAAAATAAATATATTTTAATTATTTGTACCTTTTCTTCGTTTTGCATTTACGTGCTGCTTTGTGTTGATACACCACATAAACTCCCAAAACAATAAAGTTTGGGTCTGTGGTGTGACAAAATATGAAGAAGACAAAGCGGTCGCTGATTAATACAAAAGTATAAAGTTCATCTTATTAGCAACTGATATTTAGTTAAATGTTTTTAATTATAGTTGAAATGCTTGAAACTGCATAAATTAGCAACAGCATGCAAACTAACAAAGAACCCCAAACACCAGAAGACACATCTTTGCCAGTAATAATTAAATATTAAACAAACTGAGTCAACACAATAAATTATTGCTGCAGAGTTGCTGTATTAGAGTTCTTGTCCCAATCTGCTTCATAAAATAGGAACCTGGAAGCCACTTCCTTTTTGTGTGAGCAGAAAAACAGAAGCCCTCACACTGGACTGAATTAATTTAATTATCCTTATTTAAGTGTTGTTTATTTAAATCAACAGTAACGGTTTAGTCAGTTCAATTTTGAAGAGTGCAGAAAGAATGATCACGTCTACATTTCATTTTACTTCATTAAGCTGCTTGACTTTAAAAAAATCAAACATATTGATTGGTATCAGTGGTGACCAGGTGTTAGTTGAATCTCTAATCGTAGGAAACAAAGGGGATTACTCACCTCTGTTTTAAAAGTAGCAGCATGCTCTTTACATCCTGGGAGTCCTTTGACAAAACCGGCCACCTAGTGGACAAAGAAACCAAGACAACAATCATCTTGACTGCGACTCGTTCTGTAAAAATACATCGATCACAATTCTGATCTCCAAGCTCTGCTTTTTACAAAGCTTGACATTCTGACTCTAGCTGATTCTGGTTATATTTCTCTTTAAGAAATATGATATAAGACGACAGAAGAAGAGCATTCACAATAGATTCCTTGCTGCCATGAGCTGTCATCAATTATTTATCCTAAGTGTAAGGGCAGCATCACGCAGCATGTGTGAGAGAGCAGTAGCTGTGAAACAGGATTTTTAATGAAAAGGACAAACAAAGTTGACATTTTAAACTGGATTTATTTGCAATTAGCCTGATTAGCAAGGCTTGGATTATAAAACAGCACTCTGGGCGAGTCCTGGAACCATTAGATGTCGTCAGCATACAAAAACGTTCTGCAGAGTCCTGCTAATTACTTGATTCAGAGACACATCTAAAAGTTGAAGGACATCAGCCCAGAGAATTTAGAAGCTCATTTTGACTTTGAGATGCTGAAAAAGCTGCTAACGCTTTCAAATCCAATAAGGAACAGAGGATAAAAGCTCTAAAAAAATAAAATTAGGCAACAATGTGGCCTTCCAGTTATATAAAACTACTGTATAAAAGCTGATACATCCTGGGATGTTTTAAATTTCTTCTTGCATCTCAGCTATCTTTAGTTATTACAGATAAAAAAAACACCTCAGCTGGTAGCCTGCCAGGCAGAGAAGATGATCAGAAAAGCTCTTTCTTGAGGATCCATTCACTGTTGCCGTTCATCCGAACAACCAGTTGTGTTCATGTTGGATCGGTGAATGAGGAGCATGTCTGTTTTTAATGTGTTAAACAGTGTGCAGGCATGTCTGACCTCCTCAGCGCTCCAAGTGGCCACTCTCTTGGCAGTCAGCCCCAGGACCTCGGGCAGCAGCTGGCAGTGTTTGTCCCAGCAAAGAGCCACTCTGTGCGGGGGGGAGGCGGAGATGCCGGGGGGGAACACTGACTCGTGTAGTGCTTGCTGGAGTGAGATGGTTTCTGGGGACGCTGCAGACGGAGAACAGAGCAGCAGTCAGTGGGATGCGGCATTGAGGTGCGTGCTTTATTGTAAAGCTCCCCCACTTACATTTCCCATCACTAATCTCATCCTTGACATAGTGCATTTTTAGATACTTGGGCAGTGGAGCCATTCTGAAAAAAAAAACAAACAAACAAAAAAAACAAAACACACACACAAAAGTTTAGATGATAGTTTTGGCCGGAAAGCTTTGGCTCAGCGCTGATGAGTCCCACCTTTTAGGCCTCGTTCCATTGTGGCTTTGCTCGTTGGCTCCACCTACTGGCTCTGGCTGGTTGTTGCATTCTGAATGCTCTGCTTCCACAGGCGCTGGTTTCCTAGCAACAGACACTACAGTTCAGATACAAATCCTTTCAAATATTCATATAATACTATAAATACATAATTGAAAACACAATATGAGTGTACATGTGAACAAGCAAAAAAAAAAGAAAATGTATTTATTTTGAAACACTTTCTAGAAGTAAATTTAAATCCATTCAAGCCTCCAACCTCTTACCACCACTGTGATTTTTGGTGAGTTTTTCAGTGAACTGCTTTTGTTTCTTGTTAAAACATTGTTTTCAGGAGCAGACCTGCTCTGGGGATCCAGTGGCGGCTCGCTCTGTGCCGGCGCCGATGTGGTCTGGGCTGGATTGTTCGGGTGCGCGTCGGGGCGCCGCCCCCGTGCCGGAGGCCCGCTGAGGACGAGAGGTCGCTCTCCACCGAGACGATCTGGCAACAAGCCCTCCTTGTTCAGGTTCATCTCAGAGTAAGGGCAGCTCACCTGGCTGCACACAGGAGGAAGAGCTAAACATTTTATACGGGCAGAAAACAGCCTTTTGGATGTATTTCGCATTTCTGGCGACAAGCATCCTGCAACAAATAGGAGGTGGAGGCCGCCATTATCACTTTGATTCTCACAAACACAGAGAGCAGCAACACATTTAGATCGCGAGCCACCCACACAAATATTATTGACATCTGAGAACAAAGTCTCCTGTCCTCTTTTTACACCATTACTAAATACGATAAAAGCAGGAGGGTATTTTTCGGGTTTTCAGGAGAGCGGAAGTTCAGTTTAACGAAACATAGAGCAGTTAAAACAAAGAACATACATGTTCTGCATCAAGGCAGGAGGGAGTGGATAAATTACTGTAAACAGACATGCTTTTCCAAAGCCAAATTTTCATACTTTTGCAGACTGGCTAGAAGAAGCTGAACCTAAACATGAGCAACTAACGTGTAGTGCGTCCCGTAGCGAGGCCCCCTTATGTGTCCAACCCCGTTGCATCCTGGGGTGGGACAGCCTTGTCCCGGGGCAGGCAATGAATCACTTGTGCCTGAAATAAACAAACACAAGGCAGCATTAAAGCAATGCTGTGGGGATTTCTGCAAACTCATTTATTGAAGTTTAACATGAATAGGCAGGCTGAGTTAAAGCATGTCTTACTGTTGGGGTGCTGTAACGGGTGTCCGGTTTTCTGACACCATCCGACTGGGTGCAGATCTGGGCAATCTGTCTCAACCCAGTAGTCGTAATCCATATTCCAGCCATCGAAGTGGACCTACATGAGAGGTATATGAATTGCGTAAGAAAAGTAAAGAGGGAGTTTGGGAAACTCCTCTGGAGACGCGTCACACCTTCAGTCGGTGGTCCTCTGTGTTCACTATGGTAGCTACACGGATGAGCATGGGGTTCCTCTTATCAACGGCTTCAACTTTCATCCCAACCTGGAAGCCATGAGGAGGTCGCTGCAAAGATAAAATGGGTTCAAAACCAAAAAAAATAAAGAACAAAATAGAGACAATTGGACATTTTCTGGACATTAGTCTGTTTGTTTTCAACTCAAGACATAAAGATTATTTTAGCGGCACAAGAAAACTGTTGCAGCAGAAACCACAATATGCATCCTCAGCAGAGCGTAATAAAAATGCAACAGTGACCATAAGTTAAATCCTTATTGCTGTTTTGCGTTTGCAGAGACCCGATATGAAACTACACAAATATTTTAGGGAGGCAGCATTGCCTCTTTGGTCTAAGAGACAAAACAAAGATACAGTAAATGTGAGTGAACCAGTTTATAATTGTACCGGTTTGAAAGCTCTTGCAGGAGCAGGTTGTGCTCCTGCTTCCTCCATGTACTTTTCCCATGAGAAATTCTTGGGATCTTTATGTTCTAAGAAGAAGAAACTTTGAATTAATGGTGGAACTTCTCACTTTTAATACCTTGTTAAAAAAAACACAGACACACACACACACACACACACACACACACACACACACACACCTTACAGAACACCAAAGATTACAAATTATTTACACAGTGCATTTCTGAAGGAGCAACATGCACAATTCAATTCAGTTAGAGACTATCATTTTGTTGCCATTTATTTGTGATAACAGTGAGATACTAGTAATGCTTGTTGTATAAAAACAGGCTTAGCCAGCAGCGTCTTACCAGGTGGAGTTATTAGAGTCAACTGAGCTTCTTCACAGAAACCAACAGGATGTATGTACGGACTGCTGGCATCACACCTTACATAAAACAACATAAACATAGTAAAAACATAAATATGATTTTACAAACAGATATTTAAAAACAAAAAGATTTTGGTGTTTAAAAACCACATGTGCATGTTTATTCACATAATCCCACATCAGAGGTATAGAATAGTGGCAGGGATACAGGAAGCATCAGCGTGCAGAGAGAGGGAAATAACCCTGGGTAATAAACTTCCTACCAATAATCATGTGTGTCATCCAGGCTGTCAAAATGAATCAGAAGGCGGTTGTCGACAACGGCAGCGATTGTTGCTACACAGATCTGTGAGGGGTTCTTCCTGTCGGCTGCCTCCAGTTTCATCCCAGCTCTAAATCCAGATGGGGTCACGGACTACAACCAGAACAGCGACGACGAGGATGAAATGAGTTGCAACGCAGTCAGGGTGGATCAGATTATTTAGTGGTGCATCGTTTGTGTAGGACTCACTGTGTTGAGGCTCTTAAAAAGATGCTTTGGAGCCAGTTGGCCTCTGCAGTTTTTCACATACATACTCCAGTTAAACTCTCCTTCTTTACAGCCTGCAGTGAAGTAAACAAATTCATACAGATGATTTTTAGAAAACATTACTTCCAATTTCATGTAAAAAATGAATAAACATGTCTGGGATTACCTTTAGGCAGTAATAACTTGTGCCCGTTCTTCTCACACCACCCGGCTGGCTTCAGATCCCACGAGTCGGCATTGGCCCAGAAGTCGTAGCATTCAGGGTAACCATCGAAGTGGAGTCTGACTCTGTAACCTTGGATCTGTAAGACAACGTGAAAACAGTCTGTGAGGATGAAATTTCTGATTTCTGAAAAAGAAAGACAAGACATTATCAGTGTTCTGACCTCTGCAACAGTGAGCACGCAAAAGAGAGAGGGGTGAGATGGATCAAGCCCTTCGAGCTTCATTCCAACCTTAAAACTGTTCCTGCTTTGAGGAAACGATTGGTGCTGCAAGGCAAATACACAACGCCATTAGATTGGATAAATAAGACACCACATTAAAACAAAAAAAATAAATAAATAAAAATAAAGTGATAGTAAAATTACAGTTTGTACGTACCTCTTTGAAAAGTTTCACAGGTGCAGCAATGGTTCGCCCCTCCTCCAGGTAAGCAGGCCAGCTCCACGCCCGCTTCTTATTGGGCGTGGCAGGCACTGACGTTAAAACAAACACAAATATGACATGTAACAGATGTTTGACTGGGTTCCTAAACATTTGTCATGCCAAAAGTGGCTCAAGTATGGAGAGTTCCCAGTCTGTTTTAGCACATTATAAAAGTTTAAAACGGAAAATTTGATGATGAATTACAGAATTTAGAAATAAAAAAATATATATAACCTTAAAAAAACACACATGGATGAATGTATGAAAATTTATAAAGAAACATATTTTCTTTTTTTCCATACGTGTTCATGGATGGATAAAAATGATAGAAAAGATGTCAAATGTTGGTCTCATTTCGCCCTTTAGAGTTACTAAGATTACAAACAAGTGTAAATCTGCCTAAAATCTCATTATTCTCATTGGCTTTTAGTATTTTTTCAAGGTTAAGTTTCAGTTATTTTTAGAGGTGTGCCGATCATAATCGGCCGATTTCCATGAAAAAGTGTATGATCGGTGATCGCTGATCATTGGCTCTTGTTGCCGATCACACGAACCGATCACCTGCATCTCATTTCCCAGCCTGCCTGTGCAGCTGGTCTCCTCTTTCCTTCACTCTGCGCAAACACGCAGCAACAAATCCTAAGCGATGTGTAACTATATCGCACTGAGTGAATGGGGAAGTTTGCATGTTGCGGTGGAAAATTGAAGCACGTGGGGTGAAGCAGGTCAAAATGCATCAACACGACGAATCTAATATGACATAAAAACAATGCCATACTTGACGGAGTTTGGCTACATCAAGGCTCACTCCAGTAAAAAAGACCTATGGAGGATCAGACAGCAGGTAAAGCAGCGCACAGCTACAAACACTCACCCGGATTAGCATGACGGTCAGAAAGCTAAACAAATAACCCGCAAAATTATTTAAGTCTTCGAGCTGCGATGTGAGACGCTGGTTCTGCTCTCGCTGTTGAACCGCTGCTACGCTACAGGTAGTTAATATTTGACAGACGGAGCTTCGCTTCTGCTCCACCTGGTAGTGACTCTCACACCGAACCTGCTAAAAGCTGCAGCATCTAACCTAAAAAAATAAATTTTACATATGTATTAAAACTGTCGCTGTCCTAACATGAGACAGATAATCTCTGAAAAAATAATCGATCTCCTCCCTGTTCTGCATAATTATTCAGCTCAGTCAGAAACAGCCAATCAGAGCTAGCAGTAATCAGCTAGCCACCATGCTAACAGGAAGTTTTCATTCTGTAACTCTGGATTGTTTATTGTAATGAATGTTAAGTTTTATACTTGAATATTTTGGCAATGTTGAGAGGTTTTATTTTGACTCTTTGCATTATTTAGCTTCTTCAGAGCCTTCATATGTTATCAGTCTGTTAAAGATAGTGTTATCAATAGCAGTACAATTTACACAATTTCTGTTTAGTTTTTTTCTTGGAAAATGTTATTAAAAACAAGTTTTTGTCTAAATTAAGGTGAATTCATGGTTCCTTTTTCCACATAATGTAACCGGTAGTGCTTATGATTAAAAAAATAATAATTATGTGATCGGTATCGGTGATCGGCCCTCATGGGTGATCAGAATCGGAATCGGCAGGAAAAAACCTGATCGGCACATCTCTAGTTATTATTGTTACTCTCATTTATTTGTGTAACTTAATTTATTTCTTCACCTTTACTTCCTTATTATCAACAGTATAACCTACCAAGTTTGGCCATTTTGGCTCCCCTCCTGCCTTTGGTAGACTTAGCCTTTTCCTATCAGAACAAAAAGTGAAACAACTTGGTAACAACTTCTATAAAAACACAGATAAACAATAATTGACGAAATTTCAAGGTGATGTTCATGGTGTTGTCCTCACCTCTGGTTCTTCTTGATTGTCCTCCTCTTCATCACCAGAATCCATGTAGATCTTCCTCTTTTTCCGAACACGTTTCCCCAGTCGCTCACCCTCCACTGCCTGACTGTCACGGGCTTCTGCTGGAGAAGATCTGCAAAAAAAATAAATAAATAAAATAAAATAAAAAATAAGAAGGCTCACATCAAACTATTCCAGAAGGCAGCAGTGAGAAAATATTGCATATATTTATTTTTACCTGCCGCTTGAAGGCTGAACACAAGAGCTACAGTATTTTCCCTCTATAAGGGCGTTCCTGGAAACGGGTCCACCACAGGACCGACACCTTAACAGCTCCCCGTTTGGACCTGGATCCGTACCAGAAGCAGCTTTAACCCTAGGGCCAACCTCCATGCCAGGGTCCCCCTCTGAAAACAAGAGCACAGCCCCAGAAGCTCAACACACATGCAATATAAGAGGGTCTAAACTGAAAGATTTATATTAATGAATAGAAGGAGATTCTAAATAATTCAGATTTTTTACGATGTCAGTGATTAAAACAGAGCGTCGTACCTTTAGCTTGAGATGAGCCCGGTTTGCTCTGATTGACCGGAGCTGTGGCCGTGCTGGCCTGTGACTGGACTTCGGGTGGAGGGGTTGGAGTGTGAGACGGCACTGGGTTCAAGGTCTCACGATTAGCCTCTGCCTCCTGCCCTTTGACCTCTACGTCTGTGACTATCTCAAGGGTCCCAAACTCTGTCATGCGGAACTGAAACAAGGAGGGAAATAAGCAGATCAGGACTTGCACCCACGCTCCAGATTATTTTATCTCCTGTTCAGATCCTGGGACAACCAGATAATTATGTAAAGCAAAATTATTTCTCTACATTTAAACTAACATTTACAGTAAAGCATTCACAACCCTTAAACTTTTGTGCTTTTTGTTAAAACTACAAACTGCTATGTATTTTATTTTTGATATGTGATAAACATACACACAACAGTGAAGTGGAAAGAAAACGATGAATAAACACATATTTAGGGCCCTTTTATTCTAGTAACCCTAAAGAGGATCCAGTGCAACGAGTCGCCTCCGGGCGCCAACTGATTAGAAAATACTGTCGACCTGTGTGTAATTTAATGCCAGTATAAATCCGTTAAATTACATAAACAGCATTCTGAAGATATAAAAACACTGCTAACAGGTCAGGGAGAGAAATGTTGAGACGTTTAAGGTTAATTTATTAAACAATGTCCTAATCTTTGAACATCCCAAGAAAAGACTGCAATAGACTTGGAACTGGGATGGAGGTTCGCCTTCCAACAGGACAACAACTCCACACACACAGCCAAAACCACAGAGTATTACTTTAAAGCATATTTTGTGTTAGAAAGACCCAGTCAAAGCCCAGACATAAATGCAGTAGAGAATCTGTGCTAAGACTTATAATTGCACATTCACAGTTTGTTCTCCATCCAGTCTGACCGTGTTCGTGCAGTTTTACAAGGGAGAAAGAGCAAAGTTTTTGGGTTTTACATGCACAAAGCTGGTAAGAAAATACTCCAAAAAGGCTTGCAGTCGTTACTACAGAAAGGGCATCATAGGTTTTTAGTGCTGAATAGAAAAGCAAGCCACACTTTAAAGATTTTTTCCCCCCTTTCATTCACAATTATCCACTATTTTGTGCTGGTCTACTAAATTAGATACCACTATAATCCATTGACCTTAGTGGTTACAAAATCTGAAAAAGAGGTGCGATTACTTTTGAACGGCACTACATCTGATTAAGAGCAGGAACAAAGAAAAACGTGTACCCTGATATCACTGCCTGGAAGTGTAGCAATACCATCCTTCCAGTCCAGAGCGCCCATCATGTCAAACTCGGCTCCCTGGGAGGGTCCATCACTGGGTGGAGTGTCAGTCATTCCCACTCCTCTGATATGACCTACCTGAAAAGCCATAATATCCACAGAAGAGCAAACACTTGAATCCTATAACTATGAGTAGTCTGTGCATTTATTTAAACTATCGATGTTTTTTTTTTTATTTGCAGTGAGGCGGTCGGTGTTATGTTTTTGTCTTCTCAAATACTAAAACGCAGATTCAACCTGCGCTTGTAAACAGTGATACCCAACATCACCACTAGATGGCGAGTGTGTGCAGGCTTGCAATGGTACACCATGCACTTCTGTTTCAGACAAAACACTCAATAATAATATTGTTTTGCCGGTCAACTAACGGGCAAATACACAAACAAACGACCTCATTAGGATAAACATTTGTTAAGACCATTGACAAACAAGGGAAAATACGTCTCAAGTTTGAGTTAATCACAAAAGTTCGTCTTTTCCTTGTTTTAACGGTATCTCTTAAAAACCAGAGTTTGTCTGGTTGCAAGCAAGCGAAATGGCAATGTGTTCATCGATTTCACAAAGAACACTATTTTCTGCACTGACTGTCCAAACTTAAAAGCGTTTAAAAACGTATGTTATTACGATTAAACGTTTTAGTCCTGACGCATGTTCAACATTGAATTAATGTCATATTTTCTGTTTGCAACGTCGTCACAACCATGTGCAAAGTAAACAACAGTGAGGGTTAATGTGTCCTGTTTGAGTTTGACGTTGCAATTGATGCCTCAGTTTTATACCAGCTATAAATAAAGTGTATGTAAGAGCGCCCATGATTAGCATTCGCCCTATACAAAATGGCGGAGCATAGGAAGAGGCCACCAACATGTTTAAACTATGTTAATTACTCAAGTTGCCCATTTAAACTAATCATGCGAGGTCCCTTCGCGTCAAACAAAAGCAAAGGCTGGCTATGTAATTTCCTGACCGAGTGTTTTCATTGAGTCTGCCCGTTTTTCTTCACTTTCTCCTTGTCACGGAATGTCAGCCCAGGTTGCTACGGTAGCTAGCTGAAGCTAACCGTCAGCTAGCGCCGGTGTTGTGCCGTAGAAAGCACCCCTGCCGTCAAAACAGACCCCAGTTTCAAGACGCATATATGCACCGATAAACCAGGTGGAAGTGACTGGGAAATGTTTTATCACCATGCCATCACTATATTTATCTGATTGTATTTGTGAAAATAAATGCCCTAAAATACGATTCTAAACAGTGGGTGCGTTTGACGGCTGGGGCACTTTTTTCGGCACAACACCGCTCCGTAGAAATGAACGGACGACTGCTAAACAGCTAGCCGTAGCATTGTGACTGGATGCAGCCAGATAAGGACAATCTGTAATAAATAAGTTTCCCGGTTAATAACTACCTAAAAATGCCAATATTTCAAGGAATATCACAAAAGCATAAACAATAAAACTACACTGCTGTTATGAGATTTGACAATGTTGCCTGATTAATTTCTTCAATAGAAACTTAAAAAACGATTTATTCACGCCGTTTTAAATCAAAGTGGAAATAACGCGAACAAACACCAACTACTCAATCTTAGATCGGGTTTTAAATTTTTTGCTCACGTTAACAGAGATAAAAAAGAATTAACGGTCGTATTGTTTAGAAAAATTGTGGAACTCACCTCGTTTCTGTTTAACTCTTATTTAGAGCTGGATAAGACCAATGCGCATGCGCGCAAGATGCGGCTGCCTGACAAGTTTGGGTCTCGGGAAAAGTTCAGCTCGCTATCGGTAGGCCTGCGTTTGCTCGCAGCACGCCCAAAACTCGGTTCGGGACTGATTTAAGGGATACCAGAAGCCTTAGTGGGGCTCGAACTTCCCTGTTGCCCTCGAACAGGCGTTTAAAGTATATCCCTCTCTCCTCCTTTCCCCCACTGTCAGAAGTAGGAGTGAGTGTATCAATGGAGCGCAGACAGGGACTGCAGCGGCTCCATTATAACCGTTGGAGAGCGTTTGGTTCCTGTATGGTGAAAACGTCCGTTTGCATCTCTGTTTTCAACATTCCACCTCCGTTAAACGGCATATTTATATGAGTATGGTCCCCGGCATACGGAAACACGTATCACACCAGCGTGCTAACACACATCAGTCTGACGTGAAGTGATATTTCTTGCCTTAACAGATTGAATACATTGTAACACAAGAATCCAGATTGTTTTTAGCCGAACAGTGTTGCTGGCAGCAGTTTGCGTCACAATAAAACGAAGCCATGGTGTAAAAAAAAAAAAAAACGAGTTTAACCACGCAAATTGTACGAATTAATGCGCAATACGTTTTGTGGTTGTAATTTTTTTATATGTGTTGTCTAATGCACCGCGTGTCGTCTTATTTTGAGGCAACACACTGGAGACATGGATTCATGGATTTAAAACTGTTAATGCTTCTGACATACTTGAACTGAATGGATTAATAGAAGTACTCCTCCGTACGTCGTACGCGAATATTAAATTATGGTGGTTTATGGTCAAGTCTTGCCCAATTCACCATGCCCTACCGACGTTACGTTCCTCCCTGCTTACCCGTTTCATAACCACGTTCTGAAACCATTGCATGCCCATTTATTTATTTATTTATTTATTTATTTATTTATTTATTTATACATACCTCTGTCATTCCTCACCTTTGCGGTGTTAGAATGTGCACCTATTTCATCCCTGAAGACATTAAGTAATAAAATATATTTGACTAACTGCCTGCTGGACTCCTGTAAATATTTAATAATATCTTCCAACAGGAGATCGCCCAGAGTTGAGCAGTTTTAAGGCAGGGGTGTTGATCTCAGTTAGCAGGCCCTAAATTAGATCAACAAAATTAAATTGTCATATAATCTGATTTAATATTTTATTTTTTATGACTCGTGTATTTCTTGAAAATAAATAAACTTCGCCAACTTCAAAGTGGATGCTTTACTGACTAAAAAAAAAGTGTGACGTGTCAACAAGTGGGTGCAAACTGGGGAGGAAGTGAATTCAGGAAGGTTCAGCAAACGGATTTTAATCAAAAACGTAGGGTACGAAACGACCAAACAACCCCACAAAAGTTACGAAGTGGCGTTACCAAAGATGGCGGCAGGGGAATAATGGACAGCAGTAGAAATGTTCTCTCTCACCACCTCCTCCCATGGTTAGACAGTATTATGCATATTTTAAGTTTGAATTCAGCACTGTGTTTATTTATTTATTTAATGATATATTCGTCTGCTTAGCTTGCTTTTAATGTAGAGAAACATCTGGCCTCAAAACTGCTTCCTTACCCGAAGACGTGGTGTACGAAATTACCACAAATGCAAAGTTCCGAAATGGCGATGAAACGAGTTCATCTTCTTGGACGTGAAAGCGGCGGCGGACGTTGCTCTGTGTTTTGTGACCGTTTGGTCGCTAGATGGCGCAAGTGATCCAGCTTCTTTGGGATTAGCGGCAGATTGCAGCTTGCATCACTTTTGCGTTACACCATCAAGTGGCTTCAAAGCTGCAAAGCATGAAATGGCATTCAAAGGCAAAACGGTCGATTCAAAGGTAAGCGGTAATAGATTGCGATGTGCTGCTGTTTACACTAAAGCAATCCGCTGAAGCGTCTCTGTGGCGAATGATGTGCTAACCATGGTGTGGATACCACACGCTTTTACTGTGTCACGTTCAGATTTTCTCATGCATGATTCAGCAGCTGGTCAGAAAGCTCTCTGTTCGCCTATAACGTGGATCTCAGTAACATTTTAATCCTGTGCATGTTCAGCTTCGGGTTGCCTTCAGGTTTAGTTGACTGGTGGCGCATCCTGTCTTTCTGTCTCCGTCACCCCACAGACCGTGCTGCTCAATCTGCTGCTGTGCCTGCTCATATTTTACTCCCTTTTCTACATGATCGGGAGTGTGTGCTTCGGTGCTTTCAGGTGAGTAGAAATTCCCCACGCATGCGCACAAGCACAAGCGCAGGAAGGACAATGCCCAGCAACGCGGTTACTAACACGCACACAGCGACCCTGGAACGTTTTCCAAAGGCAGCAGCGAGATAATTAATTATTGGCAACTTTCAAATAAAATCAATGTAAAAAAAAACAAAACAAAACAGCTTAGTTTTATCGAAGGCGTGCGTATCCTATATCTTGCTAAAGGTGGTTTAGATAAAATTACATAAATTAAAATGTGGCGGAAGTATTTTGATGATTACTTTACACATAAATGTTGTGTTTTGTGTTTCATTTCATCTTACATTTCTATATGAATTACCTGTTTATCCGGAATCGTACAACGTCTTCTACTAAATGAATCTTTTATTCCAGGTTTTGGATAATCTCACACTGAAAATGTTAAGGGAAAACATCCAACCATTCATTTGCAAACATGAACTATAGTTTTCAACGTGGGGGATTAACTAAATCCCTATTTAAGAAATAACTGTTTATAACAAAATAACCATATGAAAACATTATCAGGGTATTATTTCCATTTGAAGTAAAAGGAATGTTATGTATCAACATTTGTGCCAGAGATTGTTCTTTGTTTTTACTTCTGAGTAAGGGTTCTAAAATTATGGTTTATTATTATTATTTTGAATCTGAGATCATGCTACTGCAAGAAAAGAAGAATACTTCTTTTTAGACATCTTTATCTGTGGTGCCACCAATAAAATGCGGCTAACATTTCGCCTCCAAGGAACCAGAACATTAAAAACATTGAAGGGAGGTTTTAATACTGTTTTTCAGACTTTCTAAATAGGTTAGAGTTTTACACCTTGCAAACTGGGCCTTAATATCACCATTAATTACATTTGGATTGTTTGTAGTACTGACTTTTCCTATTTAATCCTCCACTTGTTCTCCTTCCACACAAAGCAAAATATGCTTTTATGGTCAAGTAAAAGAAATGGGAGAAACAGCAGCCAAAGTCCAAAGAGAAACTTCAAAAGATAACAGGAAGGTCCGAGTAATAAGAAATTATTGCACAATTCTACCGAGATCCATTTGCTTCCTAGGTTTAGAGAATAATAAAAACGTGAGTCTTTCACTATAACAACTGATGTTTCCTTATGCAGGTTGGATCACTTTGACGGGCTGATTCCATTCGATTTTAAAACTGAACCTGCTGAGTCTAACTCCAAATACCTGGGTGAGCATATCGCATACAAACAGTGTGTTCAGCAGCACTGATTGTCAGCTCTCTACAGATAATATATTTCATCACTTTGCTTGTGTCCTTCAGTCAACCTCCTCTCCTTGGAGCTGACCTACTTTTGTAGTGGCATACTGTTTGCTGCAGTGGTGAAGAGGCGGGTTTGGGACTACGCCCTCACTGTCACACTTCTTCATGTTATGATCACCAGCCTGGGTGAGCAGAACAGCACATCTGTATTTGTGCACGGCAAAACGACCAAATCTGCAGTGTAACTGCATGTTTTGCCTCTACATTGCAGTGATGTTGGAGTTTCCCACAGTGTGGCAGTGGTGGCTGGCTTTAGGTAAGCAAACGTCAATGGCAACCCGCCTTTTTGTTGTCAGTAACGAGCTTATTAATTCTCTGTGTTGCTTTTTCCACAGGTAGCGGCTTGTTTTTGATGATTTGCAATGGTCAGCTGATTGCTTACTTCACATGTCAGAGTGAGCAGAGCTACGCCACTTTCAGCTACTACTGACAAGCTGGAAAGGAAGCAAAAAATTAGGATAACATCAGTTCATTTAAATTATTCTGTTAAAAGGGTTAAACTTGTGTTCATATGCATTCACTACACACAGAGTGGTCTATTTCAAGCTTTTATTACTGTTAATTTTGATGATTATGTTTTACAGTTAATAAAAGCCCCAAATTCTGTCTCTTAGAAAATTTAAATGTTACATAAAACCAATGAAAATGATTGTTAAAATGTAAAAGACTGCTAGAAGCTGACTCCTCACAGACTGCTGTATCCAAGCATATCAGTGGAAAGTTTAGCGGAAAGAAAATAGTAATAGTAGAAAAAGGTGCATAGGAAAAGGGCTGATTACAGTGAAGTTAAGTGTTTAGTGGGAGATTTACAAGACGTGGACAGTACCTGCATTCAGAGCTTCATGAACTTCCACAGACAGAACATGGGCTACAGCTGTCCTGTTCTCATGTGAAGTCACCGCCAAACAAGAAACAACAGAAACCTCCGAGCTGGGCCAAAGACAAAACGCACTGGTCTAAGCATGGTCTGGTTACTGGTATTAAAGCTGCAGATGGTAACTTTTATTAAAAAATGTATGTTTTTTACATATTTGTTGAAACTGTCACCATGTTGTGGCTGTATAATATGAGACTGATAGTCTGTGAAAACAATCAAGCTCCTCTGCCTCCTCCCAATGGTCCTACTGCTACCTGCAAAAATTCTCAGCTCAGTCAGAAACAACCAATCAGAACTAAGAGGAGAGTCTTAGCACTTTCAGTTATGCTTGTGTATGTGCTGCTCACACGTTCCCCCACTGCCGTGAATGTTCGGGCCAGTTAGCTTAGCCACAGATGACGGATAAACAGTTTCCTGAAACAGTAAGTTCTTTCTCCGCCATTAGCACATTGAGCAATGCGTACATAAGGTTGATTGACATCGCTAAGACCCTCCTCTGGGCTGTGATTGGTTGTTTTTGACTGAGCTGTGACTTTCAGTTAGCAGTAGGAGCACTGGGAGGAGGCGGAGGAGCTTGATTGACAATCTGAAATTCATAGCTCAGTCATAAACAACCAATCAGAGCCCAGAGGAGGGTCTTAGCAATGTCAATCAATCTTATGTACGCACTGCTCAAAGTGCTAATGGCGGAGAAACAACTTACTGTTTCAAGAAACTGTTTATCTGTCATCTGTGGCTAAGCTAACTAGCCCGAGCATTCACAGCAGTAGAGGAACGTGTGAGCAGCACATACACAAGCATGACTGAAAGTGCTAAGACCCTCCTCTTAGTTCTGATTGGTTGTTTCTGATTGGAGCAGAGCATTTGTGCAGATGGGAGTAAGACCACAGTGAGAAGGCAGAGGAGCTCAATTTTTTTCACAGATTATCTGTCTCATACTGTCACAACATAGAGACAGTTTTAACAAATATGTAAAAAAACAACAACATATTTTTTATAAAAGTTACCAACTGAAGCTTTAAGGTTTACCAAGGCTTTAAACAGTTACAGTTTTAAAACACTAAAGCTTTCTGTCATACTATTCTCATCGTTTATGGTTCTTTCAGTGAGACGCCAGAGAAAGCAGTGGAGTGATGGGACTTCTCTCTGGCTCTAAGGATTATGGAGGAACACAGTGCTCCCCTCCCCTACGTGTTGCTGCACACTACCAGGTAGCAGCCTAAAAATGGCTGATTTGTTTTCCTTCACTGACAAGAAATACAAATCTGGCTATTTGGAAGTATTTCTGCTGTGATAAACACAGACAATCATGGTTTGGGTTCCTTTTGCCTGACTTATTTCATGCAGTCTCTGCTTTTGTGTTAATAGCTTCCTTTCTGTCACTCATCTCCATTTTATGGATCTCATATCTCATATTTGCCTTTTGACAGCGAGCCGTTGATTCTCTGTGACTGGTGCCTAAGTCCAGTTCTCGAGATCTGCCGTCCTAAAACTTTTAGATTCCTCTTGTCTCCAGCACACCTGAATCAAATGCCTCATTACCAGGCACCTGTAGAGCTAAAAGATACAGATTTGATTCAAGTGTTGAAGAGAAGGGATGTACAAGTTATGGACTTTAAAAAAAAAATCATTGTTTCTGGAGCTGCTAAAATAAAATTAGTAGTAATTCTTATAATTTTAATAATGTTGGCTGTATTTTTTTAAGAAAAAGATGCATGTCCACAGTCCATGTTTCTTGCAACCAAGCAGATTGTCTTCCTTGTAAGGGAAGACCTTTCTGAGGCAGCTAGCTAGCAGTGTGCAGAAACATGTAGGGGAGCACTGTGTCGTTTCTTTATAACCAGAGAAAAGTCCAGTCACTGCAGTGGTTTCTCTTGCATCTCCATAAAAGGACTTAAACACAGAGAAAAGTTTGACTGAAAATGTCCGCAGTTCTGACACTGTAACTGTGAAAAACGTACCGGTAACTAGGCCATTTCTAGTCTGGTTCTCGGTCTCTTAGCCCAGCTAATGTTTCTGACACCATTTCTGGTTTAGGAGTAGCTTAACACAAAGACTGATAGTTGTATCTCATGTCCTGCATCTTGAAGCATTGACACCAGCCACAGTCCACACCGTGTGAATCTCTTGAACAAGCTGCTCTTCATACTTTTTCCTTCCACTAAACTTTCCATTAATATACCTTGATACAGCACTATGAGAGTAGTCAGCTTCCTTAGCAACAATCTTTAGTGGAGGCTGTCAGACTGTCAGCACAGCAGTCTTCTTCATGACCAACTGTGAGTGCCCAAATCCAGTCGTTAAGGGTTACCATCCTGCAACTTTCAGACGCATTCCTTTTCCAACACACCTGAATCAAATGAATTGCCTCTGCAGAGCTGACTGACTGCTGATGAGGGGATTCAGCTTTTTGATTCAGGCGTGATGGAGCAGGGATGCATGTAAAAGCTGCAGGATTGTAACCCTTAACAACTGGACTAGGGCTCCCCTGGTGTAGAGCATGACATTACATTTCTATACTGCAAATTATTGGTCTTATGTAGTTTTCTGGGAAACAGAATTTGGGGTTTTAAATATCTGTAAGTCATAAATGTCAAAATTAACAGATAAATATTTAAAATAGATCACTTTGTGATAAATTAGTTATATTTTCTGAATTAATTGAACTTTTTGATATTCATAAACCATTTTTGTTTGTCACAACACAAAGGGCAGTGTGTATTTTTGCTAAGAATGGCATTCAGCTGTATTTGGATACAAGTGCAATATATAGAGAAGCTTTCCTGTTACGTTTGCAATGCGTTCTGCTTCCGTCTTTAAGTATGTAATATTAAAAAAGCCAGTAGGATAAGATGTAACTAGTGAATGTATTTGTAAGTGGGACCTGTGCAATAAAGGATGTAAACATTTTTATATAAACCAGCTCCTGGCTCTGCTATATATGAAGGACTTGAAATAATGACCCGCCTCTCCTGTATAAATAACTCATACTGAGAAATCAGTGAAAATCTAAAAACATATCACAGTTTATTCAAAAGCAACAAATGAAACATGCTGGAAATTGCCATATCACGGTTTTCATTTTCCATTTAAGTACAAAAAATAGACATTACATAAAAAAGATAAAATAAAATAACTTAACAATAAATATTTAAACAATCCCGCTCCAGGAGGACTTGGTGGCGTTATGAGGCTGGCTCTGCTGCCACGTACTCGGCTGGGTTCATGAAGGAGAATCCAGAAAAGGTTGCGCTGGAGGCGGCTGCCTCCGACCTGTCGTTGACGGAGGCAGGGACAGGCTGCAGCGTGAACGCAGGAGCGATGTAGCACACATCACAAGGACTGGTCTAGAAAACGACAAGACAATCAGAACCAACTGGGCACATGTTGAAATTACGTTTCTGACCATTTTCTGATTTATCCATACCACTTTAGGGATGAACGGAGGCCGGACTTTTCTGGCTATGAGGTCGTCCCAGTTGATGGAAGCGAAGAACTGATGCTCCTTCAGCTCCTCCTGAGAAAACAGCAGAAATGAAATCCTGTGGTCATGAGCCTCTTCACTCATTCTGGATGCTCTCTGTTCTGTACGCACTTACAATATCAAGCCTCTGGCCCAAGCGCTTGGAGACGTTTCTCTCTAACAACCCCTTCAACAGAGAGTGGGCGCCTTCAGACAAGCCGCTGGGCAGCCGCAGAGGAGAGTAGAGGATATTTTCCAACATCTCTAGCCTGCTGCGGCTGTAAAATGGAGGCTGGGAAGCAGAAGAGGCGATACAGTGAGTTAAAGATGCAGAAAACAGTGAGGCGAAGCTTAACCCAGTGAGACTCACCAGTCCAGAGAGCATCTCAAACAGCACCGCTCCCAGTCCCCACCAGTCCACAGCCAGGCTGTATGGCTGGCCCAGCAGAACCTCTGGAGCCAGATACTCTGGGGTCCCACAGAAGGTGTGTGTAATCCCACCCACAGCCACGCCTTCCTTACAAAGACCAAAGTCTGTGAGCATCACGTGGCCTTCACTGTCCAGCAGGACGTTTTCTGGCTTCAGGTCTCTGCACAGAAACACATGGAGCAGAAAATGTGTTCAGTAGGCTTGTCGCAATAAATCAGCTTGTCGCATGATCAATTAAAACAAGCTCAATAATTACATTTGCATGATTTATCGTTTTTGTCTTTTCTACCAAAAGCTGGATAACAAAAGTTTTCAGTCTGGCTCTTTTTGTTCAGAGGACAGTTTTGTTTACAGAAACTTAATAATTCATTTTATTTGTTGTTTTGTTTATTTCGGATATTTGAAATATCTTTCAGCTCCAGCGTTAAATGTTCAGTAGAAAGTTTATTGAGTTTTGAGAATGTGTTCTTCAATTATTATGCCGTTTTCAATATATTACTTGAAAATGCTCTAAAAACAACAATGTTATTTATTGCAATAACTTAAGGGGCAATTTATCATCCAGCAAAATTTGTTATTGTGACAGGCCTATAGTTTAGTCTATAAAATATCTCTATTTAATAGAGATATTTTAAAATCTATCTATCTATCTATCTATCTATCTATCTATATGTTCTCTAGTTCTAATTGAGGCAATTTTACACTTTGACAAAACTTTAAAGCTCCTTATGTAGGGCAGTAAAAAGGGGGACCTTCCTGTCTACAAAAAATGCTCTTCTGACTAAACCAGTTAGTTTCCATTGGGATATAAAAATGTGTCACTTATTTACGACAAGCTCATTTGCTGTGAACAAAACAGCATAATTAATGTTTTACTTGAAATCAGGGATTTCAGTAGTTTTCCTCTTATGACGTTTAAAACATGAAGGAAACCTGTGGGTGTAAAAGCGTCACATGCAAAAAGTAAAAAAAAAACCCCACCAACCTTAGAGAATAAAGTATTTTAACTTACCTAAATTTTTCAGCTAATAATTAGTTATGTTGCATAATTTATAGAAGTCTACTATTGTTTTCTATAAGCTCTTTAACTGAACTTTAGCCAAACTCGCAGAACTGCTGACGGAGCTATCTAAAGCCGTGTTTCATCTGTGCACCTGTAAACGATGCTCAGAGAGTGGAGATATCCCAGCGCAGCGGCGATCTCTGCAGCGTAGAAAGCAGCTCGGGGTTCTGGAAATGAACCCTCTCTCTGCAGGTGGTAAAACAGCTGAAAGAAACAAAGGTTTCACAAACAAGAAATGAAACTCTAGGAGATAATTTGCGAGACTCAATCAGACAAAGGACTTCTCTAACCCGCATACCTCTCCACCGTTTGCAAAGTCCAGGACGAAGTAGAGCGTCTTTGGCGTCTGGAAGGAGAAATGCAGCCCCACCAGGAATGGATGTTTTAGTCCCTTCAGCAGCACACTCCTTTCAACCATCACGTGCCTTTGCTGCAGAGACACAACCCACGGACACGGTCAGACAGACAGACAGACGCTCAGATGGACAAACAGACGCAACGAAACACAGAGAAGGACAGACCTCTTTCCTCTTGATGATCATCTGCTTGTCCAGGGCTTTAACTGCGTAGTAACCTCCTTGTTTTCTGTGTCTTGCCAGCAACACCTGTTACAAAATTCATTTTTTAATTGATCATTTCACAGCTTTTAGAGATAAAAACTAATATATTAATGAAAAAAATACCTTTCCAAAGCTTCCCGTGCCAATAACTTTGAGGTAGTCGAAGTCTGATGGTTTCACCCTGATGAAGACAATGACAGAAAACAGTGGTAAGTAGTAAGAAATGTATTAATGATTGTAAGACAAGTATACAAATAGAGTGATGTTGCTAAATACATAATGTGTCCACATAATGAGTTAACCCTGGTTCTTTTTGCTTATTTGTTTGTTTTTTTCTCAAAAAGCCCTCATAATTGCTAATGCCACAACCTGTGACGTGAGCTCACAAGGTTAGGAGCCAATTAGGGGACCCTCCCATGGACCTTCACTGTGCTTCTCAATTGACTGCTATAAAAGAAAGGGGTTGCTCTGTAATGTGAAGCAAAAACTTTTTCTCGTGTCAAGAAAAACGCTGCGAGTGGGTGTGACTCACTGTGAGGTTTCTGTGTTCACTGGGCTCTGAAAAAGTAAGACAGACAGAGAGGGGAGGGATTGTCAAGTCAGAAGGTGGGATTGGGTTTCATCCCCCGTCAACGACGAGGCAGCGTCTCCTAAGATTCCTCCGCCAGATCAGAACTCACCAAGGCAGCTTTCTCCTGCTTCTGTCTCCTCATCTTGCTCTGTCTCTGCAGCAGTTTCTGGGTGTCCAGGCTTCAATCGGGAGGTCAAGCACAGCTAAGAGTTAAAGGGGCTGGACTCAAAGTTTTAAAAAAGAAAGTCTTATTTTCTTTGCTAACTTACTGTTGGCAGGGCTTCTGGGTGGAAACAAGTTTGTGCAAGAAATTGCTGAAGCCAACTTTCTTCTCTTTCAGCACATCTGTAAGACAGATGGATAGACAGACAGGCAGAGAGGGGGTGGGTTAGTCCATTACATAAGAATGTACTAGCTGGATTTAGTCTGATGATGTCTGGCAGCTTTTCAAAGTGAGGTCGTACTGAACATTAAACGAAATTTAATAGCTTTCTGGAGTAACCAAGTGATATCAACAGGCAATTCTGTGTTAAGTTATTTTAATATTAATTCAATAAATGAAATTATTTAATATAAACCTATATGTCCTATTGAGGAATACTTTGACATTTTCCAAATAATTTGCGATGTTTCATATTATCACTTTCGTAAAATAATATCAAATTTAGCTAAACGTGATTTTGCACCCTCCCCCCCTCCTCCGCCAAAAAAAATAAATAAATAAAAATTAAGGTATTTTTTAAATTACCACCTCTTTTTTTTTGTCAAAAGACGACTTAGGGGAAAATAAAAAAAAAATAAAAAAAAAACTTTTGGCACAAAATGACTTAGTCCAGTATTTTAGGAAGGTGACGATATTTAGGCTAACAGTTAGCTAATTTTACTTTTCAATTAAGCTTAAAAATGGCGACCTACCTGAGATAAATGTAACAAGCCCCTTCATTTTGGCATAAGTCAGCGGTTTCTCCTGAGTCAGAGTCATCTGGAGGAAGTTTTATTTAAAAAATAAAACTCATGGGTTATTTAAAAAATAAAACTCCAAAGAGAACAGGTTCTGGTTCTGGTTTTAGATCGACCGTCCTCATCAACTAGGCCCTCGGGACTGAAACTTCAACCGCTCTGCTGCTCGATTTAAGACCTGTGACTCACTAGGTGATGCGTTCAAGTTCCCTCGGACAACTTATAAATACAACATGAGAGGCTCAAAATGAGCGCCGCTTATGACCAATATGTGGGGTATTCGTCTCTACAGCTGTATCATACGTATTACTGGTGTTGGGTAAATAACTTTTAGTTAGGATACAATTACTTGTTCTCACCAAGTATTTAAGTTTGAAAGGGAAGACCTTCATAGTTGTGTTTTACAACATATTCTTTGCAATTAAAGCATCCTGGCACTCGATTTCAGCACCCATGACTGAAAAAGCTCCAAAGCAGATCCATGACTGCATGGTGGCTCATGTAAGCTGTCAAAACCAGTTGAGAAAGTAGCCTGACCCTGATATCTGTCTATGCCACACTTGGCGATAGGAACTGCCTTTTAGCATTTGGGTTAACAGGCAGCGAGTCTCTTAGGTCGCTGTCAAGGAATTTTGTCCCACTCTTTTTTGCAGAAGTTTTTAAACAATGTAATGTCTTCAGCCACATTTTTGAGAATGAACAGCCAGTTTAAGGTCAGAGTATCTCATTTCGATTTTAATCCAGACTCCAGAACTGTCCCTTTTTTGAGCCCTACAGAGGATGTACTGATGTGCTTTATGTTGTTCTCACCCAACATTTTCTGGAAGAGAAATTCAGGTTTTCATCAGTTAAAGCGAGTCGCCCAGCTCCTGAGGAAGCAGAGTAGACCGAGGCCATCACACAACCGCCACCATATTTGGCTGCAGGTATCACCTGTTGTCTCAAATGCCCTGTTAGTTTTGTACCAGGTGTGACGGGACACACACCTTCCAAAAAGTTCTTCTTTGGTCTTGCCAGTCAAATATTATCAAAATGTTTTTGTCAATGTGAGACGGGCCTATGGTAGGAGGATACATGGGGAAGGTTCATTACTGTGGAGTTAAGTCTCAAAACTTTTGGTGCTTAGCCATGTCAAAACTAAAAACAATGAATTTCTTTAGTTGCTTTTTGAGAACTTTTAGCTTACTTAATGTCATCATATAGATTTTATTAAATCCATTACTTGATTTTACAGGTCTGGCAGTAATCAGATCTGTATGAGACAAGTGAAATTTAACTGAAAGACATGGTTAATCCTGGGTAAATTATACACAAATCAGATTGTTATATATATATATATTTTTTTTTTTACTCAGGTAATTTTTGTTTTATACCAAATTTTATTTGATGATTTGAAACATAAATGTATATTGTCTTTAATCAAGAAAACACAAAAGCCAAATGGCCCTAGCTGCTATACTTCTCACAAGTAGTTATAGGAAGGACCCTGCATAGTAGCAAACAGATAGGAGCATGTTTACTCAAATGAAATGCTGTGATCACGTGTTGGCCTAATTTTACTGTAAAGTTCAGCTTTCATGATTTGCTCCTCAGTTTCTGAATGCACCCACTAGTTTAGGGCTATTTTTGATTTCTGGAAACTGTACTACGTGTGTAAATTCCTGACAGTGCTCCAAACATGTGCTGTTAGACGTCTTGTCTGTGGCACGTCTGGGAAACTGGCAGGACCTGTTTGGATCATTACTGACCCAGTTTTAGGACTGTGATACGGTCTGGTGACTGCTAACCAGAATGTGCTGATTGACACTGAGTGATTTGTCAAGACAGCGGTTGTCTTCTATCTGATTGGACACATTTTTACTTGTATTCAGAGTGTGAATATATGTTATTGCACTTTCATACAGGATATAGTCATATTCAGTAAATTAGAATATGCGTTTTGATGCGGCTGAATGGGTATTTTTTTTAAATAACCTTTAAGCAGACATTGAGTTCACTTTTCTGTATGAAAAATATTTTTTATTGATTTGTAGTAATATTCTAATCTGTGATCTTTATTTGTAAGCATAAACTCATCATAATTAACAGAAACAAAGACTTGACAACATCGGTTTGTGTGTAATTAATCTTTATAATATTCTGCAATCTGAGTGGATGAAATAAATTAGCCTTTCAATTGTATTCTAATTTACTGAATACATCTACACATTAGGTATCAAAAGGGTGCATTAAAATGTATTAGTAATGTAAAAATGAGAGGATAATAGATTTATTGAAAATCTTGTTTTAATCTTTATTGTGACTTTTATTCTGCAAGATACAACCGTAAAACTAAAAATAAATAAACAGCTAATTAGCTGGTTGCCAAAGTCAGTATCCCCTTAAACTAAAACTCTGTTTGCAGCATTTTGAGTTCATGCGCTGTCCATTACCAAAGCTCTGTGTGTGTCTGATGGGTTTCTAATGTGCAGCCATAAGAAGCATGAAGGGACGCTGATCCGCTCTTTGAAGGGTCGCACCGCTGCAGGGTCACTTGGTTCCTCACATACTATACAGATTTTAAAAACTTAGAGTTTTGCACATGAGTAAATAATGTCTCATCTATGCCCAATAGTTTGCATTTTCTTTGAGGGTTGATGAATAAATGTATTAAAGTTTTCCAGCTTTTTGTGGATTGCTGTGTCCTGCACGTGAATGGAGATTCTCTGACAGCTAAAACTGCAGCTCAAGTTTTTTCCTACTGCTGTGTAACATGAACTATGTTAGAGCGCCTGCGTAAGGAAAAAAAAAAAAGAAAAAGCCTTAAGTAGTCAAAAACTAATTTCGAAATTATGTGATACAGCTGTACCTTTAACTTCATTACCTACCTGAGGGATCTCATTGTTAACCACTGTATTATGAAAACTTCTTAGCTGCAGATTTTGGAAAAGATTCTTGGTTTTAAATTGAATTTATGCCTTGGAAGGATTTAAAAGATTTACCTTTTACCTGTTAAAAAAGTAAATATTTAATTCTAACCTCCAATGCAGGAGTCTCATCTTCCTCAACAAAGAGCATGATGCTGCCTCACCATGTTTTTGCCAGGCCTGTGTCGTCTTACTGTCATGCTACTTAATCTAGACATACAGGAAATACTGGAGAAACAGCCAGTGACATAAGTCATTCTTTGTTGCCTCTGTGATCATTTTCCATCAGATTTCAGATGTTAACTTAGACATACTTGCTCTATTGTGACGGTGAGATATTTAATCTTAAACTTCTGTTTTATTTGTCATTATCCTTGTGGAAATCTGTTTCTCTTTCTGAATCAGCCTGCATGAGCAGAGCAGCAGCAGGTTTTATTTGTAAACTTAGTCAAGGGAGATTTAATTTCATCCCAAGTCAGACTTCAAACCTGTTCTGAGAGATGAATGCATGACATGTGTATAGCTTTCTACTTCAGTTTGTCCATAATAATTGATTTGAGGGAAGCATTTCCTGTAGATCCCGTTGTGAAGTGTGAACATGTGTGTAGGGAATATTAAACATTAAAAAAAAAAAAAAAAAAAAAAAAAAGAGTCCAAAACAGCAGCAATAATAAGCATACCGTGAGGATTTGAGTTTTTCTGTGTGTTTATTTTTCAACCTGGGTCTCAGTGTCTCCCTCACCACCTCATGACACATACATTATCATACCCTGAGCTACTGAGGAAACCCAGGTGAGAATCAGTCGATCTTTCTGTCCTTAGGACTCCGTTTATTCTGATTTTCTCTAATTAATGACATTTGTGAACTCAAGAAGACTGAATGTTGTAACTAAAACAAAAGCTCAAAAATGTGTGCATATATACACCCAGGTTAACGGATTTGTTTGTTTGCAAGTTAAATTTTGGAGGATTTATGTTTGTGCTCACACCATTTCTAAGAGTAATTTAGAAAAAACAATTGTCATGTTTTTGGACTGTGGGAGGAAACGTATTCACAGAGAACATTTATTTGTTTACTTCGTTTAAGAATGAACACGTCACATGTTAAAGCAAACATAAGTTCTGAATGAAAGGAGTAGTTTGAAGAAAAAAATCTTATATAGTCTACCCCTTTTCCCAGAAGTCAGTCTACTGCACCACAAACGTCAACAACCATCCATATGGACAAGTTTTAAAGAGGAAATGTATATATATAAAGGCAACAATAAAGAAAAAGATCTCACACCCCTCTACAGAATCAACACACGTCATTATACCTTGAAAGAAAATTACATTTGATTAAAAGTAAAACTGACGTTTGTAAGTAAAACTGCATGAAACAAAACAACCTCAAACTCAGGAGATTCTTGCTGCAAGGCCAAAGTGCCACCGACTGCACCCATGCTGTAAACATTTCTAATAAAACACAAATGCAAGCGTTTTTCTTTCAAAGCTGCACCACACATGTTCAAGGACTCAATCACTGCTGTGAGCTCCTTCAGTATCACTCATAAATCTGGCTGGAAATGTGCTGATTGGCACCTTATGCTGTTTGTCGAACAGCAGAGCTTTGAGAAGCAGATTTTTTTTATTTTTATTTTTTTAATTCAGAGTGAGACAGAAGAAAGAGGTATGAGTTTTTCTTCATTTACAAACAGCAACATGAGCACAAATTCCTCCTGTGGATTTATGACCTTTCAATAAAAATGAACCATGCTGGATCTTAAAATCATTCAGAACTAAAAAGACTCGACTCTCTCCCTCTTCAATAATTTCACAGCATAGTGCGAGGAAGACCTGAATTGCAATAATCTTGCTCGGCTTTCACTAAGGCTTTAAGCGTCGTCCTGGAAATAAAACGAGCACGGTTAATCTCTGCACAAAATGTAGATGCAAACCACCCAGTGACATTATGAAGGCTTTCTACCAAGAACTGAGTTATATAACCAAACTTTGACACTAATGTGTTCTTATGTAATGAGGGGGAAAAAGAGAGGCTGGGTCCGGTTCTGCTGCTGGTGGTAAACAAATTCTTGAGTGAAACAGAGAAGAACGGAGATACCTGAGGAATTTACAGACGAGGAGTAAAACCATGTGTAGAAAAGAAAAACAAGTGTGAGCGCGAGCTTAACGGTTTTGTTGGAAACTGGAAATAATGAATGAAGATGTTGTACCTGTGTTTTAAGAGACGTAAATCAGATGGAGGACATGAAGTTCTGGTACTGAAATAACATCGGGTTTGTCCCTGTGTCTCTGGGGGTCTAAATTTGGAGACACTGCAGGGGTCAGAGCGGAGAGGGCACTGTGGCTCTAGGTTTGCAGAAAGCTGATCCTCTGACAGAAACGGGGGGAGTTTTCCTGTCTGCCATGGAGACTGTGTCTGTGAGGAAAGGAGTAGACGCCCCTTTGCCCCCTGTCAATCTGTACGCTCAACCAACCAGTCCGTGCTGGCCTCCAACCAGCCGCCCTCGGCGGCGCACGTCGAGCCGGTCTGAGCTGGTTTCTCCTCTCGGGGAATGCAACAAGTGACGCAGAACATCTGAGCGATCAACAGCATTCCTACATGTGAGTTCAGAGGGGACGCTGAGGAAGCTTCAGCTCTTTGGTCTGGAGTGTTTCCAGAATGCCAGCTTTCACTTTACAGACACGAAATAAACAAACTCATTGGAATTATTAAAAGGTTTCATGAAATTTGCTAATTGGAAGTGATGAATGTTTGCACTGGATAAAATAAACATGTGTTTTGTTGTTGGTTATTAACCTTTTTATGTTTTCGTTCAGTTAGGATTTCCATAATTATTTTTGTTTCACTGAATATCAGAATGATGAGGATTTTTTTTAAATTGCCCTCAAATTCAGAAGTTTATGTATACTTCCATGGCGTTTGATATTTTCTTCAACTGTAGGGCATTATCTGCATAATGTTTGTCCTCATGACACTATTTATTTTGTAAAGTGCACAAGTTCCTCTAAAAGCAAAAAAAAAAAAAAATAAATAAATAAATAAATAATAAATAAATAAATTTAAAAAATGCTTCACAGGTGGGATTGTGGTCTTATTTCTCAAAGTGTAAAAATTGATGTTATGGTCAAAGACTTAAATTTTATTCTTATTAGGTCACAGAAAATTTCTCCAAAAATGAAGGTCTTTGTCCCTGAGTTCAATTCCAAACTTAATCTTTTATTTATTTATTCTTATTTTTTGTGGCACTTTTGAAGTTTTGACTTCTTTTCTGATTGATATTTCTGCTCATGTTAGCACAGATTTCACTCTGCATGATTAAAAAAAAATAAATAAAAATAAACAGCTCTGTTTAGTTTATAGTTCTCAGAAAAGGAGCTCCATTTGTGAATGTGTTCAAACTCAACTGTGTCTAAAACAAAATAAAGACATAAACTTTCTTCAAATCTCTCACTTTAAATTCTAATGTATTTAATTGCTCATGGTTTTTATTAAAAGCTTGTCTGCTCTTAACATAATTAATCAGGCTTCATCTCAGCAAGGTCACTTTCATTCTGTCATTAACAAAGCTCTAGCCTTAACAAATAAGAAAAAAAAAACATGCTTTGTGATATAACTCCTTTGAGTTGCATTGTAGAAAATACCTTTGAGCTTTGAAGTGCGACACTTTCTGAAAACTGATGGCGCCTTGAGTCATCTGACATTTAAGACTGCAGGAAAGTGTTCTCACCTCTGCTGAAAACCGTATTTATAATGTGTTGCACTAACGCTGGAGGAACAGCCGTGATGGAAAAGAACATTTCCATGACTCTCAGTGCGATCCTGCTGCTTCTAGACGACTTAGAGAGACAACTGCAAGAAATGTTAATGAGATACACTTGATTAATTTATTGTTAGCAGTCTAAGTAGGAGTTTTTGTAGTTTGAAAGTGACTTACAACACAACACCAAGTAAGACAAAGCTCATAATTAGAGCTAATTTCAGTATTAAATATGAATTTTGCTGCCTGTTAATGTGTGTTATGACAAGACAAAAATTAGTCCTCCAGCTTTTCCCCATGGATTTATTGAGGGGTTTCTTGCACATTGAGTTTGTCATGTGTTTTGATTACAGTCAGACATTGTTGATGTTAAGAAACACTGGGAAACAAAACTTCATTTTTAATCAAGTTTAAAAAAATAAGTCGGGCTCAATTTTGAGAAAAATATTACACTAAAAGTCAAAACTGAAAAATAATTTTTTAATTTATTAACAATTCATAGATTTACAAGAGAACATAAAAATACATTTTATCTGAAATTCACACAGGTGTACTTTTGATTTCGTTTTTTGTCTCTGAGTTTTATCATTTCTTTATTCTTGTTTTGGTCTTATTCTGTGGAATTTGAGGTTATTATTATTATTATTATTATTATTATTATTATTATTATTATTATTATGTTACAAAGTATTTTCAGACAGTAAATAAAATTGATTTTGATTCTGAACATGCACGAAACTTCAGTAATACTTCCAGTATCCTGTAGAGGGCGACAGCAGGTAGCCCACAGGAAGCTTGAGAGCTGTCTATCGTTTCAATTTAATCTGATTTAGCAATTTATTTTTATTTAATGCTTTTGTTCACCGTTTAACAGTTTCCCTTTTTATAAGGTAATAAATTAAAGAAGGTTAAATTGTAGCTTCATTATTGAAGTTAATTTCTGACCGTTTTAGGAGAGTACAAGTTTTCCTTTTAACATTCTTTAATTCAATTAAATACTTTAAAGTTCAGGTGGATAAAAAAGACAATATGTCAGCAGTTTGTGGCAGGGTCAGAACATTTTTATCATCTTAGACTAATATTGTATCATCCAATACATATTTTGCATTTACATTATGTACCTGTATCTCTTCTTGATTGTTTGCTGCACTTGATAATATTTACTATTTATCTGAGTGTGATTTTTTTTTCTCATGAAGGCATCTACTGAATAAAATATCACCCAATTTCCATGTTCCTGCTGCAGGAAATAATCTTCACAGGATGATACTGCCATGTTGTGAATAAAACATAAAAAGCAGTATTTTATCTCTTATACTCATCTTAAAGTTTTTTAAATTACACATAAGTGAACTCTTTGTTAGTTTTCAAGTGTGAAGACTTTTTTCACAAGGCACTGCTGTGATATTCTACAAAATAACACTGAACAGCATTTAATCAGCTTAATGGATTTTATCAGGGGTCATTAAGCCATAATTGATTCTCTCACGTACAAATACATGAATAATCTATTACAGGATGCCAATTTTTCTGGAGCATAGACATAAACTTTTAACGCACATACATTCATACACACATTATGGAAACTTATAAGGGGCTCCATTAGTGCCAAAATGTATTTATCAATTATATATGTAAGGTGTTCATGTAGCGTGATTATGCAATCTACCTCTTTTTCAAGAGGCAGTAACAAATACAAACAAAATAAATTGTTAAAATAAAATGCCAAGCTATATAAAAAAACACAAGCATCATACAATTGACCTCAAGAACTTTTTAGATTTAGGTTAAAACCACTAAATGAGATGAGTTCAGTCAATCTAAAAGCTTCTTGAAACAAGATCCATGAAGAGGAATATTTATTAAGCCCCTTACACAGGCAAAGCCATCACTAACGCTGCATAGAAAACCAAAAACATAAATATTAAGATAAAATAATGCACAATAAAAATTAAAAACATGCACCAGGAAACCTGTTTAACAAAAAAGGGGAGAAAATGCACAAAATGTACTTGTTTATATGAGAGGTACAATGCATTTGAAGGTAGTATATAAGACATAAAACATCTGTGAACGAGATGAAATGCATGCGAAGTAAATGCATATAAGACGTAAAATACACTCTTGTGAAAGATCAAATTTATGTATGAAAAAGGAAAAATGCGTCTTAGACGTTTCTCTACACAGGCTGTACTTTCTAAGCGTTTCTCGGTCGCGCGCTCTCTGGAGGTGTCGCGCACCGGGAGCGCGCTCGGCTTAGGGGCGGGGCCGCGCGGAGTCACCGCAGCCAGGGATGTGAAACTTGTCCCGGATATTTACCTAACTCTACCTGGCCTTTCCGACGCGCCCCGTCCCGAGCTCCTCGCAGCGGACACTCTGAAGGATATAACCCCGCTCTCTGACGCCACACCGCCGAGGTAGTACCGCTTAACTCGACTGTCTTATCGCATTTTCTTTCTTTTCCCAGAAGAAACGTGAACTTGGCCGGAGCTGTTGTAGCGAGCCCCGCCGTGGTTGGAGGAAAGTTTGTCGGCGGAGCTTTCCTGGCCGTCTGGGTGTAGCTGTAGGGGAGTCGGGGTTGTTAACAGGTTCCTTGTTCGCGCTGTGGCTCAAAGTACAGCGAGGTTACAGCACAGTTCATTATCTGGAAACTGAAATATGGGCCTGAAACTCTCAGATCCACCCTGTTTACTGGCTGACATGTAAAATAAAACAGCCCAAGCTCAGGATTTTATTCTTACAAAGTGGTTTTACGCGTTTAACTACTTCAGAGGAAGTTAAATGTTTTTTTTTTGTTAATAAACTAAAGCTGGAAGATTTGTTTGTTAAATTTGGACAATCTTCACCTCCTCATAACTAGATGCAAAGCAGCCAGTGAGATCCTAATCTCCCCATAATAACCAACTTCCTTCATAATGTACTTGTAAATTCATTAGCTGGCCGCCTGCGAGCGGGTTATTGTGGAAAACAAGCCACCCGACTGGGACCAGCTCAGTTTTAATATATTCAGTGTGTGTCACTGTGTTCAAACATTAACCCAGACCTTGTGTGTGTGTGTGTGTGTGTGTGTGTGTGTTTCTTTCAGAAAGTGTGCTGGGAGCCAGATCAACCCACCTGGAAATTCAAGACAGGACACATGTACGAGCATATGCATTCAGGGCTCAGACTTCAGGGCATGCGTTTGTAGTGAACGTGTTTATTATGTGCGTCCTTGCTCCCAGCAGAGCTGCTGCTGCTGCTGCTGCTGCTGGTAGTGATGGGGCGTGTTCAAATCTGAAAATGTTTAACATTCTTATCATTCAGCTGCTTTCGAAAGGCAGAGAGAGAGAGATGGAGAGAGAGAGAGACATGTTCAGGCCCAGGCCAAATAATAAGAGATTACACACAGTCAGTCACTCCTTTGCATTCACAGTGCATTACTCACTCCAGGCTGATGCTGCATCCAGCAGCGTGTATTACTCACAGTGCAGTGTCATCCCTAGGGAGGCGCTTTCATTGGAAGGGCAGCAGCTTGGAAACATCTGACACTCTCTTGTGGTCATGTGTGTGTATGTGTGTGTGTGTGTGTGTGTGTGTGTGTGTGTGTGTGTGTGTGTGTCCAGGTCCCCTCTCGGTGGCGAGGCGAGGGCGGCGTGTTTGTCTTGAGAGGGAGGCAGGGGTTACCGTGGTAACAGACATGCCAAAGCCGGACCTGCTCTGCCTCGTTCAGCTGCTGGACGGCACCATCGAGACCTTCAGAGTCAGCGTACGTAACACGTGGAAACGCGTGCTGATTCCTCCGTTGATGTCGGGTTACACCGGGCTCTGATCAGCCACGCTGGCACACTCTTCTTCTCTGCTTTTTTTTAAATTAGTTTTTTTCCTCTAATAGTCCACCACTTCCCCCTGTTTGAAGGACACACTCCTCTCCTGCAGCTTGCAGATGCTTATCACACTTTAGAGTAGGGGTGGGCGACATGGACTTTGATTTTTATCGCAATGCTTAAGGGTGAAGTTGTGATAATGATAAAAATGATGGTTAAAAAAACATGTATTACTTCTTTGGGTAACCGTATGGCTATGAAGCATTGACAAACACAAAATCACACAGTTACCACATTTAAACATGTTTCAAATTTTATATTGATTGATGCTCTTGTGGAACACACAGTAGAGAAAAGTTGGCTTTTTAAACATCATTAATTGGAACTAATCAAGGAAACAATAAATCTAAATTCTTACTGTGATAATTTTTTCATGATAAATGATTCATTAAATGCCCACCCGTACTTTAGAGCCATATCTAATTTGCAGTATTTGCAGCATTGCCTCTTTAAGACAACCTCTTTCCATCATCCTTATCTACTCTAGCCGGCCACTTTATTAGGTACAGTAGATCCTACTGGGATTCGTTCTTTGCTGTGTTTTTCCTTTGTGGTACCGATTCATCAGGGTGTCAGGAATATTGCTGAAGCAGTTTTGGTCCATATTGACACAAGAGCATCATGCAATTACCACAGATTGATCGTCTTCACATCCATTTTCAAATTCTTCGTTCCACAACATCCTAAAGGCGATGTAGTGAGTACAGCAAACTCATTGTCTTGCTCTGAGAAGTTGTTTGAGATTAGATTTGCTGGATGATAAATTGTCCCAGAAGTTATTGCGATAAACAAGAATATTCTTGTTCTGAGGCCATTTAAAGTAATATGATAGTAATGGCGTAATAATGCAAGAATAAATACCCTCTCGAAGATCAATAAACGTTATTAACTTTAACACTGGAACTGGAAGATGTTGTTAATATTCAAAATAAATAAACAAAACGCCTGAAACAACGAATAAAATGAATTATAAAGTCTCTATCAACAACACTAGCTGGCTTAGACTGATGCGCCAGACAGAAGCTTTTTGTCGTTCAGTTTTTGGTAGAAAGACACGAGACAAAAACAATCATGCAAATGATTGAGCTTATTGTATTTATCATGTTACAAATTGGTTTATTGCTTATTGCGAACGGCGTATTTGAGACAAGCTGAGGTTTACGACATGTTGCATTAGAAGATGTGTACACTGTGATCATAAAGGGCCTGATATGGTCAGAAACATCACTGAGGCAGCCTGCAGTGTTTAAATAATGACCATTATCCTGAGCCTGCATCCTTGAGACCATGCAGAATGGAGCTACACGTTCATGTTTCTTCAGCTAAAATCTTACCTTACCATCTGAACTTTGCAACTGAAGTTGAAACTCGACATTATTTCAGTTTATTATTGTACAATTGTGGAGATTCTGCTTGAATTTCAGCCCGAGTTTCCTCTTATTAGCTAAAAGAAATGGCACCTGGTGTGGAGCGCTGCTGCTTCAGGCTTTGACTTCAGGAGACGATGTTCCTCATACCTTGATTTTAATAAGTGATCAGTTGAATTTCTGCCGTCTCCAGCCAGGCTCCTCTTTCTTCTCTGACCTCTGGATAATTTTCTGTAAACCCAGTAGATCGTTGGTGTCAAACTCATTTTCATTTTGGGCAAAATCAAAAATATGAATGTTCTTAAAGGGCCGGTTGTTCCAGAATATATTGATTAAACTCATTAAGTTTATAAAATATCAACAAATAGCTGTTTCAGCATTCAATAAGTGTAATATTGAACATCTTTTCACACTGATCAGTCCATCAAGGACTTTGTGATTGTTTTTTGTGTTTTTTTGGGGGGGTGGGGGTTGCAATCAAAATCACAGATTTTGTGGTGATAATATATAAATATTTGTATGAAATTTTTACGATATTTGCGCTAATAGATATTAAATGAGACTTTTTATTAATCGCTGAATCAGTCACAGATATAACTTGACATCAAGTAAGGCTGAGCTAGCAGTCACTTAAACCCAAAGCTTTTGGCCAATTTTGAGAAAAAAAATGTCAGTAAAATCAGAAAATTGTGGGGTTTTGTTGATTTTGTGTGAATTCTGCAGATTTGTGATAAACTGAATTGACTTATTGATGTAATTTGGAGTCAGGAGGGCCATATTAAAAGCTACGGCGTGCCAGATTTGGCCCCCGGACCTTTAGTTTGACACATGTGCAGTAATGGTTGGCCCTGAAAATCCCAGTAGCCGAGCAGTTTCTGAAAAACACAGACCAGATCTTCTGGCACCAGCACTTAAATCCCCTTTCGATCCTGTTCTGACGTTCAGCACCAAGTCTAAATGCACTGAGCTGCTGCCATGACTGATTCATTATTTGTGTGACTAAGCAGATGAACATGTGCAACTAATGAAGTGGTAACTACAAGAGCAAGCTTTGCAGGGGTGCACAGTACTAGGAAAGCATGCAGTCATAATGATATTTGTTGTGATAAATATATAGTTGTCAGAGAGTAAATGCATCACACTGGAAACATAGCTGCCCACTTAGAGTACTTACTTATAATATGGTTATGAAGTGTGAGAAGGACCTAAATCTTCATATTTTGTTCCTTTTCGTAAAGAAAACAGGATGCAGGAGGTTCTGTTACTATATAAACGCGACTCTGTTGTGTTTTCTGCAGTCAGAATATTGTGTTTGCTGTATTTTATATTGAACAAGGTCACCCTGACATGAGAGTCTTCTTCCTGTAACAGAGAGTCTGAGGAAAGACAAGAGGAGGATGTAGATGAGCTGTGGGTTATCTCTCAGAGCGATGAATGAAACAGCTATTACAGTAAAGCAATTTGCTCCTTATGGCCATTTGGAAATCAGATTTCAGCCTGGATGTGTGTCATCTACTTACTTCCTTTTATTCTCCAAATGTAATAATTGTGTCAATTTATATTAGTTCAGTCTTAATTCAACTTCCCTGTCTGTTTATGCTGCATGAGATCCCTGTAAATCTCACTACATGGTTCAGTACAAAGAGTTTGGATAAAAAATTAAGATAAATTCAAGATGAATAAACTTGAGTTCTTTTAAGTGCCAATTGATTAAAAGAAAATCGTCCAGCAGAGATGCAGAATGTGACAGCAGAGGTGAGAGTCTTCATTTTTGGTCATTAATTAGCAAATTAAGGGCTGGCGTGTCCCTTCATTTTCCTTTTTTTCTAAAACCTTAACAACAGAAATGAAATTAAAGTTGCTTAGCTCAATGCCAAAGTAAATAAATATTCTACATTTTGGGCACCTTTCGTTTATTTCAAACACATTCACATTCATACAGGAGGTAGAGAAAAGTATAAACTCATTTGATTCTTTTATTTACACATCATCAACATGAACAGAAAAGCAGCATTTCTTTCGCAAGAAGCATAAAATATTCAAACAGTTTCTTTCAATCAACATAAAACCAAGGTCAGACTGAGAAACTCATCAATAAATCATGTTTTATTCAAATTTCCTGATTTCTTTCAAATAAGGAAAGCAAAACAAAGGAGCTGTTGGTGAATGTTATGTAGCAGGTGGAAAATACTCTGAATAGTAAAGGTTGCTGATCAAAAACTCGGGAGCTTGTCAGAAATAAAAAGCAGATCCTGCTTCACGTATCATTTCCATCTCAAATTATTTGCTCTAAACCTGAACCTCCTCTTAACTTAAACCCAACTTTAAGCTTCCTGTATGCAGTCACAAGTCGGATAACTCGTTTTTTTCTGAGGGAAAAGCTTGATGCTTAAACCAGAAGGGTTTTCAGGCTGTGGGGCCTCAGAGAGGTGTTAACAGGGAGCAGCTTCAGATCACTGAGCAGCAACAGTGCAGTTTGCACAACCGTGCAAGCATCTTGAGTCTTTCCTCACTTCTTCATGTTTTCTCCCCAGAAGCCAGACTTTCCTGCTTTCTGAAGGTCTTCAGAGGTTTTTCTCTGGACTGCTTTATTTACTCCATTTTTAGTGCCAGTGCCTCACCATTTATAAGTATTTTCTTCCTTTTTTTTCTAGCCAAGCTGTTTAAATCTTTCTATTTTATTCGCTTTACCTACTAAACATAAGAAATTAACCAGAATTGTGACTACACATGAGGTAAAACTAGCCTGTGAACCAGATTGGACCTTCGCCTATAAACTAAAGTTTAAACTTTAATGTGGTTTCCTAAAATTTTACTTTTAAAAACAAAATCTTGTTTCTCAGAATACACGTCACATCCTTAAGATGTATTGAAGTGTATTCCCCAAGAGTTTCCTATGAGAAATGAAATAAAAATTATTTTTCTATGTATGCCTGGAGGTGGCGGGGTAAAAAAATAATAATTTGGAGGAATAAAGTGCCTTTCAAAAAGTATTCACAGTCCATATAACTTCTAATTTTCATTTTTTGGGTTTTTTAAGTGATCAAACAACAAGAAGTAGAAAAGAAAACTGGCCAAGAACAAAACCTTTTTAGAGGCTCAAAAAGAGTCTTTTTTCACCTTTCAGCAGGACAACAACCTCAGACTTACAGCCAGAGCTACAGTGGCCGTGTTAGAATGGTCTAGTCAAAGTTAAAAGGCCCAATGTTTACATTGACTTTATCAAATTGGGCTGATGTTGAGATGTTTTGTATCAAATAATGGGCAAACAGTTCAACCTCCAGATGTGTAGAGTTTGTAGAGATTTACACCAAAAGACCTGCAGCTGTACTTGCAGAGAAAGATGCTTCTACAAGTATTAACAAGTATTAACTCAGATAAATACAAATACCACAGATTTCAGATCTTAATTAAAATACTTGAAACCATTTTAAATTTATGCACCACTTTTTGTTGGTCTGTCACATAAAATCCCAGTAAATTAATTAAATTTTGTTTTTTTTAATGATACAAAACGTGAAAAGTTTGAAGTTTGTATATAAGCTCCTTCTTGGCAGAAAACTCCCACGTTTTTGTCAAGAACCTGCAGAACTCCAGTCTGACGTTTTATTAGCGTGCAAAAAATGAGCAACCAGGAAGTCTGGCTGACTTTTGATGCCAGTTTGCTGCTTCCATCTTTCAGAAGCAGGATGAAGGCTTGGTTCTGTTGGACCTGGTATTCAACCACCTGGGCCTGCAGGAGAAGCAGCTCTTCAGTCTTCAGATCAGAGAGTCGAGCACCGCCATCGCCTCCATCGCAGCCAACACGCTCTCTCCCGTGAGCTCACACTTCATCTGCCGCACATTTGCTCTAAGTTTGTAATGTGTTTCTCCGGCCGGTTGCAGTCGATGATAACCGTGGGGCGTGTTTACATAAATGTTATTTGTTATAGCCTCAGATGGCTATTAGGGCTGATGAACGCTTTTCTTTTTGCAGCGATGGTTGGAGCCAGAGAAGCCCTTCAAGAAGCAGATAAAAGGTATCATTTGTTGGTGAAATTTCTGAGTTCAGCAGAAAACTGGGTTGTAGTTGTGGTTAAATATAGATACAGGCCTGTTTTTAAGCAATTTGGTTGTTTCTGCAGGTCTTGCCTCCCCCTTTTATCTGAACTTCAGAGTGCGGTTCTTCATCTCTGATCCCAACTCTCTGCAGCATGAGCAGACCAGGTCAGTACTTCTCTATCATGATAATCCAGCTCCATGTCAATGTGAACTGTTAACATTTTATAACAATCAAACTGTTTTGTTCACATCTTGATGGGAAACCTCTAAGCTGCTCATAAATATAACTGATTGAATAATTGTTGACATTGCCGAAGCTTCAGTATTTAGCAAATTAACCTTGTCAGCTGTGCTTAAGCAATGACTCTTCAGGTTTTTGTTACTATGAATAGTCAAATAAGTATGAATGTTTCCTTTTAAAAGTCGAACATTTCTTAAAATTTTAAAGTGTAAAAACAGTAAAATAAGGATCCAAACTGGTATGACGGAAGGCTTTTCCTAAATTTTGTCCATTCTTCCAGAACAAGATTTAAATTTCTGTCAGATCAGATGTTTTAGAGTCGCCATCCATTCTCGTTTTGGTGTTTTTCCATGCAGGGTGTGTCGTTTTCCTCCTAAATTTGTTTAGCTGAACTCACTCTTTCTTATTTTAGTGAATTGTTCCCTTTGCCTCCAGCTCTTACACCAGCCTGAGGCGTTACTGAAAAACTCTCTTATTGTGGGTTTATGAAGTTCAGACATTTAAAAAAAAAAACATATTTGCACACTTTTATTTCTATGTCATGCTTCAGTTTAAAGGGTTTCGTTGGAAAAGCCTGCAGCAGGTTTTGCTTTCTGATTTGTTTGAGATTATACAGTAAAGGTTTCTTTATGAAGCCTATATATGCTGCTTTTTTTTTTAACAGGTTTAGCTTTTTCCTTTGAGCTTTTCCAGCTTCATTGTTTCACACTTTTTCTTTTTACTAGGTTCCTGATTTATGTCTCAACTTCTGTTTTTGGCTTTTTATATCCTGAAGCATTTTGTTTGTCTTTGTGAGCATCAGTTTTTATCCTCTGACGGTTGGACAGCTGCATCATTTGATGTCGTGCCAAAACTGTGCAAACTAAGAAGCTAATCAGGGCGTTTGATGAATTTTAATTAAAATGCTTGGATCCCAAGGGCGATGGCATAAAGTAGAAATAAAATAATGTGCCACTTTTAAATTAAGAGAAATGAATGAACATTTGAGGTCATATTTTACCATTTTAACCACTTATGGCACATTTCCAATTCAGGAATCTTTTCCAGGAATCGGGATAGTTTTCTGGAGACTCATTTAAACGAATGAAATTACAGTAAGGATGAAAAACTGGGTTTCTATAATCTAGAGGTTTTATTCTACTTTGATTATTGGAGTGATATGGAAACAAACTCTAATTAAGAAAATAGTTTTTGAGTTTTACTGTAAAATTATTTGTTTATTCAGTTCATACAGAAATGAGGAAAATAATTGTCTTATTTATTGTTAAAGGTAACAGGAACCAGTTAGTATCAGCAGGTCAAACCTTTACAGAGTGGAAGATCAGAAATCAGCCACAATCTCTCTGATTTGTGCATTTGTATTTACAAATTTCCTTGATATTTGTATGTTTTAATGTTCATTTCAGATTGTAGCCTCTGTGAATATATCAGAAGTTGTGACTGTAAAGCACCAGATAATAATCCAGACCAGGTCTCCTGTTTATCTCTGTTCTCTGCCTCCAAAGTAGTAGCATGAATGTAGTAAAGGTTGGAGGTTTTTACTCATGTTTTAGAATACTACCCTGTAAGTTAAATCATAAATTAATGACTTGTCTGCCTCTGTTCCTGCCAGAGGCGCTGCTGTCTCCTCTGCTGAATGAAGATCAGACTTAGATGATTAAATGTTGTTGCAAACATGAACTAGTTTGGTATTCCAGTTTGCAGCTGGTAGTTAACCAGGTAGCAGGTTATAGTGCACTCACTGGTTTCATTACCTTCTGTCCGAGTGTCTGCAATGGGGAAAATAAACATCAAACTGGAGAATAAGGATGCTGAAACTTTATTTTCACTTTTGGTATGTTTTCATTCTGTTGGAAAACTAAAATGTGTTTCCTTTCAGAGCACCCTGATTGTTTTGTTGAGAAACTACTTCCATTGAAATTCTTGTTATAATTGAGGCGTTTTATCAGAGCCACAAACCATTTCTCCCTGGAGATATTAAAAGACTGCAGAAAACATCCCTCGCTTTCTGTCAATACTTGTCTAAACGTTTCGGTGTGGTTGTGTCCTCTGAAGCCTGAGCTGCCGTTGTGTCTAACAAACACCAGCATGTGAAAGAGTCGCTTTTTCAGAGTATGGAAAACAGGCGTGGGTTGATAAAGTTCCTCTTTTGTCGCCCCTGCAGGCACCTGTACTTCCTCCAGATCAGGAGCGACATCAGGGAAGGACGGTCAGTTGTCCCGCTTCACATCGAGCACCTCCTCCTCCTCTCTTTTTCCCCCTCCTCCTCCTCACCCTCCTCCTCCTCGGCGCTCAGTATTTGTTTAGCTGTGGAGCGTGCGATGTGTAATCACGGTGTCTGATTGCAGGTTGCAGTGCCCGCTGAGTGCAGCTGTAGTGCTGGCTTCTTATGCTGTGCAGTGTGAGTCCCGTCTCTCCTCTAAAAGAGAAAATGAGATGATTAATGAGGCAATGATAGCTGCTTGAGTAATTACTCCTGGGAAGCTGCTCTCAGTGCTTTTATTTAGCAGCTTTCTTTCACTAGCGAGACGTTGGGATACACAGGTGTGTGCAGGCGGGGTTTTATGTCTCCCTGTGGGATGCTCAGTGTTTGTTTCCATCACCTGCAGCGGAGATGGGGGATCACTGTCCGTCCAGACAGCCGGGGTACCTCTCGAAATGCCACTTCATTCCCGAACAGGACGAAGACTTTGTGTCTAAAGTGGAAGACCTGCATCCGCAGCACAAGTGAGTTTAGTGCCTGTAGTTGAAAAGAACAGCAGGTTTGTTGCACAATTCCTGTTGTGGTATGTGTCTGCGTGTGTGTTCCTAGGGGGCTTAAGCAGAGCGAGGCGGAGCTGTGTTTTCTCAACACTGCACGGACGCTGGAGCTGTACGGAGTGGAGCTGCATGCTGCCACGGTAATGTTGTTACTTTAATTATGCCGTGGCTTAGTAAGCACACCTTCTTGTTTTCTTACGTTAATAAATAAGAGGAGGGTTTTCCTGTTTGATTCATCGCCAAAGCTCCACCAATTAAACAAAAGCTTTTGGTTTATCGTCCAAGAACTTTGGCACATAAATGAAAACTCCTTGAATTATTTGACAACAATTAAAAACTGAAGCTAAAGCAATTTTTAATCTCAATATGACCCATCCTTCTGTCTCTCAGGACTCCAACAATACGCCTCTAATGGTGGGTTTGGCCTCCAGTGGTGTTGCAATGTTCTGCAATATGATTTGCTCCAGTTTCTTCCCCTGGTGAGTAACTCCGCCGCTCAACATTCAGCTTGTTTTTGCATTTCCTTCCAGTAAATCTGACGCTTTTCATGCAGGGGGAACATCATCAAGATATCTTATAAGAGGAGACGCTTCGTTGTACACCTGAAACGTAAACATGTGAGTCTCTGGCTTCGTGAAAACGTTTCTGCTGGTTCAAAGATACGATCAGAGTGAACGTAGTTGTTTCTGTGTGTTTAAAAATCCATTGTTCATGTGTGGAAAATGGACAAAAATGCAGTTTGTGGTTCCTGCACAGTTTGTGAAAAGTTCTGACTTATTTCAGGTCTGAATAAGTTTGAAAAATTACAAAAATTGACAAATATTTATATTTACAGACTTTATTCCCCAACATGTAGGCATAGAGATCTGCCTGTCCACCAGACATCCATCTTTTTGTCCATTTATCCATCCATTTATCCATCCATTTATTCATTCATTTGTCCATTTGTTCAGTAGAGGGCTGCAGCTAACAAATATTTTAGTAATTGATTATTCTGATGATTAACCGGATACAAAAGTGGCACATTTTACTGATTTTTCATTTCATCACATAAGCTCTTTTGTTAAACATGAAATAAACATTTAATTGCTTAAAATGCAACAACATAACATTCCTTTGCATTTGAACCAAGTGAAGTTAACACTGTGACACTTGAGGAGTTTGGGCTTGGATATATTATATCTTGAATCCAAAATGTTTATTTACTTTTGTACTGCTTGTGCTTTGAATATATTATTTTTTAAGCAAATGTCCTTTTTTTGAGTCTGTAAACTCCAGTTAACTGTTAATCGATTGCTAAATTAGTTCACAATTATTTCAATAATCGATTAATTATGATTAATTGATTCAACCCAAATCCGTTATTCTTTTGTCTCTCCATCAGTCTCTCAGAGTGTCTTCTTCTCAGAGAATATGATGTCTTAACATGAAAAACATGTTGAACCATGTTGTCTTTTATTTGCAGCAAACTTATCTTCTGTTGCAAAACAGAGACGATGTGAAAAGACCCTTAACTCTTTGAGTTGCAGGGGGAAACCCAAGACTGTGAGGTGTCTCTAAACCTGCCCTGCCCCAAGACGTGTAAGAACTTATGGCGGTCCTGTGTGGATCACCACTCCTTCTTCTCCTCCAGCCGGACTGCCAGGAGCCCCAAATACAACAACAGCACGGTTAAGGGCTACAAGCAGCTCATAACGCAGCACCTGGGCCTGAGCAACAGTAAAACTGAGGAGTGAGCTTTCGATGCATCCCACATATTCGCTTGTTTTGCCCTTGAAATCTGCTGCTTTCTGAACATTCGACTCTGTCGTGACAGAGGTCCGGTGTGCCAGAGGGTTGTAGGGGGGATGGTGTGGAACCCGGTTCTGCAGAGGTCTATTTCGTCAGAGCATCTCGAGACCAAGAGTCTGCCCTCCAGATCGCCGCCATCAACCCCCAACTGGTAAAACTGCTGCTACTAACTGCAGCGGAGATTTTCTCTAAAATAAAAATAAACAAAAAAAGGCTCAAGCTACACATCCGATGTGTTGGTGCGGCAGGAGAAGTCCCCGAGTTCGCCATGAGATCAGAAAGCCTCGTCCGTCATCGGTGGAGCTCAGCACGGACCTGAAAGACATGTCAGAGGGGGAGGACGTCTTCTACACGTACAGGGCCTCTGTGGGCAGCAGCAAGGACAGCGAAGGAGACGCATCGCCTCATCGGTCAGTACCGCAGGAGCCCATGTTCCTGTGTTCACGTCTTTGTTGGGATTTTATGTCTTAGACTCCACAAGCTAGGGATGTTTCTAAGGATGCACCGATTGCCGATCACCAATCTTTAAAAAGCCTGTCCAGCCGATTCCGATTCTCTCTGATAGCAATTTTTGTTTGTCTGAAATGTTGCTGAATGTGGCAAGAAAGTTGCTGAGCTGGAAACAATGAGGTGATTGTTGCTTTTTGCAAATGTGCAGACATGATATGGTTGCTGAGGTCGATAAGATCCATGGATAAGACTGGCTTCCCCAAAATGAAGGAAATCGGTCGGTTTCTATTCATTTCTAAATGAAAATATTAGAAAAGGCAGATTTACATTTGTTTTCACTCTTCTGTTGATCAGTACTGCTAAATAAATTGGTCAAAGCGACCAATCACTACAGAATTCACTTAATTAGTAAACGTCATTTAATATTTATATCAATATTACACAGCCTTCCTCTGAAAATGCCAACCTTTAGAGAACATTAATGAACAAACGGCATCATGAAAACCAAGGAATGCAGCAGAAATGCTAAAGAAGTTGCTATAGTCAGATCAGATCTTACATACAAAACTTGACTAATGGAAAAACTGCACCCTGAACTCACCATCCCCACTGAGAAACATGGTGCTGGCAGCATCATGCTGTGGAGATGCTTTTGTTCCGCAGAGGCAGTGAAGCTGGTCAGACAGAGACACAAACTTATTTTGTAATTTTTAAAAAACATATAAATCCTGCTTAGTTCCTTGGATTGGAGTTCACCATTTCTGATAACTGTGCAGTATTTTATGTTCTAGTCTTTACTGTACAGTATGTTTTTAGTCTTGATGTTTATATATTTTTAATGCTTTCTGTGAACGTACATGCCTATTCCAAATAGCTAAAATCATGTGTTTCTAACGGCCTAGTCAAAGTCCAGGCGAAATTCTGTCGAGAATCTGTAGAAAAATAGAGATATTGCCATTCACAAATGCGCTCAATCTGACTGATCTCGGGTTATTTTGTAAAAAAAAAAAAAAAAAGTAAAGACAGACCCCTAAAGACTAGCAGCAGTAACCGTTCACCATTTTTCTTCAGATTTTATGGGTGAAATATTTGAAAACCATGTTTTATTTTTTATCATTAACATAAAGTAACAATAAAATACATCAAGGCTTGTGACTGAAACATAAGAAATTGTTCAGGGGGATAGGAGTGTTTTTTTTGTTGTTGTTGTTTTTTTTCCAGAGGACTGAAGTTAAAATCAGCTGACCTGTAATGAACCATGTAGCCGCAGAGTCATTTTTAATATTTTATGTCTTCCAGCTTTTCTGGTCCTAACAGTCAAGGATCTGGTGAGGGTTTGTTGCAAGCTGAAGACAGCATCGGGGAAGAAGACAGCCCGTTCCACAACAATAAGGTTTTTCTTTTTCACCTCAGCACTTTCTGATTTCTGAGTTTTCCCTTCACTCCCTGCACATTCATGACAAGTTCTTCGTGCAGGACGCTCTTGGTGACGGCGACCTGATGCTGATATGCATCACTCCAGACCACGAGGGGAAATTTGGCTTTAATGTGAAAGTACGTCTCTGTCTTCCTTGCATGCTGCATATACATTTTTATGATTATTTGTTCCTCTGATGAAATTGTTGAACTCCTCTCAGGGTGGAGTGGATCAGAAGATGCCTCTGTCCATATCTCACGTTAAACCGGACTCCCCGGTAAGAACATTCCGGAATAATTATGTTTTTCAAGCTTTGTTACAAAAACAGTGGAGAAATGGTAGCATATGGTTTTTATTTTCAGTTGTATTATGCATATTTTTGCAAAAATACCGCAAAACAAGAGATTCTTTTGGAAAGTCTTTAAAGTTTCCCCTTCGTATGGATTGGAAAAAGTTATAAAACCATTCAGACTCAAACCACATCTCACTCAGATAAATTGTGTCCAACTGGAGGGAATTCAAGGCCATTGTTGCTCTCCTGAGGAGTCTCCGGCCAGCAAAGATCACTTCTGTGCAATTTGCTGCAAGGTCAAAGAATAATCCTGGATTATGTCTAAGAAACCAAAGAGCTCTCTCACATTCTGTAGTGTTAATGTTTGGCTCTACAATCAGCAAAACGCTGAACAACAACTTTGTGTGTGAAAGTGATAGAAGACAAAAACAACGGCGCTGCGGGGGTGAAACAATGTTGCCCTTTCTTTAGCTTGTCTAAAATGTTTGTCCATACACAGAAAATATTTTGTAGAATTAAATGTTTCATAAGAGTTGATATTGATTATTATTGATTTTTTTTGGTTTTGTTTTATGTCTCTGCACTACTTTCAAGCTCATGGTGTGACTTTTCCTGTTTTATCCACAGTTTTTACTCCACACCGTTATTTATTGTTAAGCAGGTTTGATACACAGAGGCCAAACCTTAAACTGCTGCTGCGTCAGTTACTCTACAGGTTGTTGCTAGGTAACCACAAGTTGCCCAGAAAGTTGTTGCTAGGTAACCAAAGAGTGAGTGAGTTCGTTGGTTAACGCCACCATCCTTTCTTTCAACTGGCCGAGAGATGTTGAGCGGCTTAAGTGTTTTCTCTGACTACATCCCCCAGAATGCTGTGCGGTTCTGGCTCAGAGTTCAGAGTTTGGACAGCTTATTATTAGCATAAACTTCCACTTTTTCTGTTGTAAAAAGTAACATATTTAATGTAAAACATTAAAACACTTGGCTCTGAATTTAATTTCACCAAAACCATTTTCAGAAAGACAAGCTCACAGTTGGTTTTTAAACCAGCGTTTTGGAAAAAGTGAACATGATATTTAGAAATCCTGGGCAGCATATTAAGTACTTGTTTTTCCCACTGTGTATGACATCGAATGGTTGTTAATATGGTCCTGTGACCCAAAACCTGTATTTCAATGGCATGTTTTCTTTTCTTGCCCATTTTGAAGAGTGGCTAAGAGAAATTGCCTTGTGTCAGGTCATAGTTCTAGCCCAGGTAAACAGAAAGTTACTCATGAAACAAAAATCCTAGAACTATGGTCAGCTTAAAAAACGTCAAGAGCAAAAAAAGTTAAATTTATTTGATGGGAATTGATGACTGTTGATTTTTCTTAATATGAGATTATCCTTTAAATGAAAACTAGGACAATTAACTTAAAAAAATAAGCTTATTTGTTCTTTTGGAGGTAAACTATGCTTCTAAAGTCACTAATAATTTCTTGTCTGCTACCTTAAATTTAATTTAAAGCTTGTCCGTTGTTTCTTATAGGCTGGTCGATCTGAACCCAGACTGCAGGAGGGCGACCTGGTCCTGCTCATCAACGGTCGGGACATTTCCGAACACACACACGACCAGGTGGTCATGTACATCCGAGCCAGCCGAGAGTCTCACTCCAGGCAGCTGGCTCTGCTCATAAGACGTAAAGGTGTGTACCCGTGAGAGGAAAGTGCTGAGGCGGAAGGAGAAATGCAAATGACTGCTGCTCACAGCCTTGGACTGTCCTCGTGATCCAGGTTCGGGCCGGGTCATGCCTCAGCTGCAGCTGTCATTCGCCGCCCTCTCGCTCACCATCCCACCACAGGAGAACAAGCCTCAGTCACCGGGTCAGCTGGAGCGGGTCACCACGTTGGAGGAGTCCATGAAGCAGCTGGAGAGAGGGATACAGTCTGGCACGCTGTCCTTCCATTTTGAGGTATTTTGTTTGACATGTAGAAGTGTTTTCAGTAGAGATGCACTGGTTCCATTTGTTGTGGCTAAGATCTACATCTCATCCCTTATATTCTTACATATTAAGACCTATTATTCTTCCTTGAACATGTTAGGATATGTCTATGGGCTACAAAACATGGTGATCACATTTTTTGCACAAAATCATTCTTAAATCATCTCAGTCTGGTCAGGTCTGCCTATTTGAGCTACTTTAAGGGCATCTTGTCACTTTAAATCCAAATAAGCTGCTGCTGGACATGTCCCACAACTCAACGTTTACACTAACACATGAAAGTGGCTGCAAACTTACCCACAACTGTGTGCCATACATCTTTGAAAAGCAAAAGCAGAGCTTCCTGCACAACCAACAAGAATGCAGCAAGTGGTTTCTGAATATTAATTCAACAACAGCAGCAGATCTTGTACAGCACATGCAACAGTAAAATCAGCTGAACAAATGTGCTGGAGCTTCTTGGGTTGCTAGGTGACAGGCTGAGCTTGACTGGGGTTGCTAGGTTACGGTACAGAGCCCTTCAGTTGTGACTTAAGAATTTTCCACACACCAAAAATCATTAACCTATTGCCAAAAAATGCCTGGGTGTTTTATTTTAAATAACTTTAGACACAAATCGAAGTTAAGAAAAGGTTCAAAAAGTGAATTTCTAAATGCAGCTTATGTTCCTTTCTCAAAAGAACTAAAAAGAGAGAACTTTACTCTTATCAGCCTTCTTGTTATCTGATGAGAGGCTCTCTCTCTCTCTCTCAGCCATCATGTCTACAGTCTTGATACGTCGTACAAAAGCTTCTTTTTAGATCGCTCCTTGCATCTCTGGGCTTAATCTGACTTCATTTTGAACATCTCAGGCATGCCAGGGCCAATCAAACCTAAAATCAGCTGATTTCTCTGAGCATCTCTACGTTTAAAATGCTGCTTTTAGGACAGATGTTGGCCCTAATCTTCAGCTGGATCCTGTTCATAAAAGCAGCGATGACCTTGAATTTTTCTAATTCCTGTGTGTGTATGTTTCTGTGTGTATTTACATGCATGTTTGCGTGCGTTTGCATGCTTGTAATTCCTAGAATTTATACAAGAGGAAGCCTGGTCTGTCCCTAAGCTGTGCACGGCAACCCGAGAACCAGGAAAAGAACCGCTACCGAGACGTTTTGCCTTGTAAGTGCTCCTTGCTGCATCTGCGTGCCTGTTTGCTTTCGCTCGTCCCCCTGCTGTGCCCGGATCCTGCATGTTAGGCTTTGAGAAATGTAATTTTGACAGCTCTGTTCTGAAACCTCACCAGCTGCTGCCCTTCTCTGCTTTCAGACGACGACACCCGAGTGGTGCTGCTGGGGAAGGAAGACTACATCAACGCCAGCCACATCACGGTGAACATCGCTCACCTGAAACTGCCTCCCATCCTCTGTGTCTCTTTTAGTGTAAACTCATCCTGTTCATCTTGTGTGTGGGTGTTTGTGTGTCTGTGTGTGTCTCTTAGGTGGCACCCAATGAGTCTGGAGTGTGTTTACGTTACATTGCTGCTCAAGGTCCACTTCCGCAGACCTGTACTCACTTTTGGCAAACTGTATGGGAGCAGCAGACGCACACCATCATCATGCTTACGACTCTAACAGAGAGGGGACGGGTACAACGTGCTTTGTTTTTGTTTTTATAAGCCACCGTTTTGCAGAAACGTCTTAAAATTACGCAACTGAATATCAGCAACACGTTAACATAGCAATTAGTGCAGCACAACTGGCAAATTATTACATGCTGTGTCAGGTTTAATTTTGATTACAGTGATTAGAGGGGGTTCAGTGGCGATGTTTGCACACAGCAATGATCCGATGGCTCAGTTGTGAGTAATTACAGGGTTTCACACCGTAAAAGAATGGCTGAACGCGAGCGCGAGCCAGATGCCGATGAGATAAATAATCCGACGCAGAGGAGGAACAAGAGCGTGCCTCTGTCTCAGCTTTCTTGTTGCTTGGAAACCAGATGTTCTCATTAATCGATCATTGTGTCTGGATCTCGTCAAGTGTCCAGGAGTTTCCCCTCACTGCATACGCCTACGTACATATGCATCGACGCTAAGCTCTCCACCTGTTGCCGCTGATGAATTGCTTTTGTCTGCTGGCCGCCCTGTGGATCAGAGCAGGCTTTCTGAATATGAGCTTGATTTCCTTAGAGTGGAGCGCAGCTGCTGCAGCAGCAAACTGTTTCCTGTTACTCATGTCCAGAGTTGGACAGTAACTGGTTACATTTACTCAGTTACATTTACTTGAGTAACTTTTTGGCAATAATTTACTTTTAGGAGTATTTTTTCTGTACTGTACTTTTCACTTTTACTTGAATAATTTTGTTCTGAAGTTTGGCTAGTCTTAGCTGAGTAAAATATCTGGATGCTTTACGCACTCTGAGTAACTTCATTTAAAGAAAAAACAAGTTTGTTTTAACCAAAAACCAGCTGACAAAACGTGCTGGAGCTCCACTTGGGTTGCTAGGTGATGTGCTGAGCTCGGGTAGGGTTGCTAGGTGACAGCGCAGCGTGGTCTAACAATCAGGAGGTTTTCAAAATGGCAATAAACATTGGCTTATTTCCACAAAAATGGCAATAAGTGTTTATTTTTAAAAGCTTGGGCTTTGTTTTTAGAAGCAATTGAGACTCAAATGGAAGAATAAAAATGTGCAAAACGTGACTTATTTTCCCCTGCTTTAAAGTTTCATAAGTTTTATATTGAAAGAAATTAAGGAAATAAAATATTTTGCCTGATATTATTATTATTATTATTATTATTATTATTATTATTATTATTATTATTATTTTGTAATTGTTATTTATGTTATTTTTATTTTCATCCTTTAAATACCAAAATTTCCTCATAACTTCACATTTTGGTCTGTCTGGTGTAATTATTAAATATTAAATGACAGATTTTTGATCAGTTATTGATACTTGAATACCCTTCTTACTCTCACTTGAGCAATTTCTCAGATGCACACACTTTTTACTTAAAAGTAAAAATATAATGAAGTAGTACTACTCTTACTTGAGTAAATTTATTTTGGCTGCTCATGCCAGGACTAACGCAGTAACGTCGGTGATGTCATACGTGTTGCAGACAAAGTGCCACCAGTACTGGCCGCATCCGCCGGAGGTGAAGGATTACGGCCACTTGTCGGTGAAGTGTCACTCAGAGGAGTGCAACCTGGCGTACGTGACGAGGCAGTTCACTCTGAGGCACAAAAAGGTAAACCTGATGATAGAGCTGAGATAAGCGGCTGCGCTCCTTCCTGAGGGTTTGTAAACGTCTTGATTCGTTCAGGTGGAATATCTTAAACCCTGTTTGCCTGTAGGGAAATTATGATGTAGAGAGCAACGTTTTTCAGTTTATAGGTCAAATTATAAACTGAACATTTTCTGACAAATAATCAATGAAGTGCCAGCGCTGAGTGAGAGCAATTTGGATGAGTTTTTTTTTTTTTTTTTTTTTTCTTTCCTTTGATGCTTTTGTTTGTATGGATAATCAATGAAACAGTTTTCAGCTGCAGCCCTGGTTGCACACCTGCCTTCATGTCCATGCACATTTCCTCTTGGTATGTTGCAGCAACGTGTAGCATGTTCACTCCATATGTCACATAACGGAGCTCGCTGCGGGCTGCGGCCTCTCCTGGCACGCTGTCGTTTCCGTGTGGGTGTTTTTGTCTGTGTGCGGGTGATCCTGTGCGTTGTAACCGTGTCCACCTAATTTTCCACCCCTCTGCCTGCTTGTGGGTGAAATCGGGCAGGTCTTTTTGTGGGAACGCTGTCTGTCTGATTGTATCAGGGTAGATGATCAGATTAAAAGTGCTAGCTTCCACATCAGCCTCCATGCCGAACAGGTAAATAAACAGATTACACCCAAGGAGGCATGAAATATGAACGCGCGCACACATGCATACACAGATACCGCTGTGTGGGTCCATCTGCTCCTCTGGCAGGGCGAATTAATCCCCGCATGAAATCGCAGGCCACATGCCTATTAAAAACACCAAAGTCAGCCGTTTTCCTTCCCAGTCTTCCTTTGTTTTTCGCTGCGGTCTTTCCCTCTATCCTCTGTTTACATTGCTGCCTAATCTGACTTACTGATCACGTGGTTGTTGACCTGGACTTTTTCCGCCTCACCAGGGTGACATTTTCCAAAGGTTACACATTCATCATGCAAGATTATTGTCACGCATTACTCTAATTGTCTTTTATTTGTGTTTTTGTTTGTAAAAGTTAGCTGAAGAGTTTTCAGTCACACACCTACAGTACGTCGCGTGGCCGGACCACGGCGTACCCGATGACCCCTCGGACTTCCTGCTCTTCATCAGCTCGGTGAGGGAGAGGAGGAAAGCCACAGAGCCGCTGATGGTACACTGCAGGTAACGCATGAGGCTGCGGTTTAGTCAGACTTTCTCCTTTGGCTCCTGTGAACTGAACCCAACGTTTTGCTTTAAATCATCTTCTCAGTGCTGGGATTGGGCGGACAGGTGTCCTCATCACCATGGAGACGGCGCTGAGTCTCATAGACGCGGGTCGGCCGGTTTTCCCGCTGGACATTGTGAAAACACTAAGAGACCAGCGAGCCATGATGGTTCAGACCACGGTACTGAGATTAAAAACAAAAGACTCGCTTGTTAAACGACACTGTTACTCCATGGCTCATTAATTTCTCTATTATGCTGTGTGATGATCACCCCAAGCTGTCTTGTTTCCTGCTGCTTTTTAATGCAGTGTTTATTTATAGGGAGTGTCAAACTCATCAACTCGTATTAAAAATACCCTCACAGTAATCCAGGTTTTATTTTAATACACTTCCTTGTAAATCTATTGCCACCCCTTGAGCTCTTCCACACTTTGTCTTGTTGCAGCCACAACCTTTAGTGAATTTTATGTGACACACCAACAAAAGTAGAACATAATTGAGATGTGGAAGGTAAAGATTTCCTCTACTAAAAATCTGAAATGTGTGGCCTGCATTTTTGTTCAGCTCTCTTGAGTAACTGCATTTTATTAGTAGAGCCACATTTCAACACAACTAAAGCTGGAAGTCTTTAATTTCTCTAATTCTTCACAATTCTGATTTTATTGTTGAATATTGCAAAATTGATGCATGCATTAGCCCTCCAAATATTGCAACCATGCAGCTCTTTTTGATTAGAATATTGGGATTTTAATTGTAATTTCATGCAAATCTGAATATCGGTTTTCAACTCAGATTCTGGATTTAGGCTTGGACTTTGATTGGACCATTCTAACACCTCAAAATTATTTAATCTTGACCATTAATATTCTTAGTTATTCATAATAATTATTCTGGGTGAAAACAAATGCATGCCACACTTTTCAGATTAAAGTTAAAGCCAGATATCCCCTTATTCCCTTCCCAGTTATTCACTTCTCTGTGTTGGTTTGTCACAAAAAAACAAAAAGTATTGACGATGGTGGTTGCAAGATTAAGATTAAAAAGGTCAAAGTGTATGAACACATTTTAAGCAAATGCCTATCATTTTTGCAAAACTTTTTTTCTTTCATTGCTTTCAGTTTATTATGAGTTAGAAAATAATTATTTTAACTTTTGAGTCAGTTAAAACACCAATGTAACAGGAATAGTGAGAGTAAAAATGAATTTCATCACATTTTCTTTCTACTTCTGCTGAGATCTCGATTTCTTTGGGAAAAAAACCCTCGTCTTTGTGGTTTAGTAAAGAGCTCCTGGAAGAGTGAGAATTTAGTTGCACGCTCAAGGTTTTTCTGAAAAACACCTTCAGCACTTTTCAAAGAAACGGAGGTAAAAGAAATAAATAAAAAATCCTGCTTGTCCCTGACTCTCATTAATTCCCAGACTGCTATGGTGATGATGAGAGGCTTTAGTCGAGTGTTGGAGGCAGGAAGCCAGGCTCTGTAGCACCTCAGTGAGGGACAGCAGAGTGTTACTCATGCTGGGAAAATTGCAGCTTGTTCCTTTTGGCTCGGCAGCTACCACCATCACCCATATTTTGAAAAAGACCCACACATCTCCATTCTCTGATGTGCTGATGAAGACTTCCTCAGGTTCTCCCTCACGTTTTTGTGTATCCGTAATAAAAACATGCACAGTCAGAGGACATTTATCTCTGTTTATATTAAGAGTGAAAACATGCCATACTTAATTTTTGGAACCCATTAAAAAAAGAAAAAAGATAGATATGTGCCTTTTTGCCAGTTTCATAATATCCCACTAAAATATTCCTGCGAGTCTCTAATGGCGAGATTTTCAGAATTTGTTTTTCCACCTTTACAGGCGGTGGTGGCAAAATAAACTCAGACCCAACGTGCACCAGCTTCTTAATTTAAAATATTATGGCATTTCAAAGAGCTCAGGATTTTGTGCCCTCTTACAAAATGCTCAGGGTGTTTAAACAACAAACAGGCCCGCAGCATCACAGATCCTCCACAGTGTTTGACTATAACCACACCTGGAGTGTTTCTTAACTTTAATTCCATCCTATAAAAGTACCAGTGGAGGTTGGAACCTATTTACATTTGTGATTCTAGGAAATAAACTTTGTTTTTTGAAGATAGCTCCAGTTTAGTTCCCTCCTCCACCGATGCACATTGAAACGACACCAATGCTGACATTTCATACCCATGTATTTAAAATACAACATATGCTGGGTGGAGGGTTTTAGGATTGATTTACGTCCATAAAAATTATCTTTTTTTTTTTGTTGTTTTTTTCAACAATTCTCTGAAGTTATAAGCTGGTCAGTCCTGGGAAGATTCACTCCTGTTCAATGTTTTGTTTCACTGTAGTTCTCTGGAGCCTGAAAGCCTCCGAAATGACTTTGTAACCTTTTTCCAGACAGAAATATTATAGATTTTGTTTCTAATGTGTTCTTTGATATCTTAAGGTCAGAATATGACGTGTTGCTTTTAAAATCTTGTACCCTATACTTCATGTTGTCGCACAGGGTCTATTTTCTTTTTCCCTTATGTCAAGACATAATCAGTATTGCTAGAAAATGTGATTTAAATGCACTTAATTCAGGATGTAACAATTGGGCAGTAAAACCATCACAGGGCTGCAGAACTGCGTCTGAGAACATTATCAGGTTGTAACTTTTTAAAACTTTTTATAGAGGAGTTTTTGAAATGCACAAAATATCAGGGGATGTTTGTAGATCCCCTGATGTTGTGCCAAGTTAAATATCCAAACATCCATCAAAAGATGGATATGAATATTTAGATGTAATGAGTTTCAGATCCACTTTTTCTGATGTTATTAAACAGTTGGACAAGTTGACATTACATTTGTTAAAGACCCGTTTTGGTCTTTTTTTTCCATTTCATTATTAATTCCTTTTTAGCACATTTAGGTATTTTCACACACATCAACTTAAAAAAAAATAAGTTTTTTTGTGAAGGTTTGGAAATACACCAAGTTTTTAGACTTATGTGAAGCAAAAAAACCCTAAAAAATCAATGATCATACGACATTTCGTGAGATTTATTGACCATTCTTCCAATTTCTCATATTATGCCATTTCTTCCTGTTTAGTGTCAGTTCCAGTTCGTGTGTGAAGCCATTCTTCGCGTCTACAAAGAGAAAGAGGAGAAATCCAAAGCACCGTAATCCGATTCGACGGCGGGACCAAACCAGACTCGCTGCTCTGCCTCTGTTAACAGGAGGGACTTCTGCAGAGATCCAGCAGATTAAACTCCGCCAGGCTTATAGCGCTGGAACACGCACTGGATAATGAGAGTGTAACAAGCTTCAGAGCACAGCTGTCTGCGAGGAGAGGGAGAAACGGAGAGTACGAATATTAAACCTAGTTGGCCTTAGTTTATGCTAAAAGGTACATTAAGCTTATAGAGGCTGTGGTCTCCATAGAGACCGATGTAGGACTGACGTGAGCTGCTAATTTCTGTTCAAGAGGCCTCTCAGGAGCGACACTTCGACTTGTTAAGCTACATGTGCCTTAGACCGAAGCTTCCCAATCAATGAGTCCATCAAGGGCGGCAGAGGCCGAGTCAGACGGTTGTGATGTGTAGTTTATCTCCGACTCCTGAGATGAGGAGCAGCACCGACTTCAGATGGCTGCAGCAGGTATCGGGTCAAGGAGGGAGCAGAGCTGTTTCTTGACTGCCAGAGGATCACCAGATTTACTGTTCATCACGTTTTAAATTATTCAAACTCTAAATAAACTCAATGATTTATACAGATGGTTCTGCTTCGTCATTTCCTCCATTTGGAAAATGGGAGCTCTGACCAAAGCGTGGTGGTGTCCTTATGCGGCATTATGACAGTGAATGCATCATAAATAAGCTCAAAGTATCGAGATGTGATCAGATATTAGATTAAAAGAAGCTATTACGAAATGAAATGCTAGTTTTAGAACTGCAGTGTCCTTGTAGCTGCATAATAATCGTACCAGTTTGGATTAATTATACATACTTAAGAGTTTGTCTGTTATAATACAATCTTGCTATGGTCATATTTTAGTCTGCAGTGTAAAAATTCATAATCCTGACCAATGAGTCAGTAAATGAATAGATTGTAAATAATCTCTCACTCCTGAGATTAGATCATTTCCAGATTGTGAAAAATACCTGTAGAAACTCAAAATACCTGTAGAAACTCAAAATACTTGTAGAAACTCAAAATACCTGTAGAAACTCATGCAGGTTTATAGGTCGCTTTTATTTGTTTATGTTTTAATGAAACATCTTGAAAAGAAAACTTCATGATTTTTGACATCTGTTTTACGTCCCTGAGTTATAAATATAAGACAAGTTGTAGGACTAACCTTTATATAATTACTGCTCTTCTAAATTATTAAGGAAATTTGAATATACTGCTTATCAACAAAAAATAGTAACTTAATGCTAACCTTTTGCTAAAATAAAAAACTGCTGAAAAATATTAACATGTCAAGAAAAATTAAAGAAAAATATCTCACATTAAAATATTTTTTATTTAAAGTTAAACATTTTATCTTATTAAATGCAGTTTCACTTGTGTTATTTTTTATATTTAGATCTTTTACAAATGTATTACTGACTTGAATTCGATCCATTATCTATTTATGTGGTTCCATTTTCAATTAAAGACGGACTTTTTTTTTACGATTTGTGGCACTTTTGAACCTCCATACTTGAATATACTTATTCTTGCTCGTTTTATTTTCCGTCTGTATTTTCAAAGATATGCAGCCACAGATGAGAAAAATGCAAAAAATATATATAATAATCCTCACATACCATCATAATGTTAAAAATGCTCCTTCCTGAGGTTGGGGGCCTCTCGGTCGGGCCCCTGACGTCCAGGTGGGGTCCCTGGCAGACAGGTGGCGCTGGTTGTTTGGTTCTCTTGGGTCGGCCCGTCGGGAGGAAAATAAGTTTGTTCTGCGCGGTGTTTTTACGCAGGCGCAGATCATGCTGTTTGTCCAGTTTCGCTGGTTGACTTTTACCTGTGAGGTAAACCGGTAGTTTCGGTTCAGCGGTGGGGAAAGGACGCTGCAGCCGTCAGTTCGGTTTGGTCCAGAGGTGTGGAGGCTTCCCCGTCGTCCTCCTCCTCCTGTCTGCTCCGGTGTGTGTCTCAGGGTCCCCGCTGCGGAGCCTCGGACGGGATTTCTCCAGGATTTTAGAGTCGGTGCGCAACAGCGAGGAGGAGGCAGGTGGACGGACAGGACAGGACGGGGGTGAAGAGAAGGAGGAGGAGGAGGAGAAAGAGGAGGAAGAGGAGCCGAGCCGTTCACTCCGGACCCAGCGAGTGGAAATCAACTGGTTGGTTTAATCTGGTTCAGTTTTATTAGTATGCGGCTGGAGTCCCCCTACTGCTGATCGGCAGCCCTGAAGTCTCCTCCAAGCCTGCTAAGTGACTCTTCGCCCCGGGGAGGACGTGGGGAAGGAGGCGGACCGCAGCGGCCGCTGCGAGGGGCAGATTTCACGGACACACCACGGACCCAGTCGCCCTCTGGATCAGGAAGATGATGGGCTTTCTGCGCCGGACGTTCAGCCGCCGCTCCCGCTTCCAGACGATAGAGAGGGACGAGCGGGATGGAGGAGGGGTGACAGGGAACCCCCTGCTGCTGCCCCACCAGCAGCAGGTCGTCCACGCTCCTGCCGTGGTCAGCGGGGGAGCCACGGTCCACATCCCGGCGGGGGGAACGGCGAGGAGCACCATCACCTGCCGCGTCCTGCTGCTGGACGGCACGGATGTCAGCGTGGATTTACCTGTGAGTGTTTACCGAGAGGCAAAGCTCGATCAGTGTGTGTCAACGTGGGGTCCGGGGACACTTTAGGGTCCTTTAAGGTCTTCTTGATGGTCTCCTTAATGGATTATTGTTTTTTTTTATTACATGGAGAAAGTTAGGCTTAAAATAATTTTGATTAATTTATTAGACAGTAAACAGAGATTCATTAACTTTGAGCACAAGCTACCAATAAATCATGTGATGTCAGTAAGGGTGCCATTCCTAAACAAACCTTAAATATGACCCACTTTAATTATCTGCTACTCCAGAGCAGATAATTAATTATCTTCACAACTCCAGAGCCTTAAATATAAAAACAACACAAGAAAGTTGTACTTTGCGATGTCATATTGTTTGTTCACTCTAAGATTGAACACCAACCACTCGCCCTCTCATGGACTTCCTCCTCCTTCAATTTTTATTGCGGTTAGCAAACAACTTAAGGTGCATTAGCACCACCTTCTACTTTAAAACATGGACCACATGTTTTATTTTTCCCAAAATATCTGTTCTTCTAAAAATGTAAATATTAGAGGTTGTTTGACAGGAAACTAATATCAAGCGCATGTCCAGATATACACAGATGCCTGTGGTTAATTAAGGCTGTGACATAGCGAGAGAGAGCAATACTTAAGCAGGTTGTACAAAAGATAAAAATGTAAAGAAAGATGTTATAATTTTACCCTCTTAAGTTTTTCATTTGTCATGAGATATGATGGTTTGGAAAATGTTGGCAGCCTTTTTGTTCTTTCAAAATATACACAGTAGCCAGTGTTTTTGTAATGCTAGCCAGAATAAATGTGCTAATTGCTAACATGGGATGCTGAAAAAAAAATCAAATTTTTAAATGAAAATATTAGTAAATTGCTTATTTGCAGCGACTGTCCTTATGGATATGTCACCTCTACTTCTACTTTGAATAATTAATGATTGCCTATGGCAGGAAGGCTAAAAAAATATGTAAGTGCTGTTTTCATGTCTTCTTAAAGTGAAAATGGAATTGGCTAAAAATCTGAATAAATCTGTTTAAGCTTGACAAAAATCAGAGATTGGCCATTGGCCACTAAATTCTGATTGGTGGATTTATAGAGCAAACTTCCTGTTTGTAGCTTTTCCTATCATATTTGAACTGTAGAGCAAACAAACGGCTCAATTTAGACTCAACTTTTGGATGTTTTGTTGTGTTTTTCACTTAAATCTGTCCAACGTTGCTGAAGTTCCTAATGCTTACAGTACAGTTGGCTTCAGGCGGTGCTCTGATGAGACACTTTAACGCATCTCGTTCTGTCTGGCTGCAGGGAAGTCTAACTAAGGCAGCTAGAAGTGTCTCCCCTGCTGTTTGCTCTTTTGCAGCTTCTCCTTCCACCTTTTTTTTCTTCCGCATCCTTGCATCTGATCTTCCTCGAGCAATCTCCGTTCTAGCTTCTCTCCTCTCATAATCTCCTTTTACACTCCCTCTGTGGCCCATCTCCCTTCGCTCATCATCGCTCTCCTCCTCCTCCCTCCTTCCCACCCTGTTTCTCGTGCGTGTTCCCCCTCCCTCTCCCTCCCGTCTCTCTCCTCAGTCTGCCTGTATTCCCTGACTCCCTGATCTGATTTACCACAATTGGGGACTCTGTGCCACAAATACGAGCGTGTGTAGAGGGATGGTGGGTAGGTGGGATGATGAGCGAAGTGTGTGTGGGCATGTGTGCGTAAGTGACTCCTCATTAGATGCTTTTTCCTTTTTTTTATTATTATTATTTTAAAGGTTGTGTGTGTGTGTCACCGAAGCTGTTGCGTGCGTCACCTGTGAAAAACACGCAGCCGGTACACTGAGGAGTTTTTTTATCCTGCTGTCCTGCTGCAGCGAGGTTATGGTAACAAAGCAAAGCCACGGCAGCTTCTCCTGAACTATTGCCGTTCGAAGTGAAACGTGGCTCGTCAAGGTGGAGGCTTAGTCACAGGTGTTTTGGAACAGGTTTGTTCATGTGCTCCTGTTCTCCCTCGGGGAACAGATACAGGTGCGCCGTTTCCAGCTGAAGCCTTTTTAAAGCTTAGCAGTGTGAAGGAAAACAGGAAAAAGTATTCTTGTAAAAGCACCTAGTGAAATCATTCATACCGCTTAAACTTTGTTACAACCACAAATTTCATTACTGTTTAGTTTTTACATCAGCACAAAGAGGTGCATGTTCATGTAGTGGAAGAAACGGACTGGTAAGAGCAAGCTTGTTGTGATAACTAGTTTTGCTGGGTGATAAATTGACCCAGAAATCTCAGTGTTTTGACACCATTTCAACTGATGTAATAATCATGGCATAATAATGCAAGGACATCCTATCACAAATCAATAGACTTTCATTTCCAATGAACGTTTAACACTGGAACTGCAAGAGACTTTAAATATCGCAATTAAATAAACACAATAACCGAAGGAATAAGTGAAATGGATTATGAACTCTCAATAAAACAAAATTGTCCTTCAAAACATATTAATTATTAGGCTCAGACTGGGGAAACAGGCAAAACTGCCACTTAGGACTTTTGTGAAATAGAAAAGTGCAAACTAGCATTTTTCAAAATGGCGGCTAACTACATGAACAAGCAAATGGAAATTATTGCTCTCTTCTTAATTTGTCATGCAGTTAGTTGATTTATCGCTTTGATAAACATCCATTTAAAGACTCTTTTTTGCCAAACTCAGTCAGACTGGATGGTGGAAACCAAATATCACATCTTACTGAAGATTTTCTGTTGTATTTAGACGTGAACTTTGACTAGACCATTCTACCACCATAGTCTAGTCTAAATCATTCCACTGTAACTCCACATGTTGAGAATTGTAGGAAACCCTTGTGTTTTGCTGGTGCTAGCAGGTTTTGTTTTAGGATTATTTAGCTCCAACAATCAGCATTAAGCACCTTGCCTGTCCCCTTTAAGAAAAGCTGACCCCATATCATGATGCTACCACCTCTGTGTTTCCTCATGTGGATAGTGTATTAGGTTTCCTGCTCTGCATAAGCATGTTGCTTTTAGAGCACCTTCTTCAATATGCAGAAAACATTAACAGGGACTACTTATTGTCTTCTTCCAACAATGGTTTTCTCTTTGTCAGTTTTCCAACTTGTAGATTTTTATGACTAATAATTATGTCAACAGATTTTCCCACCTGGGTTGCGTCTCTTTTCAGCTCCTCCAGAGTCACCGCAGGCCTGTTGGCTGCTTCTCTGCGCAACACAAAACTTTTCACCTTATTTCTCAAGAGTAATTTTTTTCCTCAGAACCATAACAAATAGATAATTTTGAAAAACAAAGCTTATTAAGTGTCATACATTCAATGTATATTTTGTGATTTAGATATTTGGATTTTACTACAAGGAAAATGATCAAACTTTTACAGAGGAAGGAAACAGTTTATGGATGTTCCATATTTTTGAAAAAGAGCATATTGTTTATGGACTCATAATAAAGGAATAACTTGGTTGATTCCTCCTGGATGTTTATTTATTATATACAAAGACAATGTGCAATAATTCATTAACCTTTTGAAAGAAGAGATTCATGGTGCCAAGTTACAGCAAAAATCCAAATTTCCACATGTATTCCCTCTGTAGGTTGATAATAATAAAATACCAGTATGATAATTAATTACATGTCCAATAATTAATTATTCACATCTTACTGAAGCCAAGCCAGCCAATCAAACTACGATCCTACAGAGAGTTCATAAAACCATTGCTTTGCATTTTTCAGTAATGAATGCAGATCTGAGTATATCATTAGTGATAAATTAATATGTGTTAGAAAACCTACTGAATTAACCTCTAGATTTAAAAGCACTATTTAGCTCCATACCAGTTTTTATCAAAAGCTTTTAGGAGCAGCTGTTGAGGTTGACGTTCATCTCTTGTTTGGTTTGCAGTGGTTTCATCTCTTTCTATGTTCAGAGCTACGTCAGATGTTCAATGCTTGAGTTATTGTTTTATCATCTGACGTTTATTTTTATTTATTGAGTTATTTGTTTATTTCAAACAGGGTTTTAGAAACAAGAAAACAAGGAATCAGTACAAGGACAAGAAAAAACATGTGCATACATAAACCAAGAACAAAATAATTAGCTTATTGCTACTTTTCTGTTTGAAAAAGAGTTGGAAGAAATAAACACTTTGCTCAATTAAACATCCCCCCAACTTTATCTCTAAACTGTCTCCTTCGTGTCGAGGCTTTAATACTGAAACCACATTACGTACAGGCTGAGGCTGAGTGGATTTTATTTGGGGTATTCACGCGAAAGGGGTTGATTTATGAAAGCCACAAGTTTTTGTTTGTAAAATAGTTTCTTTACGATTAAGGTACACCCTGCTCTTGGTGTATCAGATAAAATCAAAATCCAGCGGCGTGTGGTTGTTATTGGACAAAATGTGGAAAAGTTCAAGGATTGTGAATGCTTTTGTAATACACACTGCATGCTGCCTTCAGTATTTGTGTTTTCTCACTCATTCATACACCTGCTGCCAAGAAGTTTGGACCCGTTATCAACACTGAAAGTACAAGGCTGTCATGTTTTACACACCCTGGGAGTTTTATGTGGGCCATTCTCGGGTCAGGCTTTAATGTGGGCCGATGAGGCTCATCTGCCTGTAAACTGCTCCCATAAAGTTCAGGAGGAATTGCTGCAGTTTGTGCTTCGTCCATATCCTTGGTCGTGTTTTATGACAAAAGCTGCATGAATGCGGGCCTCTCCCTCCGGGGAGTTGCCCGTCCCATCAGAGCACACCCTCACATCAGCTTTCACTCTCAAGCCGACAAAAGGTGGATTCATGGGTAATTCCTGCCGTTACCAGCTGGATGTTTGCACTCGGTTTAATAAAAGACGGAGCTCATTCATCAGAGGAGATCGAGTCCGCTGTGCAAAAGCTTTATTTCAACCCTAATGTCTTTGTACGCTGCCACAAAGAAACCAGCTGCTTTGCGTTGTTGATCAGTAGTTCTTCTGGAGTTTCTTTTTCATCTATTTCCACATGAAAAGTTTGGATTTATGGGAGAAGCAATATAAGAGAGAAATATTCAACATTTTATTTAGTGTTCTTGTATCTATCTCCGTCCATTATCTATGCTGTCTCTGTTTCTTCCTTGCTTCCTACCAGACTCTGTGGGGTTTTTTTCAGGTTCCATATTTAAAGTCAAACCACAGTTGAAATATTTCTCATACATCCCTGGTAAACTTTTACATTTGTATCTGAAAACTGGGGCAAAATGGGCAGATAACTCAAAACTTTTGAGTCATTTTACTGAGTCAAACTCAAAATTACATTTTGAGTCAGAATAAAATGTAATTTGATGTGGAAAAAAAAAACAGGAAACATGAGAAATAATAGAAGAAGCACAGCAAAGTTCTGACTTGAGATATGTGTCGTCCCTGTTGATCATCTACTGTGTGCCAGGTTTTACCACCTGTGGGCAATAAAGTGCAACTCCTGCCTGTTAAACATTGTTAGCTTAGTTTCTTTTTAATTATTCACCTAAACATGAACACAATGCATTTCATTTTGTCCAGATTGCCGGCAATAAAGTCTCCTAGGATTGTTTGTGTGTGTAGACACAAACACAACAAAACATTCGCCTGATTTGGAAATGGTCAGGCACTGAGCAGAAAATGAGTTAAAGTCTAAAGAAAGATCAAAAAGCTGCACATCAAAATCTCTTTAAAGACAACACAAAGTCTGGCTCCTTCAAAGGAACCCTCAAAGACACTAATTCAGTTCCTTTATTCTCCTGCTGCAGAGCAAATCCAAAGGCCAGGACCTTTTTGATCAGATCATGTACCACATAGATCTGGTCGAGATGGATTACTTCGGACTGCAGTTCATGGACACAGATCAAGTTTCGGTGAGTAACGAGCTTTCCTCTCGATTAGTGGGGAGCGCGTGCTGATGTGACTCACTCTCACCTCCTTTCCTTCCCCCACCAGCACTGGCTGGACATGTCCAAGCTTCTGAAGAAACAGATCCCCGGTAAGTTGTCAGTGGCTCTGAACGTCGATCTGGTTTGTGCTGGAAAATGTGCAGCGCGCTGAGTGGGGAGCAGGTGGAGCATTATCTAATGTTGACTCGCTGATTAGCGCATGCATTTGGAAGCCGTACCTTGTTTGCTCTCTGGCTCCTAACGAGAGGAGGTGTGGGGGGGAATAAATGGGGTGGAGGAGGGCGGGTCTGCACCCTGACACAATCTGATGGTTGTTAACATAAAAATGGTGGCAGGAATAAAAGTAAGGCTGCAGAGAAAAGAGAGGGAGTACAGAGATCTGGTCTTGGGACGGTGATGGATGGACGAGATGGGAAGACTTAAGAGGAAGGATGAGATTAAATGATGAGATAAAGTACAAGACGATTCAATTCGATTAGATTAATGTTGCATGAATCACTGCTTCATCTGTCTCTGCCCTTTTCCCCGTCTCTCTTTATTTCTTCTAGAAGGACCGCCTTACCGACTCTTCTTCAGAGTGAAATTTTACTCTTCGGAGCCAAATAACCTGCGAGAGGAATTCACACGGTAAAAATTCACACGCACTGACGGAGCTCTCCGGAGCCAGCCGTAGAGGTCCAAAGAGGATGTAGGGCTAATTAGTTTGCTGCTGTGGGTAGATACAAATCAGGGCCAAATGGACAGAGACTTGTTAAAGCAAATTATGTGTCAGAGTGGAGGGGAAAAAAAACTCGATTGATTCATCTTCTTTTTGCACCAACAGGTATCTTTTTGTGCTGCAGCTTCGACAGGACATTTTGTCTGGCAAGTAAGTTTCTTTTTCCAACACCGAGAAGAAGAAGAATAAAGATCCGTGATGCATTATTTAGAACTGTGAGCTTTGATTTTTAAAGCGCCAACAACTAAAGTAAATCCTAATAAATCCTTGCATTGAGGTGAATAATACTGGCTGAAATAGAGCAGCCACAGCTGATTGTTTTTATGCCATAAACACAATAGAAGCGCAGCTCTGTAAATTAGAATATAAAATAAAAATGAATTTATTTCAGTAATTCAAGCCAAAAAGTGAATCTGATCTACAATATACACATATCTAGTGTTTATTACTGCTGCTTTTCATTACATCTAATAATAACCCAAATGCGGTTTCTCATTACATAGAACACATAAAAAGGGTTTTTGATACAGAAATGTTAAATTATTGCCGACACATTAATAGTGACGACTGCTGACTTGATAATTATTCAGCAGAGGCACAAAGTGTCACTGCTTAAGAAGCTGACTGTTCACATCGTGCTGCATGGGAGCATATCAATGGAAAGTTTAGTGGAAGGAAAAAGGGGCAGGAAGGTGCATAAGCCATAAGGATTTTATTGTTTGTGGGAGATTCATTAGGAACACTGTGAAGTAGAATGAATTTTTTTATCCTTAATAATCTGAAAGGTGTGTGTTCATTTGTATTCAGCACTTCTGAGTCAGTACTTTGTAGTGACTCAGCTTCTAGCAGGTTTTCTGCCACTATTGACCTGTTTAGCTTGCATGTAGGTCAAAAAGTCAAATCTTGGTGTCATCTACCCAAACATCTTATTGGGGAGAGTTTAATAACCTAATCCTGCTTTGAACTAACCCAGTTCTCTAATAATCTGTGTGATGTGTTCGTTGGTCTTCATGATGAACAAACCTCTGAGGTCTTCACAGAACAGCTGGATCTTCACTGTGATTAGTCCAAATGTAGTCGTAGTCATTATCAGAGAAAATGAATGTATTTTTTATGCGTTTTAGTCTTTCATCCACATGAAAACTCCATATAAAATCACTACAAACGATTATCTATAAAAACTCCGTATTTGTGTAAACTGGAAAACAGAGATTTAGGGTCCTGTGCATTACAGTCTACGACCAATAATGCGACAACATATCCATATACTTGCTTTGACATGATTTCCAATTTGGACTTGTGTTTTATTAACTTTATATTCTAAAACGCTACTTAAAAGTAGTTCAAACTATATACCTGTCAAGACAAATGTACCTCCTGGTGCCATGTTTAATTTCTAACAGGAAGTCATGGTTGTTTTGAAGCAATCTGATTGGCTGACATAGGTTTCAGCTTTGCTCTACGTTGCCCCCTGTGGGTCTGGCATGTTTAAAACAATGCTTAGTGTGGATGAAAACGGATCCCACTTGGACAATATTATTTGGATACATAAATTACACATAGATTGACTTCATTCACTATTGAGAAAATTCTAACGACAATTTATTTCCTTGAAACGTATTTTACGGGTGTCAGAATAGAGGGGTTGATGTGTTGGAATATGTATGCATGCCACACGTTTTTGATTTTTACTTTATAAGAAAAACTTGAAACGTTTTCCCTTCACATTACAACAGTCCTTTGATACTTTGCGTTGGTGTAGCTCATAAAATTCAAATTACATTCACTGAAGTTGGAGTTGAAGTTTGTAGCAAAGCAAAATGTGAAAACGTTCAAGGGGTGTGGTTACATCTAAAATGTACTATGTGCTATATTTTTGCATATTCTGATTTGCTACTTTTGTTTCTTAATTTGATAATTCGGTTAGCTAAGCATAAAGCCTGAAACAGCTGAAAGCCAACGTCCTCATAAGTCACTTTGAGCTACTTCCCTCCCCACTGCGGGGATGTCCCACCTCTAGCCCACAGGTCATCTCCACTACAGTTTTCTCAGTAGTGGTGGAGTCAGAACACCAACATCTGTTTCACACACACACACACACACACACACACACACACACACACAAGCCCGACCTGACTGTGCAAACACTCACTTCAGTGTGTCAGTGCTCCTATCTGGGCCACTCGTCCCCAGAGTCCAGCTCCATTATAAAAGCTCAAGATCAAGAACAGCAGAGGGCTGCTTATTTTAGGAAAAGGGTTGCTCCTCTCCTCCTTGACACACTCGCACTGTGTAGGGCATCCAGCCACTTTATGTCTCTCCAGCACATGACATCACTCCGGGGCAGTGCTGGTTCTTGCTTGAATGGCGTCCTGGGCAAACCCCTCGTTCTGGGCCCCCAACACCCACCAATACGTACAGAAGAAATCCTCTCCACCATTATTTTTTTGTTTGTTTTTAATAAACAGATTAAAAGTTTCTCAGACATCATATCAAAATCAATCCAGCTTCAACTGGTGCACTGATAAGTACAACGAATATTTTAATGATTACATAACGGACATGAATATAACCCTATGTGTCAAACTCAAGGTCCAGGGTCCAAATCTGACCACCATAACTATTTGACACATAAATATAGCCTTCAAGAAAACAGTTTTGGTCTAAATATTAATTTATCATCCAACTCAAAGCAGTTTTTATCTGTGTTCTGCCAAATTACATTAATGTGAAAAAAGTCAAATGTTGTATTTATTCATACTTTAACAGTTTAATGGGTAGCTTTAATTATATATTTTGCCACATTTATGATCTTGACGTGGCCTGAAATAAAAAGTGGTTTGACACCTCTGAGCTAAAGTTTTTCTCAAAATTTCCTCATTAGAAACTTCCCCTATGTAGGCGACGTGAGCCATGCTGCCACTCTGGGGAGAGAGCCATATTGTCAATATCAGCAGGGGCTGTGCATTTGTTTTAATTTGTGCATTTTTCCTTTAATTTCAGATTAAAATGTCCGTATGATGTGTCAGTGGAGCTGGCGGCATATTGTTTACAAAGTAAGTAAGGTTGTTCCAAATGTGCAAATTTAGCTTCTCGTCCCAAATGTCCATTTCTAATATTTATTAAATTCATTTCAACACCTCCTAAGTCACTCACAGGGGTTTTTTTATTTTTTATTTTAATTGTTGATTATACTGTAAAATCCTCTCCTGGGCATTCATGTTTGGAGTAATATCTGCTAAAAAAAAGGCTCAATTTATGATTTTAAACAGCTTTCTTGCATTATTGATGTTGTCCCTCTGCAGATTTCCTCTAATCTTGTTTTACAAAGATTTCCTCAGATGCACCGACAAGGAGCATCAAGAGTGATAAATTCAGAGCAGCTTAGCCATCTCAAAAAGTAATTATTTTGTTTACAAAGACAATCTAATTTACTGTTATCCAGCTTGCAGGAAGTTGCTGCAATGTAATTTTTGCAGAAGAATAAAAAATGGCGTGAGGTAGAAGAAGGGCAGCAGTTTTATTGCTTTTTAACTCATGTTCCCATTTGTAGAAGATGAGCGATTTAACTTGAAATGACCAGATCTTTGGGAGATGCTTATGTTTTTTGTTCGTCCACTCACAGGTGAGCTGGGCGACTGCGACCCCTTGGAGCACTCCCCGGAGCTGGTGTCGGAGTTTCGTTTCACTCCCAAGCAGAGCGAGGCCATGGAGGCGGACATCTTCAGCAGGTGGCTGGATCTCAGGTGGGGATGAAGAAACGAAGCAGCTAATTGTTTTTCCTTGTTCTAAAACTGTTCGCTGATTGGCCGGGTCAAAAATCTACTGGAGATAATCTGAGTCAAAGGGAGAAAGTCCAGATTGCTGTAAATTAGATATTTTTTTCCGAGTGGAGTTGCACAGGAAGGCAGTGCCCAGGCTAACTGGTCGCCAAAACCTTGTGCTGTGTCAAAGCAGCTTACTGCAGGGCGTCCAGCCACCGGCAACTTGACCCAGGCTTGCTTCTCTCCTGTGAGGTTCTAACAAGCGGAGCAGAATCTGGAGCAGAAAAGGAAGTTATTCTGCTGCCACCTGTCAACACCAGCTTTTTTTTAAAAATTATTTTCACATCCGAAGGTTTCCAATTTCACCATCCCTCTTTGCTTGCTCCCTCTGCTTCGGCCTCTCTATCACTGGTCTGTGTAAAGGATTATGGGATTAATCTCTGAAGGGTCTTGATTGATTCTACGGAGTGTTTAACCCAGCTCTGCTCTGATTGCTCCCCTTTCAGATTAGATTGCATATATATGCTGTATGCTGTGGCTCACAGGGTCAATCCAGCCACAAACGAGGGGCAGGCTATGCTTAGAGTGAGATCAAAACGGAAAGTTACAGACTGCGTACCTGATACATTTCTTTTTGAGAGCGCATTGGGACTGTGACTGTATTATTTTTACTGTGAAAACTAATCTTGTGTTTTTTCATTCAGGGGACAGAGCCCGTCTCAAGCAGAGATTTCTTTTCTCAACAAATGCAAGTGGCTGGAACTTTATGGCGTAGATATGCACTTTGTCAAGGTGTGTGAGTTTACTTCACCTCCACAGGTACAGTTCCAGTCAAAAGTTTACATACACTCGTCATGCAGCTGTTTTCTTTCTCCCTGGTGTTGTATAATGCAAGAAAAAACTGAAATTTATGTTAAAAACAAGAATTAGGTGCACAATTTTTTGTTTATTATTATGTAATTCAAATAAGGCCAAAAATACACCCAAATCTTCAAATAAACGGACACACCAATACTAATAACATCAGCAATCCGAAGCAATCCGCTTGTTTTTATACTTCAAAAACAAAAAATATTACCAAGAAGTTGTGAAAATATTTTATTACACTTGAAATGAGACAAAACTAACTCATAATTAAGTTTTTGACAAGATATAAAAGGTTATTTCAGGTAAATAATTCCTTAATATTGACAAAAAATACTTGTTCCATTGGCAGATTTTTCCACTATAACATGGGAAAAATGTCTTGTAATAAATTAAATAATCTGCCAGTACTTTTTCACCAATATTAAGGAATTACTGACTTAAAACAAGCTCCTATATCTTGCTGAAAAGTTACTTGTAAGTTAGTTTTATCTCACTTCAAGTGTACTAAGATATTTTCTCTAGAGTCTAGAAAGAAATTACAAGATAAGGTTTTGTGTTTTTGCAGTGTAGGACTTGTTGCATGTTTGACTCTCTTGGTAGAAAGTAAAAAAGTTTAATTAAATTAGTTGGCTTCCTGGAAAATACTCTGCCTTTAAGCACTGCCCACCCATTTCCCATTTTCAAAAGGATTAAACTTATGGAAGGCATTTCCATTAGCGTAATGTCAGCGGAAAGTTGTGCATCAAGTTCTTGGTTTTAAAAAATGTTGAGGATGTTTGTTGTCTTATTGCATCCTCGTACAAGCATGGTTCAGATTAATCATAAACGTGTCAAAAATAATAAATATAATTGAATGTAAACCTTTGACTGGAACCAAATTATTACCTTCACATCATTGTGGAGATAAGGAACTAAATGTGTTCAGTTTTGTTTCTTCAGGGCAGAGATGGAGGAGAATATGCACTAGGTCTCACCCCGACTGGCATCTTAGTTTTTGAAGGCTCCAACAAAATTGGGCTTTTCTTTTGGTAAGCACACACACACAGCGTTTTATGGTTCAAATAACAATAAAAAGGCATTATGTACAATACCTGCAGCATCAAACACTTTTTAACAAAGTTTACAGCTGTAGTGAAGCAATCAGGCTTCATCACATTATCCGCACTAACTCTGTTTCAATACACCGACTAGTTTGGTAAACTGGAGCTGAAACTATGTGGAGATAAAGTTACTTAAAGAAAAATGAGCTATTTTTGAAATCTGTTGTGTAATTTATGTAAAGACAAAAGCATTCATTTGGCTGAGTTCTTCTTGTTGTCATTGAAATGAATTTCCTTCAAATGGAAATAAAGTCAAACTTTACTTCAAGTTTGATAACTAAATCCAAAAATACAGGAGAAAGACTTTTGACTTGACTCTCAGTGATTGTCAGTGAAAGCAAATAAGCATTAAAAATTGGGTCTTCATATAACTGATTATTAGTGTTTGTGAGTTGAACTGTCAAGTATAATTGATAATGAATTAGATAATATAAGTGGATTTAAATGAGTGTTCACTTTTGCTTTTATCTGCACACATAGGCCCAAAATCACCAGGCTGGATTTCAAAAAGAGTGGCCTGACGTTGATGGTGGTGGAGGACGATGATCAAGTTGGTCTCCTTTACTACTCCTAAAACAAACCAGTTTAAATAAAAAGAAGACGACTAAAGTAACCTTTTCCCTGAAGGGTCGCGAACAGGAGCACACCTTCGTGTTCCAGCTGGCCAGCTCCAAGAGCTGCAAACACCTGTGGAAGTGCGCGGTGGAGAGCCATGCCTTCTTCCGCCTGCGTCAGCCGACCGCCGGCAAGGCGAGCCGCAGCGACTTCACCCGCCTCGGCTCCCGCTTCAGATTCAGGTAGAGCACAGATTCGCTCCCGGCGGTTCCTCCCGGCGGAGCCGTCCCGCGGCCGGACAACGCGCTCAGGCCCGCCGGGGTTGTTGTGGTCAACACTTGCTGCCGGCATATGGGGGAAATTACGTGTCACATTAAACAGATCCTGTGTATCTATGGTTACCGAGTAGCTATGGTTACGTGCATCTGTTCCTATGGCAACTGAGACGTTCTCCTTGAATTGTTTGTTTTCTTGTGATTATTACCAGACAAATTCTCACACTTGAAGGGCACTTCCTGTCATTTGTTGGAGCGGGCAGATCAAAGCAGCGTGATAGCGCTCTGTTGTGGTTTGTGCACAAATACTAATGTTACAGATGGTGGAAGTGCAAACAAGCACTTGAATACTGCGCTACGAGAGCTAATAGGCACACCTGGGTCACCTTCTGACTCTTTTGTATCCTCCTAAACTGGTCTAAGAGGAAATAAATTCCTCTTCTACTTTGTTTTTTCTGGAGCTATGTTTGCCTTACTTTGACTTGAGCCATATTTAATTCACAAAGCCAAAGAAATGCTCATATTTATTCAGGCACACGGGATAATCACTTTACCAGGGGTTACCTACATTTTTATTATAGCAGAATCAAAAACAGCATTATTGGCCAAGATTATGTACACAAATGAGGAATATGAGTTGAGGTTTTAAGCACTAACAGCATGGATACATAAGTTAAAATATTTAAGGATAAAGAAACAGTTTGTACATGTATTTGCAGACATGGCTCAGTTGAGAATAAACTAACTCCCAGTAGCATTTAGCTGGACAGAGGTGCTAATGCTAACATAAACAGGACCAATAATTACAGATTCTGCTGTGCTAATTTTGTTTATGTCACCTGTAACACGACTTCAGTGAACAGCATTTTATTAGCATCTTCATTTATAAAGAAATGTGCTGTTGATTTTGTTTAGCCATTGGTAATATTAGCACAAAGCTCTCTGTAGCTAACTACAGCTAACTACTAAACAATATTTGTCTGTTTAAAAGGTGCCACATTGTAGAAAAGAAATAATCAGCACATAAAAAGCCCCACAACCTTTAAAACAATTCCACAGTGATGTTTTAAAATCCATATTTTTCTAACTTCGTGTACTATTTAGCTTGGCTGTAATGCTAGTTTTCTTAGTAAATGGGAAGCATATTGAAATTGTTTCAGACTTGTTTTTGTTTCTATCCTCTTTTGTAACAGCTGCAGTGATGACTGTTTCTGTGGGCATCCGCTCTTATAAAAAAATGTAGCTTTACCCATCAGTCTCCACTAAGGATATCTGGAGTCACATGCTAATGCTTTTAGGATCCTGTTGCTGAACTCCAGTCAGATGTTTTAAAGTACTTCCACAGAAATCAGTAATACAAATTGGTAATTACCATTTTCATCTTCTAAACTTGTCTTTGTGCTTGTCTCAGTGGAAAGACGGAGTATCAGGCCACTCATGGAGGCAGACTGAGGAGAGCCAGCACGTTTGAGAGGAGGCCGAGCAAACGATACCCCTCCCGCACACAGTCACTGGGCAAAGGTGAGCCTTATCAGCACATAGGAAACATGGATGACTAACCGCACCTGTTTTGTCCTCTGCACCCTCATGCGTTATCAAAAAGGTCACACACCATTTTGTCTAAATGGCTGAAATCTGCAGCATAGAGAGCCCTGAGAGAAGGAAAAAAGCTCCAGCCTGGGAGGCAGCGGGGTCTCTTCAAGGCTTTCTCTTTAAGAATGACTAATATTATATTTTGCTATGACAGGTTCAGCAGATTTAAGTACAGCGCCAATCTATTTTACATAAAGTGCTGCAAAATTCAAGGCTATAGGTTATTATCGTCTTTCTTCTCTGTGCTCTTAACGCCCCCATAATTCCCACCTTCTGTGAGCTGCGGTGGCCTAACAAGCCCAAAAGCCTAAAATAATAATCACTTATATGCTGGTGAGCTCATTCATAACTACATATATCAGCATCCAAACATCTGAGAGATTTAGATTTACTAATCGTAACTGATGTCATACAACCACAAACTTCTGTACATTTTATTAAAGTGGACTTATTACACAAAATTCACATTTTGCATGTTTTTGTGCTTCCATTTGGGTTTTAGCTGCTTCTAGAAACAGCCCAAGTACATAAAAAAAATAAAAGAAAACACCTACACGTTTTTTGACAATAAGTTAAAGTGTTTTGGTGTCTGGAAAATGTGCCGTTTCAAAAAAACCTCCTGAACTTCAAGTCGCAATCAATGGCCACTGACTACGCTGTTACCTAGCAACCCCAGCTCGTCACCTAGCAACTTGGAGTTCCAAGGGAAACTCCAGCATGTTGGATCAGCTGGTTTTACCACTGTATTAGCTGTACAATGGCTGCTGGGGAAAAAAAAAGTGGTTGTTACCATTCTTAAACAACTTGCTGCATTCTTGTTGCTTTGTTTCAAAGATGTACGGTTTAATAATTGTGAATATGTTTGCGGCCATTTTCTCGTGAAAGTGTAAACGTTGAGTTGGGGGGCATGGCCAGCAGCTTATTTGGATTTAAAGTGACAAGAGGCCCTATAACAGGTTGATCTGATCAATTGAGCTGTTCAATATGTCATCCGATAATGAAAAGAAGGCCATGGTAACTCTGGAGGAGCTGCAGAGATCTGTCAACGTAGCAACTGTGACTCATACATTCCACAAATCTGGCGTTTCTGCGGGAGAGAAAGCCACTTTTGAAAGAAAGTAACATTTAAAGTAACAAGCCATGTTGGGGACACAGAAAGTGAGAAAAATGAAACTTTTTGGTCTGCATACCTGGCAGAAAATCAACACTGCATCATCACCCTGAACACCTGTGACTGATCAGACTCAAGAGGCTGAACTGACTCCAAAAACAAGAACATGGATATAAAGACTAAATAACAAACCTTAATTTCTGCTTTTTCCTTAATATGTTTATATTTCTTATACATGCTATATTTCTTTTTCAGTTGCTATTTCCCCTGCAAAGCCTCTACATATCAGGTAAAACTCACTGAAAAGCACACATATGCAGTGCACAAATCACGTCACTGTCTTATCAGTCACTCTTGACCTTAACCCACATAAATGCCTGGTCAATCTTAACAAAAGCACCAAAGATTAGACACTTGTGTAAAAGGAATCAAAGATGTGGAGGCATTTACTCCCATTTTTATCACTGTTTTTGTTCTCCATTCCAAACATTGAAATTGTAGTTGTTTTTTTTTGGTTCACTTTAAATGTATTATTTAGTTCCACTAATTGTTGACATTCTTTTCCAGCTCACAAGCCAGCCCCAATCCCAGTCCACATGCGGTGAGTGACTGTAGACAAAATTCATTAGCTGCGTTTCCATTACAAATGTAAACAAATCTTCTTCCAAAACACAATCTTGCAATTGCTGTTTTTCCATTAAATAAGAAAATTAACCCTTCGGTGGTTAAGTTTTAAATCTTCACTTGGATATTTTTGCTTATTTTAATTGTACGCAGTTCTTTAAATGTCCTGTGATTAAATATATTTGTCCATTTATCCATAACAACTGGAACTTTCAATATCTAGCAAGTTATTTTCGCAATTTACTGTCCATTAAAAGAGTTATCCTTTGATTAATTTCACTTTTTGCTACGGCGGGGGTGAAATTACTGTAATAAACCGATATTTGCTGGATATCGGCGCAATGTCTCCCTATTCAGAAACCGTTGGGTTTTTTCAGATAGCGCATAGTGTGGCAGAATTACGGTACTACAAATTTGGCTGGATCGTCGCTGCTCCGTTCGGTCTGGAAGGGTTAAAATAAAACCACATATGAATAACCTTGTTCACAATAAATCATTAAAAAACATGTTAGTGAAATGAGTTATATTCTAATTTAGCCATGGCGCTAGAGCTCGTCATCTACCAGCCATCGGAGGGGACATTGGTGTCTTATTTGGGCATTGGATCGACACTCCCTTTATACTTTTGAGAGGCTACATATGCGGCATTTTGTGGAAATTGTAGTTGGTGATTTTACAGAAGAGCTTTTCAACACTTTAGAATGACACACAGCTTTTTATGAACTGTGCGAAGCTGCGAGAGCTCTGGTGGAGGTAGCTGTACATTGTCCGAAAGAAAAACGCAAAACAAACCATCACATCACATTTCTATTAAGTAAATTTATTTTCATAAATTCAGTTTGCTCAACTTTGTGGTTAATGGGAATGCAGCTGATCTCACACACAGACACAGAAATGCATCAGCAACCAGCCTGGCTTACAGAGATCTTTAATTTCAGCTTCTCCATGACCCTCTTCAGTACCAACACAACATTCCTATCAGTCACGAGCCTTGGCATCCGCCCCACCCGGCTCTCACGCCCCCGGTTTACCTGCAGCCCTCCGGTCACACGCCGCCACACAGGTAAGTCAAACTGCATGCACCGTTGCTCCATCGTATTTGTTTTCCATGTCATTCACACGCCTCCACTTGTCTTGATCGTGGTCTCCACCATCTGTTGTGCTCAGGCCTTCCTTTGAGGCTGCGAGTCCATTGTACAGTCAACCTCCTGCCCCTGAAAGAACCGGCTATGTCCTCAAAGGATCCCTCAGTGTGGTTCACAGGGACAAGGTCATGACTGCCCTTTGACCTTTCTCAAACCCCGGAGTCGGTTTCAGACACAGACTGTCGCCCCAAAGGAAGGAAGCTCTGCTGATGACCTTGATTCCATCTTCATTTTCATCACCAGTCCCGTCTTCATCTGTCACTCCAACTCCAGTGTCGACGTCTTTCTGCCACTGTGTGCCATAAAGATCCTTATTGCACAACTGTGGGGTTTTAAACACCCGAGGAGGGCAGAATAGAGGCCAAAGTATCGTGCTAGGTGAAATGGACCAGAACTTGTTCAGGGATTTTAGTTCTTGTCGTTTTTCCTGCCGATATTTCTGACTTGTCAACATCATTAATCGTTTTGCAACACCTGTATTTGACTCGTTCTGATGCTCATAATGCAACGTAAACATTCACTCACTGAAGACATTTTAGACGCAGTTTAGGTCAGAAGTTTACATACACTCATTCAGTCTTTACGGACTTATTTGAAACATTGTTCTTCCCGGGTGAAATGGTTGCAGGAAAGCTCCAATCATTTAGAAATAACACCCCCACTAATGTGTGGTTAATTGTTAAATAGTTCAAGCTGATGATCTTGGATTCTGTGAGTTTTATTTGCTCCGAAAAACTTCAGCTTGTGTAAATCTACATCTCACATTTAAAGATTCCTGAAATCTTTGGATCTGATGAGTGGTTAGTTCGACTAATTGTGGCAAACTAATCATTTCATGCTAATAAAAAGAAACGACTGCAGCTGACCCTAAAATTATTCATACCTCTCCTGGCAGGTGTAAAGTAAGTTTTTAATTTTACCAAAATAAATTTTCCGACTGCAAGGAATATTAATATTTTGAAGTCGTCCAGACAAAGCCTTAAATTTAATTGGACGAATCTGCGGAGGAGCTAAAGATTAGGGTGATGGCAAGGAGGTGTTTGGATACACCGTCTAAAAATCAGTAAAACATTCAAAACTGGTCAGCAATTATAAAGTGAGTTTGACTACCGTAAAGTTAATTAAAAACATGTCCACCGATTATTAAAAAGAGTATGAATACAGCCTTAGCTGTAGCCGCTAACGTTAGCCCTGTGTGGATCAGGAAAAAAAAATCCATGTAAAATAAACTTTGTCTAAACCAATTATTTATTTTTTTTAACATTAAAGATATTTAATGTAAAATAATTTCACCCTGAAAAAATAACAGTTTAAAACAAAGTCATAAACAATAATTTATGTCCATGCGTTCATGTAAACTTCGTGCTGACGCTGTGTGCTTTTTGCGTGAATTTAATTTTACTCAGATAGCTCATCTTTAATGTCTGTAGAAAAACGGTAAATGGGAATATACAGTCAAAACACTTAACTAACAGTTTGTGGCTGATTTTAAAATACTTTTAATGGTTAGCAGGGATAAAGTACATCCAAAGGTATCAGAGCCGTTAGATATAACGGCCTCCAACTGATTTCAAATCGTTTATTTTGACTTTCTGACTCAGAATAACCTTTCAACTTGTGTCTCTGTCCATTTATTTAAAGATACAGTAGAGGAGAGACCAGATTTTTCACTTGAACGTAGCTTAGATTGGGGTGTTTTTATTGCAGTGTGTGTAAATACCTTACTTCCAATCAAGGTTTTAGTCTCTGGCATGTTTACTTCAGAATATTAAATATGCTTTAATCACTGTCTTTTGTTCCTAGTCTTATAAAAAATTGTGACAGCTATTTATAATTGCCTAAATTAATCAGAAGTAAAATGATGTCAGTGATGAGTGGAGGTAATTGGGAGCAGGTGAAAGGGAGCCTGTAGTATTTGCTGCTTTAGAGGTTGAGCTGCTGAATGTATCGTGTGAAATAGAAGTGGGCCTCTGCATATGAGAACTTAAATAAACATTATATGTTTATTTAAACATACAATGTTTAAATAAACATTATATTAATGTTACTTCAGGTCATGGATTTGTGAAATCAACCGAATGTTTACAATAAGTGTTGTGCTGTTTGTTTGTTTGTTTGTGTTTGTTTCTTTGTTGTTGTTTTTTCCTTCATGTTTACTTGAATCACCTTTGACCTTTAGGAATGTTGCCATATTGCTTCTAAGACAAATAAACAAGTTATAACAAGTTAACAAAGACCCTTTGTTTGGTGCTTTATGTTATGGACAACAGCTTCGCATAAAAACGTACGAAATAGCATAATGTCAAAATGTTTGAACTGATCTAAATTGAATATTATATATATTTCTTTATGTAGTAAAAGCTAGAAACACAACATGGATGTTACAACAGGATCATATGTTGATAAAGTGGGGAAAATAGAAGTTTTATTGAAACATATGTTGTTATACTTACATTTTATATGCAGGACTACTGATAGTCCACATCCCTTTTTTTTTACATTTAGCTTCCAAATAGCCAGACTTACTTTCAATTTCTAAAAATGATCTTCATCAATATATTTTGTGTTTTTTTGAAAACTTGTCTTTGACTGACAGGTTTTTAGAAGATCCCAGGAAAGTCTGGACCAGGAGTGTCAAGTTCATTTTCGTTTTGGGCCAAATAAAGATCATGAATGCTCTTAAAGGGCCAGTTGTGCCACAATTTATTAATAAAACCTGTTCACAAACTGTTACAATATCAATGAATTCTTAAAACTAAATTATATTATTGATCATCTTTTCAGTCCCTGCAGGATTTTGTGATTCTTTTTGTGATTTTATGTTATTTTTTTATTTTTTATTTTTTGCAATGAAAAGCAAAGAGTTTGTGGTACTAATTTGGACATTTTTGCAATAGTTGCGCTTATTTACGACGGTAAATGCGACGTTTTTAGTCACTGTTTAAATTATGGACTATAATCTGACATCAATTAAAGGTGAGGCAGCTGTTTACTACAAATAAGAAAGTTTTTGACAATTTTTGAAAAAAAATCTGCAATAACTAGTAATTATGTATTATTGTATAAGAAATACAATAATAATACAATAATACGGGAATTTATTGATGTGTGAATTTCAACAATAATTCTCAAGAAACTGGAGGGACTAATTGATATAATTTTGCAGTAAACAGATAAAAACTGCACTGATTTGATTGATAACATTATATTGATGCACACTTAGTGTTTAGTCTATGATTTAGAGGGCCACATAAAAAGCTGCCTTGAGTTTGACACGTGGTCTAGATAATTGGAAGCAAATTTAATATTTTTGTGTAGCCTCAAAACTGTGTATAATGAAGCATCATAACATTTGTTTAATGTGAATTTGTCCATTTTTGTGCAGGGTTGTGATGGCTCCCAACTTTAGGCAATTTAGCATCTTTAAATAACCTCACGTATATATTTTTTTGGATTATTACTGTTCACCACTGTGTCATGGTTTAGCCACGTAGCATAATTGTTTTTTTTTTATTTTTTATCTGCTTTATTGGAAATGTTGCTCTAAAGCCACTGAACAAAGACATGAGAATGACTGCGGTCAAAACGATGAAGATTTATTTCCACTTTTCCAGATTAAAGTGATCAGGAGGCTTGTTGTTTAGGGAGTTGTGACTGCGTGTGTCATCCTCAGCTTCCCACTGAGCAGTTCTGCTTCAGACCATCAGTACAGCTCATCAGAGAATGAAAATTCGTATTCTGGCAAGACCCACCATCGTCACCGCCGCCACACACACAGCCAAGACACACTCTGCCACACACACACCAAGAACAGTGAGTACCCTCCGCCTGTAAAGATAAATCTGTCAAAAGACTCGGCTTGATGTTGGCTTTGTTGGTTTTTATAAGTGCTGCTTTTCAACATGTTACTCTACATGCATATTTCTGTTCATGTAATGGATTAAAAATGTATTTATTTCATGTATGTATGAGTTTTTGCTGAGTTACTAACTTTAATGTTTATATATTTTAATCATTTTATTTGATACATCAATACAGAGTAGTACATAAGCAAGAAGGTACTTGTAAATAGTTGGTTGCTGTTTGTCTCTTCCAGATTTAATGAGAATATTGTGACGGCTATTCTTTGCAAAATAGTTGTAACTAGACTGGATTATTGTCAAATCATGCTGCAAAATCTCAATTGGATTTAGGTCTGAGGACTTTGACTAGGCCACTCAGAAGGCAGGTGAAAACATTAGATTCTATTTAGGAAAGTAAAAGGCACCAAATACATGTTTTATTAATTTATTAATCATATAAATAATCATTTTTCCTCACTGATTTGAGCTGATTTTTGTTGGTCAGTCACACAGCATCTCAATAAATTACATTGAAGTTCATGGTTGTAATGAACACTTTGCAGGAGACTGAGATGCACATTCACTCACTGTGTTCTGTTTTAAATAGGAATAAACTCCTATTGAATGAAACGTTTATGAAATAAAGAAAATATTGCCCATTTAAGGTTTTATCTTCACCTATTGAGTGCACGAAGAAAAAAAATGCTGGAGACTCGACGACTAAGCTCTTTTGTGCAAATGCAATGAGATGATTAAAATCTTTGGCTTTGTTTCTTGAAATATATTTAACAGTGCTGTTTAAGTCAGTAAATGTGTACTGCCAGGTTCCAAGCAAACCTTGTATGTTTCAGAACGCCGAGCTCCGCCCTGCCCTGCAGATGGGATGGACATCTCTCAGTCACTGCTCAAAGCTCTGGAGACGGACAGTGATTCTCCTCCCTGGCCTTCGCTGCACATAAACATCGACAACAAGGTGAGCAAGACACATTTTCACACAACGCAGTGCAAAAGCACAAAATCTGACCAAATGTTTTGTTTAGTTTTTAATGCAAATATCTCAAATAACACACAATTAACTCACAAGTAACTTTTCAGTAAGATATAGGAGCTTCTTAATACCGGTGAAAAAATAATACAGGGTGGGCCACAAGTTTCCATACATAGAAAAAATATATTGGACAACTGTTTTTATTTTTGTGGGACTCTGTGTAATCGCTGCAGGGACCACTCCGTGGTTGATCTGCAACGTTTCCAGTTTTCTGAAACTTGCAAATAAGTTTTGCCGCCGTGTCGTGTGTGTGACGCCCGTTCCATGTTTTTCTGTTAAAGTTTCGTGCAACCGTGCGACTGCTTCCAGATCCAGCCATCAGTATAATTTAATTTCTTTGATCTTTTGTCAAACGTATCTTCTTGGGTATCTGAAATATAAAATAAATATACATTTTACATTCTCCTATGTATGAAAACTCATGGCCCACCCTGTAGTTCCACAAACAAATCATTTCACTTCTGAAAAGATGTTTTTCTCATGTCTTAAGTGAAGTAATTATTGACTTAAAAGAAGCTCCTATATTTTATATTTTGCTGTAAAGTTACTTTTAAGTCAGTTTTGCCTTATTTCAACTGTAATAAGATATTTACTCTGGAAACACAGATAAATACTTGGTAATATTTTGCATTTTTGGAGTATTTGCTCCAGTTCTGCTTGTTACCTCTGAGGACTCCTCATGTTTCTCCTTCTGCTGGCAGGGAGAAGAGAAACAACTCTCGGAAAAGTCTCTGCACCCTCCTGCTTCCCCAGTGATGCTCCCAGATCATCTCAAATGCAACATCCTCAAAGCCCAGATGGAGGCAGCTTTCAGGGTATCAGATCTAACACAGATTAAACATCTAGCCTCAACTTTGGCAGCGTAACTCAGCGTATTACTTCTTCTCTCATGCACAATGAAGAAGGATGCTCCACTGACACCCAGAGGGAGAAGCTCAAATGACACCAGCAGTGACAGGTTGGGGTCTTGCCCATTGCTTCCTGTGTTTGCACGTCGTTCTGCAGGTTGTGATTTAATTTCCTGTCCCATCGCACTGCTCTCCAGGTATCAGAGTTCATCCCAAGACTCAGCAGCTTCCAGCGTGACAGCTGAGAAGACGCCCCGCAGGCAGGATCGTAGTTTAACCCCAGAGAAGCTGCAGGCCAAGGGCAACCCGAGCTCCAACCGGAGGAAACGTCTGGTCCGACAGTTCAGCTTGTGAGCAAACTTCACCCAGCTAGCAACGTTTTCTCAGATGAATGGTACTTGAAGCAAAAACTCCTCTCTTTAATGCATGTAAATCATCCTGTCTGATCCTCAACAGCAACCACGAAGACGAAGATAATCTCCCTGAAGCGCTTGCAGCCATTTCCTCCCAGAGCGCAGGAAAGTCAGGGTCCAGCAGTTCCCTGGACAAACAGATTCAACCATCTATCTACCCGCAGGTAACTCAGCGTATAACAGCGTACGGACCCCTTAGAGCTGCAGTATGTGACGTTTACAAAAAAAAATGTTTTTTACATTTGTTAAAACTATCACCGTGTCGTGACAGTATGAGACAGAAAATCTGTGAAAAGATCAATCTCATCCTCCCTGAGATGCTATTCCACCAACAACAACCAATCAGAGCCAGGAGGCGGGTCTTAGCGCTGTCAATCAATGCTGCTCAATGTGCTAATAGGGAGAAACAAGTCACAGTTTGAGAAAAGTAATTTATCCGCTGTCATTGGTAACTAGCTTTAGCATGGAGCACAAGAGTGATTGACAGCGCCAAGATTCTCCTCCTGGCTCTGATTGGTTGTTTCTGACTGAGTGGTGTATTTCTGTAGTTAGTACTGGGAGCACTGGGAAGAGGTTGAAATTTTCACAGATTATTTGTCTTATACCATCATGATAATTTCAACAAATAAGTAAAAAACATAAAAGTTACATATAATGCAGCTTTAAAAACGTAAAAAGAATCCTTTCGCTGCTATGGGGGATGACTCTCTGTCTGACTGTATTTGAGTGAACAGATGAACGTTTGTACCTGTGCATACATTGATGTGTATTCCAGGTGGATAATATGCCAGCACTGGAGCTGGGTAGTCCGTGTTGTACCTCTCCTTCGCCTTCCCCTCATCTTTCCCCTTCTTACTACCGTAGCTCCATGCCCCACCTGGCCCCTTACCTCACTGCCCATAACAACAGGTAACACAACTGCACCTCAGCAGCGTTAAACCAGTACAGTGCACAAGTAAGACCTGCAGCCATTTTCATGCCTTTTGTTAAATGTCCATTGTTTTGAACAAGCGCTTGCCCCTCATTAATGTTCTCTTTCATATTTAAGTCTTTCAGATCATCAAAAATAATCAAAAGTAACCCTAGTAAATACAAAATAGCAACAATAAGTTATCTAAGCCAATTATATTGCTAAATCATGAGTTAGCCAAGTTTTTTTTTGTTTGTTTGTTTAAAGTTCGTGGAAATCTATCAGTCTTTAAACTCAAAAGTACTCACAATAAACCAAGCAATAATTATTTTTGATTAAGCAAATAAAGTAACCAAGTTGTTTTGGAGAAAAGGGATCAAAAACTTTGGCTGGTTTTTGGTTGTTAAATGAAAGTCTTTTTTTGGGGGACTTCATAAATATTTCTGCAGCAGCATAATGATCCAAAACCCTCCAGCAAATAGATCTCTGAATGGCTTCAAAATAAAAAACAAGATTATTCAAAGTTTTGGATATGGTTAAATACCAGGTTTATCTGACTGAAACTTTGTGGCATAAAATTATACTGGGGATCGAAATTCCTCCATGGCAACTCATCGCTGGTTACTGTAAAACTGGTGATGGCAGCCATTTTGGCCAAGCGTTGCACAAACAGTTCCTGGGTTTTTCCTCCTAATAAATGAAATAATTTAAGAACTTCTTTTGTATTTACTCAGGTTATATTTGCCTTCTATTAAAATTGGTCTTATGATCTGAAACATTGATTATTTTTTTGCTTTCTTTGGTCATACTTAGGTGTAAGTGTCATCACTTTCTCTCCTATATGCTTTCAAGTTTTATGCCCGTTTAGTAAAACGTCCCGTCGCATGTGAACGTGGCTGAATCTTATGCTATCCTCCTGGTGTCACACTCGCTTTTATGCTCTTTAACTACATTTAATCATAAATTATGCATATATTTCTTGTTTCTTGATCCTAAACTTGGACACTTTCTGTTGTAAAACCCACAAAAATCGAAACGGGCTTTATTTCCAACAATGTTTATTACGTCCTGTAATGTTAATTTCTTGTGTTTGTGTGTCTGTAGCGGAGAGGAAATTAAACTGGACCGAGAGAAGATCCTGAGAGCCCTGCTGATGACAGAACTTTGAGACAGTTTTTCTTTTTTTTACCAACAAACCTCAAAGTTGTCAGACATTAGTCGCCATTTGTACATTTGCAAGAAAATGTAACAGATTTTAAAATATATTTGCATAACTGTAAATTGTTATATTTGCTTAACTGTTTTAGAACGATGTTTTGGTTATATCTATTGAACTATAAATGGACAAACTACACATCTGCTGGTGCTGCCTGCATGAGACATTTATTTATTTTTTCTTCTTTCTGTGATTATATTGTTTGTTTTGGGGTTATGTCTAGGTTTTTATGTTTATTTAACCATCTCTGAGCTCGCGCTAAAGCTTTAAACAATTGTCAAAGCACTGATCTCCTCATACAAGTACTGTTAAAGTGAAGCCACGTTCAAATCAGGCTATTCCCACTGTAAATAGACATTGCAATTATCGTGCTTATGACAGAAGGAGGGTCTGTAAATGCTTACTTCTGTACTGTATTTATTATGTGAAATAGTGAAATATCCATTTTTACATGCTAAAACATTTGCAGTATTTATGGTTAGAAGCTATTGAAGAGAATGTGTTTAAAGTGACTCAGATGTTGAAAATGTGCAGCAGCGTTCGCAGACTGCCCACTAGAAGGAGACAAATCCGGCGCGTCGCTGCCACTCTGCTCCTGTTTTTCTTGTTTTCAGAAGGAAGAGGACTCACTCCTATTTTTTTACATGCAATTTCCATCGCAGCTCAAATGCAAATCTGATCTAAGAGAGCATGTTCTTGGAAATAAAGATAACCTTGTCGCTCCACTACTTTGTTTCCAGTCTGATTTGTCAGAGCAATTCAGTGGATTGTTTGCTGCCTTGTGTTGAACGGCTGCCGTCGGCCGGATCCTGACATATTCCCATCATCAGTTTGATAACCTTTGATTCAACGTCTCTGGCCTCTGCTCTGACATGGGAATTCAGGTCAGCCTCACCCTGCATGCCTGGGCCTTCGTTTTTGTGTAGCTCTCACCCTCCCAGCGAGGGAATGTTATGTTAAAGGAGAAAAAACTGATTTATCTGCCGCTTCGCCGCTCAGGTGCAAGTAGGATGAGTCATCCAGGTAATTGTACCTGTGTTTGGATCTGAAGTGAACTACTTACAGCTCTGCAAAAACATGTATTCCCTTTCTTACAGATTTCCTGCTTTTGTTGTTTTTGTCATACCTCAGTGCCTTCAGATCATTGAATAAACTTTAACAGACTGAACCATAAAAGCCCAGTGTAAATAAATAAACATAATAGCCCTGCTTAAATTATTAACCTGGATTAACCACATGCACTGGTACAGTTTCGTTATCCACACCCTGCCTGACCTATGGAATAAATAAATCTCTTAGACAGAACCGGTTTGACAACATAAATTAGATTTAAAAACTGCAGAAGCAACACATTGTGCCACAATGTTTTAAAAAAAGAGAAGACAAGATATTAACAAGAGTTACAAAGTCAAGAAAACATGGCAACAAATATCACTCCAAAGATGCTTCAAACTCAAGCAGGTGGTGTTAAAAAAGCCCAGAACATAATCTGAGGAAATGCAGATTTAAATAACCCAGAAACAGAAAAACCATGGGAGTTTTATGATGGTTCAGAGGCGCTTCTCTTTTTCAGAATCTGGCCGACTTGCCATAGTTGATGGAACCCTGATTAATTGATTACATACATCCAAAGGTTGCAGCATAATAGCTCTCGACTGGATTTAAACTCAAGTACAGTTTGGTTGTGCAGCAGATATTGATCTGGACACCATCAACCAGGTCACCTCTAAAAGTCTGACAAAATAAATAAAAAAAGAAAGAAGCAGATTCAAGTCGTTACTTAAACCTGAGGTATGAATCTCTGCAGCTCCTCCATAGTTAGTCAAAGTCATATTAAAGTCAGGTGACCTCTTATCTGCTTCTGTGATTAATACTCTCCCTCTCTCTGACCTGTCTGCTTTTTTTTTTGCTTTCCAGATGCTTTTTATTCACTAATATTCTCTAACAAACCTATGAGATATTACCTATTCCGAAATACACACATCTGGAGTCTATTTACTAACTTGGTTGCTTCTGACGGCAACTGGTTGCAGCAAATTTACAAATTAAAAGGCCACTGAATACAAAGGCACACTGTAACATAAAATCCCAATTAAATTAATTGAAGTTGGTGGATTTAATGCGTCAAAGTTTGTAAAAGTTAAAGGTCTGTGAATACACCATAAAGTTAGAATGGCTTCAAGATTGTTTATAGAAGTAACTAGAAACATACTGTCACATTTCTCTTGAAAACCAACTTTTTTTTTGCAGTGCATCAAAATCAAAATCAATCTTGAGCCACATATAGTCAATAGAAACTATAAATAAATTAGCATAAATTAACTATTAATCCTTACTGAGGACTTAAACTAGTAGTAAAAAAATGTGATTGACTTAAAAGTAAATTACATTGTGTGAAACCTGAGCTCTGATTAGTGTCTCGTAGTTTACATGTTTCTCAGTCCGACTATCTGCTGATAGAAATATTGAAAGTTGATCTTTTAAAAGCAGATAGTTTGAAGTTTGTTGCAGATATAATATTGTAAAGGTAGTTTAGACGTGCTGCTGTTCTCTGAGTAGTAATGTGTGTGTGTGTGTGTTTTTTTTTTAAAGGGATCAGGCAGGGTGGGGCACCCGGGATTAAATTACACAATACCAAATCTGCCCTGAGGGGGTCTGAGATCTTGTTTTCCTCCGTCTTCCTTCTCTCTTCTCACTTCCTGATCTCTCCATTCTCCACCTTTCCACCCAGAGGAAGAAAGACCATCCTCTCACTACAATGTGTTCAGTGTGTCTAAGTGACAATGGCCTTTTTTTGTTTTGGCTGAAGCCTCTGTGTGTGTGTGTGTGTGGGTGTGTGTGTGTGTGTGTGTGTGTGTGTGTGGGGGGGTGTGTGTGTGTGTGTGTGTGTGTGTGTGTGTGCGTGTGTGTGTGTGTGTGTGTGTGTGTGTAAACTCAGAGATAATCACTGAGGACAGTGTGAGGGAGTTCCCACAGTTTCGCCTTGAGTCACATTCTGTCACCGAACGGCTCCATCTGAGTGTTTTTGCTCCTCCACTTTAAACACAGAACAGCTCAAATCAAGCAGAAGGAGGCTGGAAAATTCACAACATTATGTTTATTGTTTTGTTTGTTTGTTGTTTTTGTTTTTTTGTCAGCTTGTCTGCAGCAGGACTTCCTGCTTTTGGACACATTGTATACAGAAAATATTGATTCTAAACATTAACTCTGCATGGCACACATGACAAAACTTATAAGACACATGTCAAACATGTCCTTCGTTCAGCAATGTTTCTAAAAAATATACAAACGATTTAAAAAGAGAGAACGGGGAACAGGTTTTTTTCAATCATATTCCACAGCGTCACTGCAGATGGCGGAGAAAAGACGAGACACGTTGGATCATAAGAACAAGAGGTAATGAAATCGAACAGGGACCTCCTTGAACTCCTGAGATTCATTCGTTTGAGCCAGTTAATCTGGAGGAAAGCAAACTTTGGGGTTAAAGCGCTCAGAATCAAATGTTGAAGGAGCAGAAACCAAGAGGCTAAAGCAATGTTTGGCATTAACCTACAAAAATAGAAACAGTGAAAAGGAGGAGAGACGTCACATTTCTGTGAGTCTGATGCTGGAGTCAGATACACTCACAATGTTGTTGGTCCAGATCTCTAACAGGGAGGATGTGTTGTGGGTAAAACAATGGCAGATTTAATAAAGACACTGGTGTTTTGAGTTTTAACAAGATAGAATAATTTCTGCATAAATTAAAGGTTCGGATGTCCATGAAACAAAATAAACCACAGTGATGCTACAGTGTCCAGAAACAGGATAGGATGTGTTGTCCAGAAGATTGAACTCTGCTGAAGTGAGTAAGAACAATACAGGTGCATCTCAATAAAACAAAACGCCAATGGAAATTAAATTCAGTGACTTCAGTCAAACGGTGAAACTCGTACTTCATATTTCAAGTGTCTTTTTCTGATCAATTTGACGATGGCTTAATGACAACCCAAAATTTAGACCAAATATAACAAAGTTTTAAATAGAGAAATGTCACTCCGCTTGCTTGTCCATCTCAGTTTTTCCCTCCACTAAGCTTTCCTTCATTTTGAATGAACAATCAGCTTCTTCACCTTTCATTTAAGGAAAATAACTTGCTCGTTTCTCCTCCTCCCAGGTAACATGTTCCTGACAAATCAGGCTAAACACAATGAATGTGGCAGCTGTCGTCCGCATCCTGCATGTTTCTGCGTTTCGCCCATGAATTGTGAATCCCACCAAAATCTCTTTAATTAATTTTTCTTCATAATTTTCAAAAAGAGGGAAAGTTGGCTCTGTTGGTTGTGTACCCCTTTTTACCACACTTTTTTCTTCCACTTAGCTTTAACTTAAGAAGCCTTGATACAAGACCTCTTGTTGGCAGTGATTGTTTGTGGCTAATCCGCTTTGTGGAGGCTCTCAGCTACTGATGGAAAACTATCAACTGCAGGACATAAAAATATTTCTGTACTTTTTGTAAAAGCATTTTGTGTTTTCATTGGCTTTAAGCACTTAAAAATGTTACTTTTTACAATGAATCCATACGTTGTTAAAGTTTTGAACAAAACTGCTGATAAAAATGACCTTTTAAATAATATTCATATTTATTGAGATGGATCTGTATTTGCATGTCTCGCATTTAAACTCGCAGGTTTCCTGGATGCTGCAACCAGAGAGCCGTCCGGGTTTGTTTGATTTTGTTTTGCAAGCTTCACTTCAATCGTTATCTGAAAATCCCACCGTTAATCTGGCACTTTTGTTGTTTAGTGGATCTGAACCACCCTTAGCAAACGTTTGCCGTCAGAAGATACTGCATTTTTATTTCTCTTTACATTTCTAATCGTTAGCAGTGCATTGGTATTTAGCGTTATGTAAACATCTTAAGTTTTACTACAGTACTTCTTCATGCACTACAGCTTCCAATACAATCACTGCATACTTGTCTCCATATGCATATAAACACAATATTCATGCATAATGTTCACATTCACATCTCTTTCACACAGCCACTTTCACTCTTCACAGAAAAGCTTGGAGAAAAGATTGAGCTCAGTTGCTACTAGATTATTACTCCTCTAGTTTGGCTGGCAAGTAAAATGATTACAGTAACTTAACAGGTTTAAAAAAGTCTCTATAAAGCTTTTAAACGTACAGATAATGTGCAATATATATATAAAAAATGCTAATTTTGGCTAAGGCTGCAGTAAATTTGGTATAAAATACATTAATTTTTGAACCTAATAATATAAATAAGATTTCTAAGACTATTAAAAAAAAAAACAGACAATCTAACAAGTCATTGTCTCATACGCATGACTTTGTGCGAGGCTACAGCAGGGTCAGATCCAGGTACTGGTGGCCCCCGGGTTTTGTGATGAGAGGAAGGGACATAAGAGGAGTTTCTCCTGCGCCGGTCTGACCCATGAGGCTGCTGTTCAGCAGAGAAACAGACTCCACAGGACCCTGGAAGGAGGGCAGGAGGGGGAGAAAATGGGACGCAGAAAGATAAATAAGAGTTAGAGAAAAAAAAAGTAACAAAAGTATAAAAAAAAAAAAAGAAGCCCTTCCACCAGAGCCAGATGTTACCCGCCACCTCCTCAACTGCCTGAGGGCCACATCATTAGCCTAGAGCGCTACTACGCCGTCAACTGACTGTTCATTAAACCCTCGGCGTTGATATGCAGGTCAGACTTTAGAGTGCAGAGGATTAGACTTAATTCAGTTTATACTAACTGCCAATCAAAGCCAGTCCAAGGCATAAGCAAACTAAGCGGCTGCTTAAGGCGGCTTAGTTTTGTTACAAAGATGTGGGAACTTCAGATCTATGGCTACGTTTGTCATTACTGTGAAATATATTTCCTGAATATCACACTTGCATTTGAATCTTCATAGTTTGAGAACAATACAATGATTTCCCTATTTTAATAATTCCTGAAAGTGAATCTAAATAAGCGGTTTCCTTTGGCTGCGTTTAAACGCAATCATTTGAAATCAGAGTTTGTATTGAATTGAATTCAGACTCAATGAGTAAGTTAGAGACATAAACTTTCATATACACTGCCATTTGTTTATTAAATAACTTGAAGTTGCTTTTGTGAGAATTAAGCCAAATATGTTTGGTGATGTAACGTTGATTTAATTGTTTGGCTGGACCATAAAACACAGGCGTCGAACACAAACAAGAGTAGATCCAGCTTTATGCCAAAATGGCTACCAGAATTGTTGCTGTGGCGCATTTTTATTGCAATACATGCAAATACAATGCAGATTGTGTGTGTTCAAAGGGTTTTAGACCAAAGCTGTGTCCTGTGTGGAGGGATGAGGCTGCGTTTTACATGGTAATCTGGGATAGACACATGATCAATATCAAAAGATAAAATATTCTGATAGAATATCCAATATGTAGAATATTAACTGAACTCTGATTCAGATCCGCACTGCATTCTGGGAGATGAAGGCAGAGGAAAGGCAGCTCAAACTCTCACAGCCAGCTAAACCAGACTGGTGGCATCAACTAACTGACTCTTTGGTTACCTAGCAACAGCTTGTCGAGTAACTTGCGGTTTCCTAGCAACAGCTTGAAGTGGAAAACTGTGGATAAAACAGGAAATGTCACGCCACCAGTTTGGCAGCACTTCAGATATTTAAAATAAAAATACTGATGTTGAGGTTTGTGCACTTCAAGTACGCCGTGTTTCATAACGGTGATTATTCTTAGAATTTATTGCCGTTTTTTTGGTCTCTGTAATCACAGAGCTAATAATAAAACGAACATATTTTGTGGGATGTAATAAATAATTACTAAAGCTCTTCTGCACTTGCCACTCACAGGAGGACGTGCATCATTCTACGGGGCAATTCTCCAGTGTTAAATAGCCTAATAGCCCCCTCATTCTTGGGCTGTCTCTTCTTATAATGTAAAAAAAAAAGCTCAGATTTCTCCAATAAACCTTCCTGGAGCTCAGAGTCTCCGTGAGTCATTTCCACATGAAAATGCGCCATCATTATGCTAATAGCTCAGCGCGCCATTATTTCCAACTGAGAGATCAGATTTTTGTTCTAAGGCTTCCAAGGTGTTTTTAATGAGAGTGTAGGTGTGAATCACGGCTGAGCTGCTGAGAGCTCCTGACTCAACCATTCACTCAGTGCTGATTCACAACACCCAACACACAGCATATTGGTTGAGAAATATTTGTTTGAACTCCTCTGTGTGAAATTGTAGCAGATTTAAAATGAGATGAGATAATAACGAGCTTTTCTCCAGACAAACACACTTCATCCGTTGACGGCTTTGGTTTTGTTGCATAAAGCTTCGTGTTCCAGTGTTGAGAGGGGGTGTAAGTGAACAGTCAGTTCTCTCGTTTTACTATCCCTGCACTGAGTAAAAAAAAACAACAAAAAAAAACACACACATTCAGTAGGACAGAAACACACCACTCAATATTAAACAAAGAGGAAATATTAAAACCATCCAAAAAGGTTAAATAAAATCCAAGAAATCTCCTACAAATCCTCCAGTGTTGTCGTGTTGAGCCCAGAAACCCTTAGTGAAAAGTCAAGCCATCTCTAAAGGCTGAGTCTAAAGTAATTCCCCCTAACTAAGCCCTCAGCCAATCCTTACCTGCCACCTGCCTCAGACACCTTAAATACACACCCATTCTTTGGGCTGCGTAAGCAACGTCCTAGCCGGGTCGTGAGAGTGCACGGCCGCGTGAGCGTGGATGAGAGCATCCTCTGGAGCATACTGCGACATGATGGGAGGAGGGGTATAACATAGACACATTTAGCCATTCAACTCAACAAGGGTCTAAAATTAAGCAGGAAAAATGTCTAGTTTGAACTCTAAATCAGGGATGCTAACAGTGATAAACCTGCTACAAAAACGTAAAACATTTATTAATTCATAAGTATATTGTGAAGACTATATAGGTTCATTTCCATATGAAAGTGATAAGTTTTATCCTCCAAACATTTTTATTCCCTTTCTGACGATTAAGAAAAAAAGCGAGGTTAAAAATTGGATGTAACTCGCTGCCTAGATAGTTTTGATGCACAGCGACGTAAGCATCAGAAAAAATTCTCTACTTCTTCTTCTTTATTACAATGGCTGCTGGCAAACAGCTAAAGGAAACATTACCATCTGACCTGTATGTCAATCAAGTGACGGGATGGATGGTATTCTGAGGTTTATTTTCTTTTTAGCGTCAAGCAGTTCACCCACTCTACCTTTGCAACATCCCTGCACTAAATGATACAATTATTCTTTTATATCTTTCCCCACAAGTTTCTTGACTCTGCTCCTGCTTTAAACAACAACTTGACTCACTTCAGTTCAAGTCAAAGCAAGCAGCAGTGCATGTGTGACAGAGCAGGGAGAGGAGACAGGATAAACTAGTTTGATAGCCTCTAGGCAACCGCACTGGATGCCTAACAGTCCACACCCATAACACCAGAAGATTTGAATAAAACACTTGGTGCCTACAGGTAGGTGTGTGAACACTGAAGGTAGCGATTATATGCATATATATATAAATGTGCAATGTGAATGAATGTGAGGCTTTCAGGGAGCTGGTTCTTACCTGATATCCCTGCACAGCGTTGATGAGGTCTTTAACGCCGCTGCCATTGTAGGGCAGGCCGGGCATCCGCACCAACCCTCCGGGGGAAGACATGGAGGAATGGGCTGGGTAGAAACCCAGAGTTGTAGGGGAGCCAGGAGGACTGGGAAAATGAAAAAGTGAAATTAATCTTATAAAAAAGAGAAAAAAAACTGCTTATTCTCAGAAACTAAAACACACACTAACTAAGCAGCGGGAAGAAAAGCATAAAACTGGGAGGGACTGTGGGTGTTGTCTTTAAATGTTTTCATAATGACCGTCCAGGCAGAAACAGAGGTCACCTCATGTTTACCAAGCTCCCTGATAACACAGTCTGCAGTTATTAACCACCCTTGGCCCAGTCTTTCTCCTTGACAAGAAACATTTCAACCCCAGACTAAATGTTCACATTTCTCTGCAATTAACATCTTTTATTTCTAGAGCTATTTCTGACTAGAGCAGATCTAACAACATGAGCGCCGCTCCAGTCTAAAGTCTCTGATACGCGATCGCTCTGCATTTAGCTTCATCTGTCGTCCAGATTAACTGTGACCAGATGAGGTGCAGTGATAGTTTTTCCCATTCAGTCATAGGGAAAAACAGATGCTTTTCCAACACATTTCTATACTTAATAACAATAGTGAAAGGTTTAAGTAATATAAACACATAAAAAACTGAAAAAGATACATTTTCAGTCAAATTTTCATGAAATTATTAAAAGACCATTTATGCTTCCTTCTGGGCTATACATATTCACTACAATTTTTGTCTAGTCACTTCTGTCCATTTTGAGCTCCTTTCAGAATGAGATTGTTTTAGGGCGTCTTGTCACTTTAAATTCAAATGAGCTGCTGCTGGCCACGCCCCCAACTCAACATTTACACCCCAATGAGATGCGCAATTATACCACACATCTTTGAAAAGCAGAAGTAGGGCCTTTTGTACAACCAACTATGTTGTACAAGAAACTCTAGGAAGGAGTTTCTAGACAGTAAATCAACAACAAAGCACATGTCTTTTCCAGCAGCCATTGTACAGTGCGTAAAGCGGTAAAACCAGCTGATCAAACGTCCTGGAGCTCCTCTTCAGTTACTAGGTGATGGGCGGAGCTCCACAGGGGGTTGCTAGGTAACAGCGTAGTGGCTATGAAATGTGACTTAACAACTGGGAGGTTTTAGAAATGGTTCCTTTTCCAGACAAAAAGCATGAAGACCAGACTGAAGTTTGAGAATATTGAAAAAGACAAAAACTTCTGGACTGGTGTTCACTAGAGAGATAGATAACATAAAAATGTTTCGGTATTGCACAGAGTGAAGCAAACTTTCCTCAGAAGCTGCTGGATCGGGACAAGAAGAACTTTTGCCTCAGGTAGAAAACACACGTTGATATTTTTTGTTAATTAGTAAATTAAAGTTTAATTTGTGGGGTTTAACTATATTTAAATCACTTTCTTTTCAAGAGATAAATAAAAAAATATTTGACATCAATATGTGAATATTTAATAAGGTGCCCTATTTATTTCATAAATTTGACTGCATTTTCAGTTCAGTTTCACTTTAGTTTGGTAAATTTCCAACATTACACACAGAAAACAAAAACAAAATGCCACTTTAGAAACCCAAAACCATAAACCTTGATACAAGCCAAGGTTTATGTTTGCCTACCCTGTTCATGAACTCAGAAGCAGCTTACAGTAATAAAATAATATATTCTGTTCATATATATACACACATTTTGAAGGAATATGGCTGAAAATTATGACCACAAACAATTGTTTCCAAGATTTAGCGATGTTTTTGTTTATTTTGAACCTCTAAGTGTTTTTTTTACCTGGGGTAGTAAGCATTGTAGTTCATGTACAGCTGAGCTGATGCGGGGTAGTAAGGATGTCCGGGGTGCAGGGGGCGAGGAGCTAGCAACATATGCCCCATGGGAGGGTAAAGGGCAGCAGCGGCTGCAGCTGCAGCAGCAGCGTCCGTGGGGAGGATTTGTTGAACTGGAGTGAAAGAGTACGATGGAGGAGATAAACCTAAAATAATGGAAGGACAAGGACAGAAACAGAAATATAAAATCCGTCAAACCCTGGAGGAAGGGGGAGTCATGGTGGTGATGTTGAGAGAGGAGCTCATCCAATAACCACTGATGTCTTTATTGTGCATGTGATTCATGCATTTTTCTGTGTAATGTAAAATATTTAAAGAAATCACAGTTTAAACCTTCAAAAATATATTTTTATTACATTACAATTTAGCTGACTGATTAGAAATCAGACTCTTTTACTCTTTTCCTAATTCCTCATAGACCAACACTGAACAATCCCGGCAGAAAGAAGCTATTAAAATTAGCATGTCTTAAAAAGCTATTTTAGATGTACATATTCCAATATTTAAAATAAAATTCAGAAGTTAATTTTTTTTAACCTCTGAACCTTTTGAATGCTTTATAAACCTCAAAAGGCTTTAGTTAGCCCTGTTTCTTATGGGACATTAATCTATCAGACTTTTTCCTTCCACTTAACTTTCCATTTAGATGCTTTGTTTCATCGTTCTGCCAACAGCCAGCTTACTTAGAAATTATATTTGTGTGGCTTATCCTCCATGTGGAAATATGATTACTTTGGCCTTATACGTCTTTTAATGTAATATTAACAATTTCTGAAAAAAAAAAAAAGTATTATCGCTAGCTAAAAATAACAATAATCAAAATGAACATAAGAAATATTTGGAATATATCACACTGTGTAAATGTATATAATCTAATTACACTAAATATTTTCTTATTTACAGAAACATCTACAAAAAACGCATCTCAGAATAAGCTGAACTCATTCCAACTAAAGCATGTAATACTGCTTCCACTGATATAATCATTTGCAACATAAATCAGACATTCATCAGCTGCCAAACCAGTTTTAATTGTGAACAGACACTGAGACCAAAGCACATCTACGCAGCAGCTCTGCTCACCCCTCGCACAGATCCTGATTGGACAAGCACATGAGGCGCACACACACACACACCTAACGTGTGCTTGTCTGTTGAGGCTAAATCCCAGGACCACCACTAATGATCTGACGGGGTCCGAAAACTGTAAGCCGCGTTGCCGTATTCTGAGCTTGTTCAGGAATTGCTCTGCTTACACTTTTCGGAGCCTCTCAGATCTTTGTGAATCAGTTCAGCAGTGGTAAAGTAAAGGAGTCAGAAACGAGTAACAAACATGCCGATGGAAAATTACACTACAGTATCCAATCAGAGTGAAAAGGGAAGGAATGTATTAAAAACAGTATCATCATTACATGCAAATGGGTGTAGTGATCATACTAAATTAAAACAAGAAGACTCAGTCTCACGTTGACACACACACACACACACACACACACACACACACACACACACACACACACACCCCCGCACACACACACACACTCAGAGTATGCATCCTTCCCACATCCTCCCACAGATCTAGATTGGAGGAAAAACCAGCAACTCTGCCACCCCGGCAGGAGCCCACCTACCCTGCAGTCCCGAAGCACCCCCAGCTCCCAGCAGCACTTACGTCTGGACTTACATGGCGGCGGGCTGAGCCCTGTCCCACTCCTGCTCCGGTTGTGTGTGTGTGTGTGCGTGTGTGAGAGCGAGCCTCCCATCAGCACCAGGCCCATCTCGTCAGTGCTGCAGGGAAACACTTCCACGTAGCGGCTGTTCGCCCCGCGCTGGCTGGACATCACCTGTTTGTGGAGCCGCTGCGAGGCCTGCAGTGCCCGCTCTGCTGAGGTCATCTGGATGAAGCAGTCGCCTGACGGACGGCTCTGCAAAAACAGAGGAGACAGGAAATATGTCAGGAAATGTGTCACATCAAAAGGCACCCTTGATACTTCATTGGTTAGTCAAAACAGAGGGACAGAAATCATAGAAATGATCCGATAAAGACTCTACTGATGATAGCTCACTCACCTCGGCATGCCAGAAACCTGAAACTGAAAGTGAAACTGACGCTCGACCTACTTTCCAAGTAATTTGGCTAATAATTATTTGCCCACTTGAGGCCACTCAGAGTGAATTTAAAATTCATTCCCAGCTGGGCTGTTGTATCAAAGTATCAAAGATGCAGAGCAGCAGTAACATTCATGGTCCAGATGCAGCTGAACACTGTGAATTACACACTCTGGATCACAGTACACACACACTATTCAGTACAGTGGCACACAAACTTCAGATTCACTTAATGATCCACAAAATCCTGTTTATTTAGTTGCAAATTTAAAAAAGCCCTTTTTAATTCAGGATAAAGAAAACCTGGCACTGTTATTTATGTAAAAACAAAAATGTAAAACAAGTAAAATCTCAGTGTAGTCTTAAGCCTGAAAGGCCTAGAAATGTACATCTCTTACCTAGAGATGAAACCAAACATAAAAAAGAAAAATAATTTCTAAAACTGGGAACACTACTTACACAAAAGTTACAGCTAAGGGTAGTATGGCTAACCTCAGACGTTGTAGCAGATTAAATTTATGTCTCAGACTACAAACAGGATCTGGACTCTGATCTGCAGCAGGGAGAACCGACAGTGTTGAGGGGATCATTTTGCAAAGACTGAGAGTATTTTCACATCACCTGCAGCCTCAGGCAATCAGACAACGCCTCAAAAATTATGATGAATGATTTAAGTGGGCGTGGCTTTTGAATGAAAGCATAAATCTGAACTTAAAAGAGACCATCAGTTTTAATGAAACTCATATTTTCAAGACATATTTATTAAATTAATGTGAAACTTCACATTCATCTTCAAGTTCTTCACTTTTTCAAAACTCGACTACATTTTGACGGTAGATGAAAGAAACGGATGGAGAAACTTTATGTCCATGTTGACTCCATGGATTTCCACTAGCTTGAACTTTAACATATTTTTGTTAAAAGGACATTGAAAAAGATCAGCATAGGCTGAACACAAGGGGATCATTAATGCAAAACTTCATCTTAGACAATGGTCATCACATTTTATTTACCTTCATTGCTACCAAGTATTTCTTAAAATTGATGCTCTAAAATGCAAAATGATGCATTAAATTGAAATTAGAGAGATAAAGATATGTGTGCTGGGAAGAACATTTGCATGGCTCAATATGGACGGTTTGCACTTCTGAAACACCTTGCAGTTCAAATTTATTATTGTGTTTTACATTAATCTTTTAAAACTACATATTCTACTTAATTGCTTATTATTTGGAGAGACAGACACTTTTGAGAGACAGAAACAAACCGTCATCTCAAAAGAAACAGTGACGCAGTGACAATAAAGTTTATGTTGAATGTATAATTTTGTAAATTTGTGCCAGAAAGTGTGCGAGTGCAGGGTGTGTCGAGGTGGCTGCTGCATGTACCTGCTGGTTGAGCACCATGTGCACACCGTGTTGTCTGACATCTTGCGTAAACTCGCCCAGGAAGGTGAGGATATCCTCGATGGTGGCCGTGTACGGTAGTCCCCTCAGCCTCAGGCAGTCCCTCACACCGCCAGGAGGAGGCAGGAGAGAAACCGCGGGCAGCACTGACACCAGGGGGGCCGGGGCAACGGGAATCAGCGGGGCGGAGGAGTACCGGTTCAACACCTGAAGTACACACAAGGTTTGACATGAGCTACTCAACTTGAAGTGTTCAGTCTGGATTAGGATTTCCTTGTTTACCTGAGATGCTTTTAGATAAAACAGTCAAATGACAACTCAGACCCGGTGTTATCAGTTCAAACCCAACAATGAAACACCTACGCGGCAGAACTGAGGAGGCAAAGAAAGCCGAGGCAATGCTGTGTTTAAATATGTCGCGCTGTCAAACAGGAGCTGGCCTGCAGCCAACAGGACACCAGCATGTTTGCATTTCTGGAGAAGACAGATAAAGGCCCCACAGGCTCATATACAACAGGAAAGGTCTCTGCATAGATCTGGGCTGTAGGTGCAGAAGTCATGAGAGATAGGAAATTGAACATTAGAACCTGATGAGACAGAGTGAGGCAGTGCAGGATGCAGAAAAGGAATGACAGGGACGAGATCGATCTCTTCAGATTATCTGTCTCATGTTGTCATGACTTGGAGACAGTTTTAACTAATATGCAAGAATAATAACTTTTATAAAAGTTATCTTCTGCACCTTTAAAAATACATTAGACAATACAAGTCTAATATGCATGTAACGTCTTATTTTTCCTGTATTTTTCTCAAACCTTCCACTGACTCAACAAGGCAACCAAGACCCGCCACTCTGTTAAACTGCTAGGAGAATCAAAACTTGGTCACACCCCGACATACCTGCTGCACCTCCGCTGCCGTGCTTTTGAACAGCTCGATGTATCTCTTCCCCAGGAGCTCCTTGTGTTTCTTCAGAGCGCACTGAGCGTGCTCCTCACAGGCAAATAACACGAAAGCGTCTCCCGTCGGCCGTCCGTCCGGGTAGCGGACGAAGAGGATGCCATCCTTCCCGCCGCTGATGGGACACGTCTCTTTAGAGCCGTCCTCTGGTAAGAAAAATCTGAGGACGTCGTCGTGCGTGGCGTTGAAGGGGAGCCCTCGCATCCTCACTATGATCTGGTCCTCACGGGACAGGAACATTGCCACCTCGTTTGAGGTACCTGATGTGGCACAAGAAGATTTAGCCAAACTCACAACACATTATGTTCTCCTTTATGGACCGCAGTGCGAGTTTTTCTTAAAAGTTTTGTGGCTTAAATTCATCAGTTGCTGGACAGGAAAAAGTGCTGAGAGAAAAAGTGAAAGACGCAGAAACAACACGAGGTCGGGAATTAAAATGCATTTTTGTGGAAGTCAAACCAGGAGCACGTTAAACTTGACTTTATCGTCTTCATTATTCTAAATTTCTTCTAGGATTTTATTGTGAGGTCCATTCTGTTGCTTTCGTAAAAGATGTTATCAACATTAATAACTAAATGCCACAGCTGAGTCATAGCTGACAATTCAATCTGCAAATTATAAGTTTTCTCTAAAATAAATGGAACAAAACACACCTAATGGAAACATTAATTAATGGGCTACAGTTTACCAAAGTGCATGACATTTTAAAATGTGGGCATAATTTCACCTTTATGTTTTTCTAAAATTTGAATTATGACAACTATTACATTCAGGAATCTGCAGAAGCAGCAGCACCACCAAATGTCATCAGGACTTCAACTAATCCAGTCTTTTATTGCGACGTGAATAGAAAAATTCAGGAATGCAATATCATATTTAAATATAGCAAACAAATGGTGCAATTTTTTTCAAAAATATTATTTCCTCTTTGCAGAGGTGCAGCCAGAAGGGTGGCTGCATGGGAACCAAAAACTAAAACAAAAATGAATAAGATTGATTGTGTTGCTGTCACAATTAAAGTTTATTATGTTGCTGTAATAATTAAAGAAGCAGACAGATATTCCAAAGTGGCGCCCAAAACAACAACAGCAATAAAACAAAGGTGGAACTATTATTTTAAAAAAGACCTTTTGTTAATAGATGAAGCTCATTCTCATCTGTTTCTAATTGATCTGCATGAAAAATATTATGCATGGAAAACTGTTTGATCAGTGCAAGGTACCAAATTAATTAAACTGGAAAAGTGTGCATGGTGAATATATTAAATTGTTCCTTAAAATATTTACTTTACTCACTAAAATGCATTCATATATTTTTTCTAAATGGATTAAATTATTTTATTTTTTATTCACCACCAAGTGTTAATTGTGCCACTATACTACGAAAAAATTATTTATCAAATACAAATTTATATATATAATTAAATATATTTAATTACACACTATTAAATATCTTAAATAAATAAAAAGGATGCGTCAGCATTTGAAAAAATCTGTAAATTCAAAAAACATACATTCCCAATAACTAAATAAATACTAAAATAATAACATATAATTTCAGCAAATAGGATATTTTAATTTTATGTAATAATTTATCCATTTATTTTTATTTATTTTGTATTTTATGAAGTACTCAACCTTTTAAATTGCTATAACTTCATGCATTTAATGTTTGTGTTTTCAACTATCCTGTCCATAAATATTTATTCAGGGAATTATGTATTTATTCACTTGTGGCGCTTTTTGTTCTCGATACATATCATCCTTCTGAGAATTGAGAAAATATACATTATATGAATTCATGAGTGTCTCACCTCCTGCTATCTTCAGGAAGTCTTCTCCCGTTGCCTTGTAAACCTGTCGTTAAAAACGAACATGTTGTCTGTTTAGTGGCTTCAGATGAAAGTGTAAAATCGTTGTATCATGACAGAATAAGGGGTTTTCAAGCGGTGCCTGCAGACCCGTTACCTCAATGTATCTGTTGCCCATATGGTGCTTGTGCCTCTGCAAGGCCAAGTCTCTGTGCTCTTCACTTACAAAACGAACAAGTGCTTCTCCATTCCTCCTCCCCTGAGCGTTGAGACACAGAGCGGCCCCCCCTCTGTAAAATACAACATTGAACATACATAAGCAGTGAAAGATTATCCTAAATAAAAGCTTGCATGGCTGCACTCCATTTCCTCTTCAACATACTTGGCAATGTTGAGGCCTTTAAAGAACCGAGCGATGTCCTGGTCAGAAGACTGCCATGGCAACCCTCTGGCTCTGATCACCGTGTTGTCGCACACTTTCTCCATCTTACTGCTGCAGACACGCATACATACAAATACAGTCTCAGGGAAAACCTGGTAGGAAACAGCCTGGGTTGATTTTAATGTTAGAAAGCTTATAAACAAAAAATAATTCACTTACCAAGTGCCACTTTCAAATCTCTCATTTATTCTCTCTGGGTTGGAAAAACTGTGACCTGGAATGAAAAAGCAAAGAATGATCAATCACTGTCAGTATGGTGATGGTGCAGCTTGTGCTTTTCTTGCTTTCTATTTTAAAATCACCCACTTTAATCTTTTATTTTGTTTGTTTACACTTAAACATGGATTGGACCTTCACATTTTGAGGATACGGCGCCTCACAAAAGTGAGTTTTTCCACATTCTGTCCTGTTTAAAAACTTGAATTCACTTAATTGGATTTTATGAGTTAGATTAACCAATTCAAATTCTTACAAAATGTCCCTTTGTTAATAAATAGAGTCCTTGGTTTTGTACTTTAATCTCAACATAAATGCAGCTGCTCCATGAAGGACTCACAGATTTGCCAGAGCACATTAGTGAAGAAACATAATGAAGATCAGGGAACACATAAGAAAGGTCAGGGAGAAAATTTTACATGGATAGTGCTATAAAATATTATCCACAGAGCTCCGTTCAATCCATCATTACAACAAATCTGACCTTCATGGAAGAACAGCAACAAGAAAAACAGCAGTTTTTGAGAGAATATGTTGCAGTTTTGCACAGACGCAGTAAACATGTAGGCGAAGGCACCCTGGTCAGATGAGACCAAAGTTTAACTTAATAGAGTACATGCAAAACATAATGTGGGGAGGAAAACCCAAAGTGTATATCATGCTGGGCACGTCGCATGTGACATGTGGTGGTGGCAGCAATGTGGTGTGGAAATGGTTTTCTTCAGAAGCAACAGGGAATCTGGGCAAAGCTGTTGAGAAGGTAGATGGAGCCAAATACTGAGGAAACATGTCAGAGGCTGCAGAAGACTTCAGATTTGATAGAAGAACTACGACCCTGAACATCTACAGAACATAGTTTGCTCTATATTCACCTGCTGGCATGGCCCAGTCAAAGTCCAGACCACACTTTTCAGATTTTTCTTTTCTAAAACATTTTAACTCGTGTATAATTTTTCTGGGCGGATTCTGAAAAGGGCATTATGTACCATGTATTTCTACGTTACAAGCATGTGCTACTTTGTGTTCATCCATCACATAAAATCCACCAAAGTTGAAGTTACTGGATACCGTAGTTAGCAGCAGTAGCTCTCTTCTCCTACTACAATAATAGCAAATCTGTCTCGTTGACAGTACAGTTTTCTCTTAGCCTCATGTGTGAGATACTCACAGTATGGCTCAGAGAGCAGAGAGAGAACAATGCTGGTCATAAGCCGGACCTGCTGCACGGCTACTTCTGCAGGCAGAGGATCCTGATTGGCTGAGGGATCCCACATGGAGGACACATCGACAGGTAGGCTAAGAGCTGAAGAGGATCCAGTTAAGGAAAGTACTTATCTAGACAGACAGGTGTGTTTAATGAAAAATGGAAAGGAGCGCGTCTGGATGGGTGACTTGTCAGGTTTTCTGTACCACTGGGTGTGTGAAGTTAGCCTACTGGCTAAACACACACTCTTTCTCTTAGGGCTTAGCAAAGTGCTCCATTCTTTCCTTATTTGCATTTCAAAACCTCTTACTCTGCAGCCAACACCCTGGCTTTAAACCTGTAATGAGTTATTACTGAGTGTAAGATGTTCACACCAGATTAAACCAGAACGAAGAAATAAAAAACACTTAACAGCGCAATGAAAATCATCTGCACCCTCTCAGATTTCACCTGGGACTTTTTTGTTACTTTCAGATCAAACAGATGTTAATATCAAAAAGAACCTGAGGAAATATGAAATGCAGTTTTCAAATGCTGAATTCCCTTAGGAAAAAAATAAAAAATAACACAGGTTATTATTTTTAGCCTATGTGGAAAAATAATACCACGTAATAATGAAAAATGGCAATTATGATTTTGTGAAAAAATTTTAGCCCACTTTCAGTTGCCGAAATATTTTAAAACCACTCAAATTGGAGACGGTTTGGCGCCTGGATATCCTCTTTGAGGTCACGCCACAGCATCTCCATCACTTCAGAATGTAACTTAATTGTTTAGTCCAATCTGTACTTTCTGAAACGCTGCGCTAACTTCACACCAGACTCACACCTGAGAAAAAAGGTTCCACTCTCGTCTCATCAGAATATTTTTTCAAATGTCTTGGGGATTATTTTTGCCGAATGTGATAAAAGTCTTTGTGTCATTTATAACCAGCGATAGCTTTGGTCTTGGTTTTAGTCTCATTGTTATTATTGAATCATTAACACTGATCCTAATAGACGTATCTGAGGCCTGCAGTGTATCGCTTTTATTTAGATTTTTTTGTGATCTCCTGGAAAACTGTAGGGACTTATGAGGCAGTTTTGTCAGCCAGTCACTTCTGGCAACCGTTCCATATTTTGTCTCTTTGTGGATAATGGCTCCTATTGATGTTCACTGAAGCCTTAAAGATGTTGTAACTCTCTCAACGCTGTACGACTTCAACAGCAGCCATCCGGTTTGGACACTCTTTAGATCGGGGCCTGATGGTTAGCTTTTTGAGACCTTTTGACCCACTTTATGCCGTCAGACCGGTCATGCTTTGCCGCTTTCTTGATTCTACAACCTTAGCAGTCGTCAGGTCTGGGTGTGGCTAACAAACGAAGCGTAAAAATGTGATCAGTCACATGCAGCGTAAGATTTATATTTTATATTTTCACATAGGGTCGCAGTGATTCAGATAGTTTTTTTCCCCCTACATATAGGAAATCTAGCTCCTGTGATCTTTGTTGTTAACGTTTGTTTTTTTTCTTTTAAAACATTTAGGTGTGATTTAAAATCAATCACACCAGACATTTTTATGACTCCATATTAAACATGTCAACAAAGGATACACTCAGCCATGACGTGTGCGTTCAAAGCCTTGAGGTCAGAGGTGGCGAAGTGGTTCTTGAACTCTTTCCGCAGGTCAAAGAAAGAGTAGAAACAGTCTGGGACCGGGATGTTCTAGTAAGAGGGGAGAACATTCAGAGAAAAGGATGTGAACAAGCAGCCCATTAGCAGCTGCTGCTTTATTACATTCATCACATTCATGTTTGCTCAAGCCAGCATGGCACACACCGCCTTCCTTGCTACTCTTATTTGTGTAACAGATGTGGGAGAATGCAGCCGGCCTCTCTGCCTGTGCACAGGTGTAGCACGGTATGTTCAAGGGGCGTGTGTCATTGGACAGGTTCAGAGTAATTCGGCTGAGAGCGACGCTGGAGGTTCCTGCAGCAGGGAGGCGTTCAGCCCAACCCATTTTGCTCACCTTGCTGGCGGCTTCTGGGTGAATCACTTGACGGATATGGAGCTGCCCGTCTGTACACAAACACAACGACGTGCCCGCGCCCGCACTGTTCACCTCATTTGTCAGCTGCAGATTGAACTAAAATATAAGATAGAGAAAAGAGGAAAAAAAAAAAAAGCATGAGGCACTTACTGGACGAAAACTTGATTATCACCAAGATTTCAGGCCAGAAGATAGTTGACGTTGAAGACTCAAAGGACATCTTTACCATATTTAAACCACTGTCAAGGCTTGTTGCAGTGTACATGCAGTCTGCTCCGGAGGAAGACTCATCCTCCTCCTTACCCTCAACCACCACATCTTCGTCTGATTTTTCCTCTGTGGAGTCTGAGAGGTCAGGCCTAATGAGGATCTCATTCACCCTGCCCAACTGGTTCAGAGACAGAAAACAAGTCAGTCCTGAAACAGTAGCTTACCGAGGAACCAATACGGCATGGAATAATAGCGCCCATCTAAATGACTGTGCTCTTTTATTACATCAAAAGTAGATATTAAAACTCTCATGAGCAGGAGCCGTTTAGTTTATGACCTTAAGCATAATAGATGTTTAACATCCTGACATATTACCACAAAAGTGTCTTTGCTTCTATATATGTAAATCAAACAGACGTTTAAAGAAAAGAACAACACAGACATTTTATTAAAAAGTCGTTCCAACTCTTAACATGGTGTAGTTTTAGTTAATAGTTTCCCTGTCCATTCTACTCACTAGATTTCCTCCTTGAACCACAGCCATAGCTAAAGAGTAAGAAGGCGTTTTTTTTTGTTTGTTTTTTACCGTTTTGGTGTTCACATTGACCAGCTGCCAGACCAACTGGACCAGGTCCTTCTCGTCAGAACCCAGCAGCTCTCCGCTCGCTCCAGATGTGGCGGTGAAAACCACCACCAGGTAGTCTACCTGCGCCGTCATCTGAACGAACACGACCCTAAAATAAAAACCTAAGGTAATACTACACTGAGCCGAAGGACAGCACGAAGGGTGAGATGAGGTTGAAACGCGAAAGAGGAATAGGAGCGACTTTTACTTTGACACCTGAGCGCAAAGGTGAGCTTGGTAAATCCAGAAAGTTTGATCCCTCCTAGAACCTGCCGCAGTCACCATCGCGGAGTAATGGCTGAACGTTCAACGCTTTTGTAGCGATTCTTACCTGTGTGACCACGTGACTGCATACCTGGTGCCCCCGCCTACTTTCAGGTGCAGGAGAGATTAGGACGTGGCAGAGAGCGGAGGGCTGAAATGTGTTCCTGTCATTCTCTACACTATAATCCAGCCCTCAAGTTCTGCGGCCTAAAGGGGAAAATTGGCTTTTTGTATCAGTAGCAACAGCAAAATTATTTATATCACTTCTAAAAAAAAAGAAAGAAAAGAAATCACGAAAAAGACAGTTATTTCTATTTTATAATAACAATATTAGAGAATTTAAACAACAAAGTATTTCCATGAAAATGTATTTTATCTGTGAAACATCCACAGAGAGACAAAAAGGAAGAAACAGAAAAGGCATAAAAGCCACAACAAATTAATGTCAAAATACACCGAATAAGAAGGTAAAAATAAGAATCTTATGATGAGATAAACTCCCTTGCCCCAAATAAAATCTCTCCTCAGTCATTTGAGATATGTAAACTTAATTCTGCAACTACTGCTAATTATAATACCAATGATAATAATAAGAAGGAGAATATACATTTCTAAGCAGAAGTACTATTGATAACAACAGCAGCAACAATAATTTTACTATTATTATTATTATTATTATTATTATTATTATTATTATTATTATTATTATTATTATTATTATTATTGTTGTTGTTGTTGTTGTTGTTCTTGTTGTTGTTATTACTGGTGAGAAATATTATTTTAGAGTAGCAATACTACTATTATACTACTACTAGGGGTACCATTAATTATTATATATAAATAATATATAACATTAATCATTATTTATTATCATAATAATGCTGAGGATTATTATTATTATTATTATTATTAAAAATAAATAAATAAATAATAATAATAGAAATTATTATTATTATTATTATTATTATTATTAGTAGTAGTAGTAGTATTGTTATTAATATAATAATAATAATAATAATAATAATAATAATAATAATAATAATAATAATAATAATAATAATAATAATAATAATAATAATAATAATAATAATAATTTGGCTTATTTATTTATATTTTACATTTAGTTACATTCGATAGTTAATTAATTACAGTTTTTGTTTGTTTTGAGTCGTTGTTTGTTGATTTGCACCGGATGTATTTACTTGCACCGGAAGTTTTTCTTCTCCCCTCCCAAAGTGAGGAAGCCATGGCGGGGGACACCTCAACGGAGCTTCTTTTTCTCGATACATTTAAGCATCAAAGCGCTGAGGTAATTCTGACCTTTGCATCTCAGTTTCGTCCTCTGTATTTCCTCCAGAAAAGCACGCATGCAAAACTCATATCGGTCTCATTTAGGACTTTTTGTGGAATGGTGCTCAAGTTTGAAGCTAACGATGCTAACTTGGCTAACATTAGCAGTTGTGTGTTTTTGCACATCTACCGGTCGCAGTGGCTGCTTTTAAGTCGCGATTCTCAAAATATCTAATAAACTGTTGTGTCAACACTTTCCTTATATGTAACATGAACAAAATAGTCTTTTAACTTCAGGTAGTACATTTATTTTTCGTCCATATAGCCTGTAGTTTGTTTGCTGGTTACCTAACATGCTAATGCTACAGTACAATAAAGAGCTAATCGTGTTAACACTAGATGATGCATTAGATGTCTGGTTTTTGTGATGCAGTGGATGACTGCTGTCCTGTGTTCTGCAGCTAACCAACGTGGATGTAGTGCGGTTTCCCTGCGGGGTTTTGATCACAGAGGTTCGGGTGATTCCTCCAGGGATCAAAGCTCACAGTAACTTACCTGACAACAGAGCATTTGGGTAAGAGCTGCTCCTTCACAATAGCCACCGGCTGAACAATTACTTGTTTCCTGTTTTAAATGTGTATGGTCTAATCAGATATACAGTACCTTGCAGAAGTATTCGTCTAACGTTTTCCCTTTTTCAGTTTGCAACCAAAAATGTTCATGTATTTCAATAGGATTTTATGAGATGAATAACTGAACTTGAAGAAAAATAATAAAAAAATTGTCTTTTAAAGTCTTTCAAATAAAAGTCTGTGAAGTGTGTCATGCATTTGCATTCAACCACTTGCCTTTTAAGGTCCTCTTGCTGCCAATAATAGCTCACCTTTGTTTAATTTAATCTGAGTATAAATCCAGTTGTGCTATAAATGCCTCAGAGGTTTATTTTAGAACAGCAGTGAAAAAACAGGATCAGCACTCTGGCCAGCTCAGGAATAAAGCTAGGTCAAGTCCGGTTTTAAGAGGGCAACCTGCAAACCTCTACATGAAGTTGGCAGTATAATGCCGTGGAGATTCTTTTTCCAATCAGAAACTGAGACGTTTGGTTAAAGTTGATAGAAATATAGATGAAGCTACATAAGATGCAATCCTGGAGGGAAATGCATTTGAGACTGTGAAAGCCTTGAAATTGAGGCTCAGCTTTTAGCAGGAGGACCCTCAGCATAAAGTCAGAGCTGCAACAGTCGGTTCAGATCAAAGCAGATTCACTTTAAAATGGTTCAGTCAAAGTCCAGACATTGCAGAGAAGAACTGGTAAAACTTTCGGTCTCTATATATGAAAAGTTGGAAGAGACATGGCACAAGAGATGTATAGCATAAGGACATGAACATATGTACATATGCAGATGTGTGAAATGAGAATCCTAAAGGTCCTAATGTAGCTTTCTGCTGTATTAAATTACAAAATGTGAAAACGTTAAAGGGTTGTGAGTAGGCCGCCGGCCCACTGCAGATGTAGCTTCACTATTAAATATTCACTGTGGGAAAGTTTGAAGATAATTGACATGTTTGGGGTGTGTTTGTATGCAAGAGAACATGTGAGTTGGTGCTGATTTCTGGTAGGAATGTTGAGCTGTTTGTGATCTTTTATAACCAAATGTAATGACTACGTTCTTAAGAATGTGGAAACTTTAACAAATGGGGTTTGTCAGCTTTTAGTTAAACTCTGGTATGGATATATGTAGCCACTTGTTTTTCTTGATATTTTCAGAAAGTAGTTTTGGAGATTTTCTATTTTGGCCAGTACCTTTGCCATAAATTGCACCCCATCATTTTTTATTTTTATAATCATTTGAATTCCTCTCTCAGACCGCAACCCAACTTCCTCCATTATTATTGTTGTTATTATTATTATGTCACAGTTCTGATTACAGAGGCTCTCAGTGAAAATGTTACTGTACATGATTTATGTCTGTAGTCTATAGTAATAAAAACAGATAAGCCATTAAGTAAAATGTCAGGATGTTTAAGGATTAGCGTTAGCTGTCAGGGCAATAAGTTCAGAGGTCCTAACTGTGTGGTTACTGTATTTGCAGGGAGACGTCTCCTCATGCTTTTCAGTTGGAGCTGTTCTTCAACAATGTCACCAAACCCAACAGCCCCACCTTCCACAGGCTGGGCAGGTTAGGATTATTTCCACTCTCCCTTCTCTCATTTTGTCATCTTAAACCGTCTCGGACTCATTATCTGCATTTCCCGATCGCTTTAGATGGAAGAGTCTGTCCCACCTGTAGAACCAGTCACCGCAGCGTGTGGGACTGGTTTTCTTAGGACTGTTGTTCAGCCATTCTTAGTGCTGCATCTTTGTTTGCTCCGTTGGCTAACCGGTCCGTCCAGAAACCCAACCCCACCTACACTGTGTCTGAAAGTGACACAAAAATGTGATGGTCTCATTGAAGCGAGAGGTGAAAAGGAATGTTTTTTTGTCTCGCCGTTTTATTCTGGCCGCGTAATAACCAAGGTGCGCACAGCGGCTCCGGAGCGTAAACATTCATGTAGCGTTGCCTTTTTGTGAGGCTTACTGAGACACGCCCGCGTTATTATATGTCCTGGGAACGTCAGCAGGACAGGTTTGACTAACCTCGATGACTACTGTAGAAATATTGCCTCGGTATCTTGAGCAGATACAACTGGGATGTTTTTAAATCAACATTTCTTGGACTGTGACTCAGTTAGCTGCTCATACTTCACATTATCGTTATATTCACATACAAGATTTTTCTTCTCGGAATGTAGTTCTGTTGTCATCAGTTCGTCCAAAAACTATCTCTTCTTTTCTTCACTTCTCAGGAAGTGTGTTAGGTGTCATGATATGACAACCTTGAGTGAAATTACCATGATTTCATACTGTTTACACAAAAATCTCCCTAAAGGTAAAGCTCTTCGGCTCTGGTCTTTAAAGGTGCCAGTTAAAAATGTTTCCCTGCTCCAGTCTGTCTGACTGAGGTGATTTATATAACCCTCTTTAGCATTTACCTGAGCTTTCTGTATGAAGTCGGTATGTTTTTTTCCCTTTTGTTGGCAGAGGTGTATTATCAATTAGGCAAATTAAAATGTGTTTCTGTGTTTTCTTTTCGTCATTTTGTTTTAATCATTCATGTTTCTGGTTTTATCCACAGTTTGGAATATGATGAAAACAAGTCCATAGTCTTTAGGCCCAGCGGAAAGGTGACAGATCAGTTATGAACCACATGATTTCTCTTCTCTGTGGTTGATTTGTGAATAATGATTTGATGCTCTGCATGCAGGTGAACACAGACGGGCTGGTGCTTCGTGGATGGTACACCAGCCTGACCTTGGCGGTCTACGGCACCGCCGAGCGTCCTCACGGACACGACCACGGTTCGCCTCCTCCACCGCCGCCGCCTCCCCCGCAACAGCCAACTGGGCTCAAGCGGATTATCAAACAAGGTGGAGCCTCTAAGCCTCCAACTAGTCTGGTCTTTGCATCTGTTTCATGAAAGAATTTATATTTCTGTTCTCATAGACTTGTATTTTTTTTTTTCGCATGCTAAATGTTTCTGTGTTTATGTTTTTGTTTTTAAAGAATGGGAAAAAGATGACCAGTATAACGGCAGCCCGCCCAGACCAGCACCCCGGGGGCCTCGTACTCCGCCTGGACCTCCACCCCCAGATGACGATGAGGAGGAGCAGCAAGTCCCAATGGCAGGTCAGATCTGAGCTGCTGTTTTATACATGTTCATTTAAAGTATACAAATGAATACTTTTGCAGAAGTTTATTATAAAAATATACACCTTATTGCTTTCGTTGAAGCTTTTTTTGCATTTTATCACATTAGTACAATTGCACAATAATTATTGGATTAATACTCCTGCTAAACATTCCTGCTAAAAACCAGAGGAGCTGGTTAAACAACCACAACAGCATATTTATTAAAACTGTTTATTTGCTGTCCTTGAACGCAGCATGGTGAACAGAAAAACACTCCCTCTACTCATCTGGAATGATGCTCGCTCTTTTTATTGGATGTAATTAAGTTGGGGTGTAATTTTTCTGACTGATCAGATTTTTCAGCTCAAATCCAGTGACAGTCACAATTTGGCTAATAGGAAAAGAAGAAGAGGAAGAGGAGGGTGTGTTTTACTGCTTGTCATGCTGCGTTCATGAGCCTAAAAATAAAGGGGAATCTGGCTATGATCAGAACTACATATTTTGTTGATTAATATATGTGTTGCTGTGATTGCTTAGTATGTTTTTGACATAAATATGATGGCACATATTTATGAGGGTTTTTGACATAAATATGATGGCACAGTTACGTGTTTTAGCTAGGGAAGCAAGTTATCAGTTAATCTGAAGTTGATTGATCTCATCGAGCAACTAACGATCAATTGATAAGTGGCCATTTTCTTAAGAACCTGAGTTTTCTCTTCTGTCAGACTCGCTGATTGTCTTTCCATAACATAAAGGCCTACATTTTTCATAATATTCTGCATTTATATGTCAAACAGAACTGCTTAAAGTGCATTTTGCATCAAACACTGGACTCTGTTTGGATCGTTTCTCTTTCTCATTCAGACCGCCATCTTTATTTCTGTATCAACTGGCTCTTTTTATGGATGACCAGTGGCGCCGTCTTGTGGATGGTGGCCAAACTGCAACACTAATTTTAATTTAATAAGCCATTTATCTGGGGGTGCACCGATTTATCTGTACCGATTTCCTTAATTTTGGGAGATCGGTGATCAGCCAATTTTTACATGTGAAGCCGATCTTATCCACCGATGTTATCAACCTCGGCAAAGGTCTAAAAATCAACCACTGTGCTTTTCTTTTCTCCCATGAGAAAAGTTTGACTGATTAACCGGCCGACCAGGTCATGTCTGCACATTTACAGTTAAGAATAGTTAATTGTTGCCACTCAGCAACTTTCTTGATATACTGAGCAACATTTCAGACAAAAAAATGGTATTTGCCAAAATCGGAATCGGTAAGTTAGGCTATTTAAAAGATGATCGGTAATCAGCCATCGGCCAGAAAACTGCAATCGGTGCACCCCTACATTAATCAACTATTCATCGTAAGTTGATTATTTTTTTTGCATCCTTGGCTTTAGCCAAACTATATTTTGTGCCGTCTGTTTTTCAGTGGGCGTGGTCAAAGACGAAACGAGCCAGGGCCGTGACGACTACCTAGAACCCGTGTCGCCTGAGCGTTCGCTGCCCGCCGACGAGCCTTTCTCCGACGCCGAACAAGAGGAGGAAGGGGAAGAGGAGGAGGAGGAGGAGCAGGAGGAGGAAGAAGCACGGACCGAGGGGAGCGTCCCAGAGGAGGAGGAAGAAGAGGAGGAGGATGAGGGTGAGGACGAGGAGGAGGAGATGGAGGAAGGTAGGGGAGTTCTTGCGTGGGAGTGGGATAATCCACCCTCCCAAATGGACACCCGGAACCCCGCTCTGCCAGCCTTTGGGCTCTGCGTCCGTTTTGTCAGACGCCGCTTCGGCGGCGGCGGTGGCTCTGCGGGGAAAGGTTCCGTTTGGGACTGAGCAACAACTTGACTGTTTGCTCAGGCATGCTGCGTCCATCTGCAACCGCTGGATGGAGCGTCGAGCTCCTTTCGGGAAGGCTTGTAGGTTGACCTTGAGTTGCGGCCGCATGGAAGTTTTCCTGATGCTTCCTCTCAGTCGGGGCTGCGCATGTGCTTCAGTCGCATCATGCATGCCGAAACTAACCCTGCATGCTGGGGAGATGCTGCCATCAGGAAGTAGCTTCGTGAGCGTATGCAGCTGTGTTTGATAGAGGGGCCAAGCCGTTTTTTGTTGACCGCGCTCATGTTTATACAAACGTTTAATAGATTATTGCTAAACTTTTTGCCCGTCTTTTTGCCCAGGTGATGACGGCTATGAGCAGATTTCCAGTGATGAAGATGACTTGGACAATGGTAGCTTCAAGCTGCCCACCTTCGACATCGACTACACGCCCGAAGACCTCGCCTCTGTCCCTCCCGTCCAGTACGATCCATACGAACGAGAACTCAAACCGCTCGTCTACTTCACGCCGCCTTACAAGACTCGCTTCGACACCCAGCTGGAGAAAACCAGCGTAGAGGAGCCCAGAGATGCCGGTGGGACAGAAGGAGCGGCTGGCGGAGAGGAGGCCGAGGCCATCGCTCAACTAAAGGAGCTGCTGGCCGGTAGCGGTGAGGACAGAGACGCTCGATGGGTCACCGCTCTGGAGGAAGCTCCTGGACTCCTCAACAAAGGTTTAGCTCATCTAATCAAACAAGGAGAAGCCGAGGAGCCTGTCCGTGTTTTAGTCCTGTGGACTCTCCAGGCTCTGAGCATGGAGATCGCGCTCACGCAGCCAATCGCGCTGAACCTCAGACAATTAAAAGCCGGCGCAAAGCTGGCGTCCTGCCTGGCCGAGTGTCCGCAGGGCCTGGCGGAGCTGCTGCGCGAAGGCGCCCTGAACGTGCTGCTGGAACTGCTGCATGCTGACCACGTCTCCTCCACCCTGAAGCTCAGCATCCTCAGAGCTCTGGACGCTCTCATCAGCGCCCCCGCAGGAGTCGAGGCGTTCCTGCAGGCTGGCAATTCAGAGAAGAGCGGCTATCAGGTTAGCGTGGTCTCTAAAGTAGCTTCTCTGACTTTTTGAAACCATTTTTCTTTGTTACTGATGAACACATGGATAAGTAAAAGCTAAAAGTGCAACATTTTTCTTTACAAATTTCCAAGTCAGGTGTATAAGGTGTGTATGAGAGAAACATTTAAAAACATGACATTTAGTTTTATTTTAATTGACTTGTCCCCGCTGTAGACACATCACAAGATATTAAGAATAGTAATAAATTATATAATAATTGATTGGAGTTGCCTTTTTTTAGTTTATCTGTATTGCTTTGTCTCACCTTAAAATGTTTGTGGGTAAAATATACAAACCCTTTTCAGAAATTGCTGATGACATGTTTAAATTTCTGATTCTGGAACAAAATGTGTTTTTGATGTTAATGTTGATTTGCTTGCTTCGCAGCGTCTGGTGCAGCTGTTCCTGCGTGAAGAAACCGTCCGGGTGATAAATGCAGGAAACGCCATTTTACAGAAGAGCCACATGTACGAGGTGCTTGTCAGCCTCCAACATGCAGCCGCAGCGTGGAGCGAACCACAGCAGGTGACGGCACACACTCTGTCCCAGTCTGAGAGAAACAGATTTGAACTTCGTGGACATGTAGAAATGAATTTGTCCTTTAAATGTGTCTTTATGCTTCCAGCTGAATCGATATGGAAAAGTCAATTATTAAAGAAGTTGTGTAATATAAAGAGTGTAATATGTGGTAGCTGTTCATCTTTGTCAGGAAATCACTAGTGGGAATAATTCTGTGTATATATATATATATATATATATATATATATATATATATATATATATATATATATATATATATATATTTATTTTTTTTAAATATTGAACTTATTTTAAAACTAAATCTTTCCATATATTTTGCTTTTTTTTCTAAATCGCAGTTTTTGGCCCCAGCTTCGATACTTATAGATATTTTTTCCTTTGGTGGAATTATCACCAGAAATGCTGTAGTACCCCTGGTCCGCCAGTAGGTGGAGTCAAAGTTCATAATAACTACAATAATATTTTAAACAGAAAAAAGATCAGCGTGCTCGGCTCAAGATTCACTGAAAATATTTGTAGTTCATGTTTTCTTTCACAGTTTCATCAGTTTTATTTAAGATTCAGTTTGTTTTCAAAGTTCATCAAGCGTTGGTCCTTTATTTAATCTTTTATTAGCTTAGACGTCGTCCATGATCAGATTTTTTTCTTCTCTTCTAACAAGCATGTTTTTGTCCAGATTTTAGTTTCTTTGCCAAGTTTCTAGTAAAGTTTGAACAATTTTAGCATTTTTGCAATTAAACCAAGTGAGGATTTTTTGTTCCCTTCAGCTTAAATCATTCACACAAGAAATTCACATCAGAAATGCAATTTCTCTAGGGTTTTTTTTACACTTTGCAATAATTGTTTTCATGGTTCAACTACACTATATGTAGACCTTCCCATCTTTGGTTTAAAGACACCCGTGTTATTTTAGAGTCGTCATGTAGACTGTAGCGATGCTAATCAGATTAAACTCATAACCACAAATTCTGAACCTAAAACGTCAGAATTTGGTTAAAATTGATCGCATATAACTGACTCTGAACCTCAGGAGGAAATTGAGGATGCTGAGAGTCCCATGGAGGAGGAGCCATCACTGAGCTCCGCCCCCGTTAGCGAGGCAGAGCTCGAAAGGCTTGCTGGGGTTTTGGAAGAGCTTCATCACCTGCTGGAGACGGCCCCTCACTGCATGGTGCAGCCCCCTGGGAAAGCGTTCCCAACTACGGCCAGGATAACTGGACCGCCAGAGAGGGACAACCCTTACCCGACCCTGTACAGGTACAGACACCAGCTGCCAAAATTGGATTGTTTCAATATGATAAATATTTATAATTCCTAATGGCTCAATGACTTATTGATCTGTTTTTTATATTTTATTTGTTAAACAACTTTTTTTGTTGTTAAATTGCTGTTTTGTTGTTGAAGCAGTCAGGCGTATGAAGGTGTTTGTGTGAGAGGGACATTTGAAAACATAAAATCTTGTTATATTTTAGTTTTTATGTTGTCATTGCTGTAGAATGTACTGTTATTAATGATTGTTATTAATAACAGTAACAATTTATATATAATATAATAATGAACATAAACATTTTTAGTTCATTTGCATTGTTTTTATGTCCAAAGAGTGATGCTGGAGAAGTTGAGAACTTACCTTGAAAAGTGCTTTAATTCTACCAGGGGAAATGTGCATAAACTCTGAGGTTAGCTTCAAGATGATCTTTGGGTAATCTGTGATATTTATTTGCATCGTCTTCAGGTACATGCACGCGTGTCATTTCCTGGAGAGCACGATCGTGGTTCTGTCAGCGGCCGCTGCAGCCGGACACGTCGGGGTCACTCAGGCCATCAAAGAGCTCCTCCGTTTCCTGTCGCTCACGCAGCCCGGTCTGCTCTACCTCCTGGCCCAGGCCGCGCCCACAAATCTCCTGCTGCGTCTGCTGGCGTCTGTTGCAGAGTCTGAGGGTGACGAGAGCCCGCCGGCGGCAGGGGAGGGGGCCCTCACGGGGCCGGGCTTCGGCGAAGAAGGGTTTTGCGTGTGGCTGATGCAGGCTCTCCACGCGCTGCAGGGCGTGTCCGAACTCATGAGCCACGTGGCTGCAGGGGGCGAAGGAGGGGCGGGCCTGGAGGAAGGGGACAACTCTGAGGTCCTGGCCACGCTCCACGCGCTGTACCTGATGACGTTCACGCAGACGGGCCGCAGCGCCGTGGCTCATGTTCTGAGCCTGGAGAGCAACCTGTCCTGCCTGGTCACCCTGCTGCAGCACCACAGCAAGGAGGCGCAGGGGTATGGCTGCGTTCGCCTCAGAGAGGCACCAATCAGGCGTCAGGATCCACCAGGTCATCCTTAATTAGACTCAGATCAGTGACCAGCTGATTAGGGCTGCAACTGATGATTATTTCAGTAATCGATTAATCAGTTATTCTGACGATTCATCAGTTAATTGGTACATCTTGCAGATCTTTCATTTAGCCACTGGAGCTTATTTTCTACAATTTTTGTAGAAAATATTGTAGGAATTCTGTGTGTGTTTTAGATATTTGAAAAATTCAAATAAGCATTTTTTTAGATAATAAAATAACAAAACCTTAACAAGTATTTTTGTCTCGTTGCTAGCAAACTTGAAATAAGACAAAACTACCTGACAAGTAACTTTTTTAGTAAGATATGGAAACTTCTTTTAAGGAAATAATTCCTTAACATTGATGAAAAAGTTCTTGTTCTGTTGGCAGATTATTTAACTTATAACAAGACGTTCTTCCCACATTATAAGTTAACTTGTCTGGCAATACAACAATAACTTTTTCATCAATGTTAAGGAATTATTTACTTTAAACAAGCTTTTATATCTTGCAGAAAAGTCACTTTTAACCCAGTTTGTCTTATTTCAAGTGTAATAAGATGTGTGCAGTCAAAACTGGACTCTCGAATAGTTCTGGTTAGAACATATTTGCAGACAAATGAGGTTTTCTAAAATTTTAAGTGCAAAATATACATCCTTTTGGTTCAATTTTGAATTAATTACTGCCCTGTCTGTGTTGTTTTCAGTACATTACATTTTTTTTAAGTCTGTATACTACAGCTAAGGATTATTTCATTACTAACTTAGTTGACAATTATTTCAGTCATCAATCATAATTAATCCAAATAACCGTTTCATCTCTACAGCTGATCAAATACTGCAATACGCGATTTTGTTAAATATATTAAATATTAAAACTCTCTCAGATTTTGGCCTTAAACACATCAACCAACATCATCCACTCTGATGTGATTATTTGTGTTTAACAAACAAATAAAACGAAAGTTAAGACATAAATCAGGGTGATGTTGTAATACCTTTGTGTTTTATTGGATTTGAAAATAAGATGTCAACAAAAAAAAAACAACAAAAAAAAAAACCCTGCAGCACCGTTTCTGTGTTTGAGTTCTCAGAAAAGCAAAACTCAAAATGGGTCACAATTGGAATCCTGGGGTCAGACTGTAAAGAAACCAGCCTGATTGGTGCATCTCTGCTTTACTTTTTCCTTGCTCCTTTGAGTCCTTTTAGGTTTAACTTTTTTTTGTCTTTTTTTCCTTTTAGTGAGGCCAAATCTCGCAAAGCGGTGACGTACAACTATGCTTGCATGTTGGTGTTAATGTTGGTGCAGACGTCCAATGAGCTGCGGATGATGGAGCAGTATGCTGCTCCGCTGCTCACCGTCGCCAAGGCGGATGACACGAATGCCAAGCTGCAGGGTAAATATCACCACAGTTACAGTAATCTAGTGTTAGAGAAGGTTTTTAGTATCTGATTATCTGCGTTTTTATGTTCTGTAGAGCTTAGTAAGTGGTTGGAGCCTCTGGAGAAACTTCGCTTTGAGATCAGCAGCATTCCGACTCTCATCAACTACATCAAGCAGGTAAAGGTTTTCACATCAGTGCAACTTTAACTGAAGATGTTTTTGTTGTTTTGATTTGTTTTGAAAGATTTTTATGTTGTGGTTTATCTTGCCACAAAGTGTAAAAGTACATAATTTCACTTACAAAATCGGGAAAATGTCTTGTTGAAAGTCAAATAATCTTCCAGTACCTCATTTAATCATCATTAAGGAATTACTGACTTAAAACAAGTCCAGTATCTTGCTGGAAAGTTATTTGTAAGTTTGTCTTGTTTCAAATATGCTAAGATATTTACACTAGAAACTTGACCAAAAATACAAAATTAGTAAGATTTTGTGTTTTTGCAGTGAAAGCATTCAAACAAGACATCTGTTTTCAGATTGCAGTGCATTTAGTTGGGATTTTATGTGGCTGAAAAAAAATACAAAGTAGAGCAAAACTATATATTTGAAGACAAAGAAAAACATGATTTTCAATTTTTTAATTTTTTTTATTTTTCTGCAAATAAAATCTAAAAGTGTGGGAACCATTTATATATGCAGACAACATTTTTTCTGACACTCCCAAATAAAATCCAATGCACCTAAAGACAGAACTGTTGCACAATCATTAACTCGCTTATGTCAAACCGGAACAGTTTTTGTTAGTTTACTCTTTCATTTGCAATAACTGAATGAAACGATTCAGAAAATGCATATTGGCTAAAGAAGTGTGAATTCTCATAAATATCCCGTTTGTTTGATGTCAGAATGTGGAAAATGTGTTGAACGCCGAGGGAACCGGGCTGGTCACCGCTCTGAGAGTTCTCTATCACATCGCCTGTCCGCCTCCTGCTGTTGAAGGTAGAAAACTAGGAATGTTTTAAAGGAGTAAAGGTCGCATGCAGGTTAATCTACTTTTATGTTTCGTCCGTGTCGTTTGTCAGCAGAGTGACCTCACTTGTCGCCTCCGTCCTGCAGGTCAGCAGAGGGATCTGAAGTGGAGCCTCGCCGGCGTCCAGCTGTTCTCCGGCGAGGGTCTGGACACGTGCGTGCGCGTCCTCCAGAAGCTGTGCGGCGTGCTGCTGCAGCCGTGGCGCGTTCACGGCCACATGGGTCCGACGCCGCAGCGCTGCATGATCCTGAGCGTGTGCATCAGCACGCTCAGGCTGCTGCGCACCATGCTGACGGAGCTGCTCCGCGGCGGGGCCTTCCAGTTCAGAGACACGCGCGTGGCCAACGTTCTGGTGACGCTACACATGATGGTGTGCTCCATTCCGGCGTCTGGGCGCCTGGACGGGGAGGAGACGAGAGTGCAGGCGCTCATTGTGGACGTGCTGCTCACCTTCACGCAGGGCGTCAGCGAAGAGGTGAGCGCGGGATTCGCACAGGAAGCGAGAAGCTCCTGTCGGTCAGTTTGTTGAGACGAGCGTTCGTGTCTGCAGGTCACTCACACAGAGGAGACTCTGGCCAGCAACACCTGGTCTCTGATGCTCAAGGAAGTCTTGAATTCCCTTTTGAAAGCTCCTGAAGGTTTGTTCTCCGGCCTGACGCTGCTGTCCGAACTCCTGCCTCTTCCTCTGCCGATGCAGAGCACTCAGGTGACTCGCTGACCTCTTCGTCGCCCGCTGCTTTCATCACACGCCTGCTGACGTCCCCATGTCTCCCTCCACAGGCGTTATCAGTCCAAGACGTTGCAATCGCCTTAAACACCAGGAAGCTGTGGAGCATGCACATCCGTGTCCAGTGGAAGGTCCTGTCGGAGGTACTGAGGTGTGTGTGCTCCACCAGCTGCCCGCCTCTCCTGACCATGCTGAGGAGGGTGTGCGTCCAGCTGGCTGACCTGTCCTCGCCCACCACAACGCTGGTCATGAAGACGGTGTTGGAGCTGCTGTCCGAGGAGCTGCAGCCGTGAGTGACGTTTATGTTCGGCTTACGTTCGTTTTAGATAAAGACCAAGTAAGATGTAAATGTAAAGTGGAAGGAGTGAGGTGTTTTTTTTTTCAAAAGTCTTCCCAAATTGTTATCTGAAAAGTGTGGCATGTATTTGTATTCAGCCTCAGTTGCTCGGAGGAACTTCGATGAAAATCCGGTGTAACCAGTTCCATTCAGAAGTAGAAGTCACCCATTTGGGGGTTCATGAAATCCTTAAAAATACTTCAGTTCCAATTGGATGTTTTCAAGGTTTTGAAAGTGGCTGATATTTAATCTGCCCAGTTTTTATGCTTTAAGTAATGTTATTTAAGTTGGAGGATTTGTTTTTGTTAAATTAGTGTTTTGTCTGTAGGTGAGGAAATACTTCAACATACTTGCAGCTGTAATTGCAGCAAAAACTACAGAGTTTTGACTTGGGAGGAGCTGAATACAAATTCAAGCCACACTTTTCAGATTTCTATTTGAAAAATCTTTTGAAAACATTGCACTGTTTTCCTTCTACTTCCCAATTACGCTCTAGTTTGTGTTAATCTAGGACAGAAATGTGACGTAGTGAAAAGGTTTAAGACATTTTCAATGTTTCGCTGGGCCTCCAGAGATGTTTTTGATTAATACTGTAAACGTATGTCAATACCTGCGATTTACTACCTACAGCGCCGAGGGGAAAAGTGTTTGCTGGGGTCAAGTCCTGCGTCTGCTTTCGCTGCTGGACGCTCTGGTGTCCCAGAGGGCTTGCAAGAGCTCCACCCTTCACCTGCTGTCCGGCTCCGTCTCTGGAGACGAGCAGGTGGCGGACCTGTTTCCTCTGCTTCTGTCTCTGCTGGTGCCCCCAGCTGGTCACTCGCTGCAACAGCAGCAGTGCAGTGTGTTAGTGGGGACAATACTGCAGTCACTGTGTGACCAGGTAGGAGGAGCTCCTCTGGAGAAAAAGACATAGTTTTCTTTAAGTTAAACTCCCTTCAAATGTCCATCGCTTGTTGTTTTTACCAGGACATTTCTCTGGTGGTGCCGCCACCTGGTGAGGGCTGCGTGTCGGAGGCTGAGCAGCTGGCTAATGCACTTCCAGGCCGAGACATGATGTCCTCGGTGTGTAATTCCCTGTTAGAGGTTTTAGGGAATAAAGAGGCCAGCATCCCTCTGCTCCTCACCTGCATCAGGACGTTGACTTTCCTCACAGAGCACGACTACGGAATCTACCACCTCAAAGTGTAAATGTCAAAGTTTTCCTCTGGTTTTTTCCACGTTTAGTCCATTCTTCAGGCTTTGGCATCGTCTTAGATTCATGTTTTCTCCCTTAATTCCCTTCAGCACTTTGAGGAAACATGGTTCAGAGGTGTGTTCGCTGCTGAAAAGGCTGGTGGTTTCCTTCAACAAGGACTCGACGGATCTGATTTCAGCTCTGCTTGACTTTCTGAGGCAAATCCTAAACACGGAAACAACGGTAAATTCACCTTAAATGACAGAATGAGACCAGTGATGAAAATGTAACCACTCTGGGTACAAAGAGCTGATTTTTCTAGAGCAGACATTAAGTCACTCAAGTGAATCATCTGGTAACCGAATGTCGTACACTGCAAAAACATAAAATCTTACAAAGTATCATGCAAATATTGTTCTACGTTAAAAAAAAAGACAAAAAAAAAACAACGAAGTTACAAGTAACTGTCATTGTTTTGAATTAAAAAAAAATTCTTAATATTGTTGAAAAAATAATAATGGTTCCACTGGCAGATTATTTCACTCATAACAAGACATTTTCCAGTGTTATAAATTAGATAATATTTCAAATATCCAAAAATAAATAAGCAAAGCAAGCAAATCAATACATAAAACAGAAATAAAAAACACTTTGAACCAAAACCATAAATAAAATCAATTGTGATGCCTCACTAAGCAGAATTGTGCTTAAGAAAATAGTAATCGGAATGGAAATATTTTTAATTTATCATGCAATTAATTGATTCGTTGCTTTATTGAAGTGCACTTAATGCTACAAACAAGGCGTTCTCTGTATCTGCTGATTTTTACAGGCTGTTGATGCTTTGGTGACTTAACTTTCCTATTAAAAACAAATTATTTTAGGGGAGAAGAAACAAAACAAAACATCTTGAAATTCAGACATATTTGCAGTAATCAGTCTGAATTGTGAACTTCAATTTGTTTCCAGTGTGCAGAGGAAGGCCAGGGCTCCAGTGAGGAGCCTGCCTGCGTTGCTCCACGCTTGCTGTCGAGCTCAGAGATGAAATCTCTGCTGCAGTTTGAAGACTCAGAGTCGCATCCACTAACGGCCTTAGAGAAGCTAATCACGGTACGCGTGATGCTGCCACTGTGCAGGCGTGTCTTTATAAAGCTCGGCCTGGACTTGATGTGCAAGCTTTCTTGCTCGTTTGTGTTCAGAAATTATGTAAAGAAGACGATTCTCTGGAAACCATGATGGAGAACGTGATCGTCCTGAAGCAGACGCTGGAGACGGCCACAGAAAGTCCTCCGCCGTCAGAAACCGAACCCGTTCTGCCCGCACCCGAAACGCTGGCAGCCCAGTTCAACCACAGGTCGGTCTCTTGAACTGTGTTCGTAAGCATGAAAAAACTGGCTCACAGAATGATTAAGAAAATAATCTTGCTTAGCAGTAAAGGTGCTATGGTTTGATTTCCCCTGCAGGACGGTGTTTATTCTGTCAGAAGCTCTGGATGAGCAGCTCAAAGCTCTCTGGTTCTCTCCTTTCCAAACTGATGACATAGAAACAGATCTGGACATGGTGAGTTTGAAATTGGTTCAAGATTTGAAGGTTAGATTTGAATCATTGGTTCAAATGATTCAAATCTAACATGTGAACCAATGGTGGATTTTTAAGGTTTTTTCTCCTTATTCTGCTTAATATTTTGTTACATTCCTCTTTTTTTATTGATGAGAAACAATTAGGACTGTAACTAACAATTATTTTAGGAATCAATTATTCTGATAATTAGATTTAAAAAAAAATTGACATATTTTCCAGATTTTTCATTTAAGCCTTTTTTATACAATACTAAAAATGCATTGTTGACCAAATAAACAAATAATTTGGTTCCTTTCCTGAATAAAAAAATAAATGTTATATTTCCTTAAATGCAATAACAGCCTTTCTTTAGTGAATTTGAACCCGGTGAAGCTGAAACTATACCACTTGAGGAATTTTGACTAAGACATGTTTACAGACAAAAATGTATGAATATTTTGTAAAGTTTTGGCTTAATAACTGTTGGGGGGGTTTTCAGCAATTGGCCTCTTTGAGTCTATGTTCTCTAGTTAGCGAGTAATCAATTACTGAATTGATGATTATTTCAATAATGGATTAATCCGACTAATATCAGCCATTGCAACAATTTTGCACAAGTATTTAGGTGACTGTACTCTCTCAGGGACATAATTATTAAAGAATTCAGCATGTATATTTATTTTTTTGTGCAGTTTTTCTTTTTAATCTTAAGTGACAGAAACACGTCTCCCATCTGGTTTTGTTTCTGAACCTTGCTTCAGGTGAAGGTGGATCTGGTGGGGTTGGCTCAGGAGTGCTGTCCGGAGCTGGACCTGAAGGCCGAGCTGGAGCGCTCCTTCCTCTCTGAGCCGTCCTCTCCCGGTCACACGAAGGTCGCCAAAGGTTTCCGACTGGGCAAACACAAACACGAGACGTTCATCACATCCAGGTGCAGCGCCGGCGTAGCTCCAGGAGTGGTTGATTGGGTAACTTTACAGAAAGTTTTAAATCAACGCTTTCTCTCTGCAGCGGTAAATCCGACTACATCGAACCTGCTAAAAGAGCCCACATCCTGCCGGCGCCGCGCGGCCGTGGAGGCCGAGGAGGGTTTGGTCAGAACGTCGCCCGGCCCCATGATATCTTCCGGCTGCGCAAACAGAACACTTCCCGCCCTCCCAGTATGCATGTGGACGACTTTGTGGCAGCGGAGTTTAAAGACATTGCTAACCCACTTGGGATTCTGCCTCCCAAACGTCTGCCAAAAAGCGCTCCCAAGCCCCCCACCAGAGGGCTGTTTACTGGCAACAGAGGCAGAGCGGCTTTTCACAGCCAAACTCGCTTTTTCACCCCACCGCAGCCTAAAGGTGTTCTGCTATCAGGTGACGTGTTTATCTGTTTGAACTCCGAACTTCTTTAGCTGAAACAGTAGAGGGTAACGAACGCCCGTTTCTGGTGCTGCAGGTAACTACGCTCGGAGAGAGGGAGGCCGGGGGTCGTCATGGAGCGGCCAGGTTCCTGCTGTGACCCACAGAGGAACCTACAGTGAACCCCGCGGAGGCCAGAGCAACTTCGCCCGAGGACCTCTGCCCTCCCGACAGCTGCCTGCGAGTACGTTCACTGCAAAAACACATTCCTACACAAGCATCTTAGCTAATTAAAACACAATTAAGAAGTTATTTTTAACAGTAAAACTCATTTGTTGTGTAGGTTTAACAAACTGAAATACTATACTTCTAAAATAGGTTTAGGAGGGAGATATTATAAGTTTATACTTCCTTCTGCTCTTTTTCTTTCATGATTTTGTTTAGTTGTCACATGAACTATTTATATTTAATGCGTGAATGAAATTAAAAAAAATTAAAGTTTTAATTCATTTCATTATTTATTTGACCAAAGTTAAAAAGTAACACATGCATATCTTAATTAGGGAACCCACACCAACAGACTGATATGTTTGTAAAGTCATTCAATAAGGAGTTTATAAGATTAAAATTAGTTCCATTCGATTAATTGACATTTCAGTGTTGTAGTTTGACCGCCATCCAGAAGAGGGCGCCGCTAGTCATCTTTATCAAGTTGAACTTGATACAGGAATTAAAAATGGCGGCCATACAAAAAAACGGGGAAGATAAACGTACTCATGTTCATGGTTCAAACGGCGTCCGCTTTGGGAGGCAAAATGTTTGCTTTGAAATATAAACTCTGGTGAAGCTCCTTAAGTTTCACGTCAGTAGCGCTCATTCACCGCATTGCTCTAAGACCCATTTGTTGTTTTTTTATGTTTCGCCCTACAGGTGCTTATCGGCTGACCATTCGGGATCGAGCCCCGCGGGGCCGGGGAGGTACGGGACTGTCGTGGCTCGGTGCAGGGGGAGGCGCCGGCGCCGCAGGAGGAGGAGGTGGAGGAGGAGGAGGAGGAGGAGGAGGACGGGGGTCTCAGGGGAGCAAGTTCAGTGGCGCGGGAGGCAGTGGAGGTGGGAGGGGGAGACATGTGCGCTCTTTCACCAGGTAAATCCACCTGGGCAGTGACTTCAGCCTCTCATGGGCTACAAACGGACCAATCAGGACTCATGTTTGCCGTCTCCATGGAAACGTCTTGGCTATGGTGTCACGACTTCGTTGAGATGTTTTTTGTTTTGTTACTGAATAAAGTTGGCAGTGACTGAATCTGTGTTTTATTAAAAATAAAAACTGGCTGAGACTGAACAAAGTTAAATGTTCAGAAGCACTTATTCGTAATTTCATCCAGTTCAAGCTTGTAATGTGAAAAACAAAGAGATAAAAATGACTTAACACTGAAGGAGAATTAGAAATCAAAGATGAAAAGATTGTATTGAAATCCATCCTTTTTGGATTTCAATATAAAACAAAAATCATGGATGTTACTCTGTTTCATTTTTCTACAAGAAATATAGATCAAACACAATTGTTTCATTTAAATTATAAGTCATTTTTAAAATCCTCATTTGTTAGTCAACAGAAATCTGGCAAAAAGTTTGTTTCCATTCTGCTTTGGCACAAAAACAAAACAAAGATTCCGATTGCAGCTGACAGGAAGGAAGCTTTTGTATGCAAATGGCCAAATTAAACCCTAAATATGAGAATACAAGATTATTGTGGACTAAAGAGAAATCATGAATTGATGGATATTTGAAGATGAATAAACTGCTTTGGACAATAAAAGTGGGAAGATAATTGTATTCCTTTTATTTCATAAGAGATCTTGAAACATACAAACAGGTATGCGCATGTAGGTTGCATTTCATTCAGCTTTATTTGACTAATTTCCTCTCAAAATGCTCGTAAAAGCATTGGCTACAAACTCAAATGTCTGTCTGGATGTTGGATTAACATGGATTAAGCTCACTCCCTTCCTGAAATGACTCTCATAGTACAGCTAAATAAATACTAATGAACATTCCTAGGTAATTTATAAACCAAGCCCAAAACAATGAATCATTCTCAATATTGTTCCATAAGTTTATAATCGTTTTCTTAAAATGACTAGCCAATGATTTTCTACATCATCCAAATATTGTAGTTTTACTCAAACCGAATCATACATCTGCTGTAATGTGATTAATTCATCACATTTGAAACTTTTATTTAGCAAATCTTTACATTTCAACATGATTCATGATTAATAAACTGAATAAATTGTCCCAATATGGATGCTCCGCTTCCAGTCCCTGTAGGAATAGAGGTATGAAGACGAAGTAACGATATGTCAAAAGTAAATCGTTTTGTTATTTTAACCAATAATTTATCAAAACTAGTGCACAGTACAAAAGCAGTGTAATTTTGATTTCTGCTGGAACTTGCAAATAAAAAACAGATAAATTACAGATGGAGCCATCGTCAGTTCCAGTGGGTTCAGATGACTGTCACCTCGCGGCTCTTCTTCTTGATGCAGTCCAGGGTCAGACTCCGGGTGCCGCCCTTACGGACTCCTTCCCCAAGCTGAGGTGAAGCGGGAGGGCCTGCAGCACAGGGAGCCTGAGCTGAGTGCAGAGACAGGCAGGAGGCGTGCAACGAGGCCTCCCTCTGCTGGTGTCGAGGTGGATCTGCGTGAGCTTCCCAGCTGGATGTCTGCTGGTCTTCTGCAGGCTGATGATCCCCGCCTGCCTGTTCGGCGGGAGGCTGACTCCTGGTTGGCTGGATGTCTCTGAGGAGCTCCAGCAGCTCTCTCTTCTCCAGCTCTGCCTCTGCCAGTTCCTGCCTCCTCAGACGCTCTGCTCCCAGCAGGGCACGCATGTCGCACACCACACGGGACAACTGACCCTGCAGGACGAAAAATAAAAAAATCATCCCATCAGACACATCTGTGAATAAATCACTGCTTCAATAAGAACTGTTTCAACCTGAACCCTCTAGAGAAATAAGAGAGAAATCTCTATGTACTTTAGTTAATGTTAGGGATGCAAACAATTCGATATCGATAAGATCAATCAACTTTAGATTAACTCATTAATCGATAACTTGAATCCTTAAGTCTTGTGCACTTCGGTATTTCACCTTGAGCTCCTCCACTTCACTCTTCAGCTGCGACTCTTTCTGCACCATGTGTCTCCTCTGGGAGTCCAGCCGAGACTCCATCTCTCGTCTCACCTCCTCCACCTTGCACAGCATCTCAGCCCTGCCAAAAACAAACAAACAAACAAACAAACAAACAAAACAACAACAAAGTGACAAGATCAGAAGGGGCGCTGAAGCATAGTTGTGATGTGACAAAATGTGGGAAAGTTCTGGGGTGAGGACACAAACCTCATCATGTCCACCTCCAAGCGCAGCTCTGCCACACAGTTGTGCTGCGACTGATCGATGGAGTGGAGAGTGTGACCACAGCCGTTGGGACACTCTCTGCTGCGGAAGTTGCATTCGGACAGGTGGGCCTCCAACCCTCGCCTCTCCACCTGCACCGGGCAACCTGAGAGGAGAACGCCACTGAAATCCCTGGTAAATCCCCAGCTACATGAAGAAGTTTTGCTGCTTTTTAAGGGTTGAGTTTTGTTTGCAGACAAGAGTTGGAAGAAAGTGTGAGGCTGTCTAATATTGATCCCTTTGTCAGTCTATCTCTGCTTTACTTATCTGTATTTAATGATCATTTTGTAATATTTACTGGAAAATCAAAAATGTGCTTCCTTTTTTGTGTGATCAGTTTCGATCTTAAGTGCACATATTCATAATGGGCATTTATACCTTTATTTTGGATTCTTAATGACCCATTTGAGCCAAATAGATGATCAACATGTGAATTTATCAAACTATCAACATAACATCAACAAATTTTAAAACTATAGCCTCATGGTGAAGTTGGGAATAAGTGATTAAAATTTTGAATAAAGCAAATATTTTAAAGCTCAAAACAAGACTTGTTCATTTGCAAAATTTAAATGAGAAGAAATAGAGCAACCAAAACATGTTTCATCTTTCAGAGATCCACTTAACACTACTTTGAAGAAAGATTTGCCAATTTGTGAAACGTGGTGAGCGTTGACAAAAAAAGAATGCAAACTAAATATGGTAGAACTTCTAACATCTTGTAACAAGATCAGGAGTAACACTTTACTGGATGTAGAAGAAAATGATTAATGCAAAATTTCTCAGTTTCAACCACTTAAATAGTAGAATGCTTGTGATAAGCACCTAGTTATTTTTAAAATCTGCAAACTCCATAGCAATTAGACAGCAGAAGAAATAACGGATGCAATTTTCATAGCACTGCAAAAAAAAAAAAAAAATAAATCACACTGCATGTTCACACTTTATCACTGTACCTACCACATCGGTAGCAAATGTACTCTCCACCTGACAATGACATGTTCACAGTGACATCAACATGGGTTAAAAAGTACATATTTTATATGCATTACGGCTTATCAAATAAATATAGATCCCAGAAAAATTTTGTGTGCGGTCTCTGGGGGGGTTCAGCGCCATGACAACAGACGAGCCACCTGTTGTTCAGCTTGTGGTTTCACGTTACCTTTGTTGCCTACACTTCCATGGCGATAACCACTTAACTTTACAGTAGGTGATATAAATTGAAACAATGAAAAAAAAAAATCACCTCACATATGCCTGGCCTCAGCTAGGAAGTGTTTTTTCTTACCTGTGTTGGAGCAGGCTATGAAGGCAAACTCGCACTCATCCTCATGTGAGTGGAGGCTCTCCAGGGAGCAGACCACCTCGCACCCCTGCCCTGCGTTCACACAGCGGATCTGCAGCCGGTTCAGGTCGTTGCGCATGTACCTGCCATTAAACAACAAGCAGAACCTCCCAGATATGCACGCCCCTATAAGCAGTGAGTCATTTGGAGTGATGGGTGGGCTGCAGGGACCCACCTGTACAGCGGTCTGAGACTGCTCACATCCAGGGGCAGCCTGTCTTCAGGACAGGAGTGGTGATGGAGCAGCCAGCTGCTGATGCAGGCGCTGCAGTAAGCATGTTCACATGGCGCCTGGAGGGGGCGCTCTAGCACGTCTCGACACACGCAGCAGAGCAGACCGTCGTTGACGTAGCCCACAAACCTCTCCAGATCAAAGCCCATCCTGCAGCTTCAGAGGTCACACAGGTCATGCACTGCAACAAGAACAACAACAAAAAAAGAAAAAAAGAAAAAAAAAAAGCTGGGAAGGAAATCCATTCATGTTTCTCCTCTCACTAAAACATTATCCTACCTGAAAGGTTAATCTTAACTTCATCCAACTCTTCCTTCTTCTTCTTCTTCTCTTCTTTGGTGTTTGACTTCACATGCACCTGCACAGGTAACCTTCCCTCTTCTCTTGTTGCTGCATGCTTTCCTCCTTCATCCCTTCTCTTCACTCCATCCAGATCCAGGTGAGGGTCTCCTCTCCTGCAAAGCCCTCCCCTGCCTTTTGTGAGCGTGCGTCTCTGCGGGGAGGTAACCCCGACAACGGCCAGACAGCTGTTAGATGAGATCAGATGAGGCAGAATTACAGCAACAGAAAAACTCAGTCAAGAAGAGAGAAACGGATGCAGGACGTCTCACTTACTGCCTAAGAATTAAAGCCGTGTTGGGACATAGCCATTAGAGATCATTGCCGGTTCTGTCTCTCTTTAATGACCTGCCGCGTCCCGAGGTTTCTCTCTTTCTGTCCGTCTCTGGATGTGGGATTAACATGGATTACACTCTCTCCCTCCCTGATTGGATTAAAGAGCACACAACATCAGATGACACAAAACACACCAGGACAGGGGTCAGAGGTCATCCCCCCTCTTATAGGTTAGGCTAAGCAGAGAAAGAGCTACAGAGCAAAAACTGTGAAATGAGCCGTTTCTTACTTAAATGTATCTGAAGTTTTAAAGAACCTAGATGTTTTGAGAGAACACAAAATGCATCTATCAATGATAGAAAATAGTTAACAGCTACAGAACTGGGCTTAATTGTGGTGGTCCTTAAACAGACTGTTTACTTTTACAGTAAAAGGTTAATTTCCTTATAAACAACTGTATAATTATTATTCAAAATGTATAAATGCTCATTGCAGGGTTTCACTAAATAATGAGAAAGTGAGCAAAAAAAAAAGAAAGAAAGAAAGAAAGAAACTAATCAAAAATCAACAGTGGAACTAGTTGTCCATTAAGCCTTTTGAGTAAATGTGTCTATGGATTTGGATGTGAATTTTATTCTAAATTAAGCATTGGTCCCTCAGGCAATTAAAGTTCAGAAAGAACCACCAGCAATAAATAAATAAACAAATAAAACTTTGTTATAATTCCTGTGTACGTCACTAGTCCACAGACACACATACGCAGATGGAGAAAACTAAAGAATATTCACATATTTATATGTAAACACTTACTTTGTTGCCCACGGAAGTCTAATAAATAGTGGTGTGATGTAAACACGGATCTAATCGAAAGCTTTTAAACATATTAAGCATTTAAAAATATCGTTTTAAACAGAAGATAATCATAAAACCCCGTCAACGGGGTTCCGACCCCACCTTTGTGTGCCTCTGCCACTGTGGTGACGTTAAAACCAAACACACCTTTTTCATTTTGGCCACGCCTTCCGGAAGCGTTAAACCAATCAGATTCTTTCCGCTGTTCAGCGGGAGAAACAACAGAAACGAGTCCAGAGTTGTAACTTGTAGTTGGTTGAGTTTCGGCTTTTATATGCTGTAATATAACTTTAATCTCATCAAGGTATGTACAAGGCGTCGACTAAGATTGTTTTATGCCCGAGTTTAAACTCTTTTAACTCTTTCAGTAACTGCTATTCTATAGCTTTTTGGCTAGTTTACTAACCTGTCGCGCCGATTAAACAGGTTGACGCCTTTACCTTCTCCTGATAGATGGGTTAAGAGAGTTATGGCACTTATTTAAGACAAACTGCAGAATATGTAAAAAAAACAAAAACAAAAAAAAAACTGTTAGCTCGGTTACATCATGGGGAAATGCTAAACACCATCAGATGTTTGTTTCAGGTTGTTAGCTTGGTGGAATGAAATGTATTATAAACAGACTGTTCTGCATTAGTTGAATACTAACAGCATGGTAAAGGTGGTGAAAGCTATAAGATTATTCATCCCACAGCCTTCCGCTTGCAAAATTACACTAAGGTGTATTTAGTTTTAGTTTACAAGAGCAGGCACAGAAAATTAGATAACTACTTGATCATGTAATGATTTTGTAAGTTTGCCTATATTACAGTCTTTGTGTTTATGCTTGAAGGATGCGACGCTCAGGAGCTCCCAGTCAGCTTTTGGGTAATGCTGTGAAAAAACCTCGCTTTGTGCCACTAGGAGGATCTGCTTCATGCCCTGTAGCAGAATCAAAGCCTCTAGCCCCTAAGCTTGGCTTGGGAAATGCTCTGGATAAAGTAAGTTTGTCCTAACATTTTGTTCCTGAGATGCTATGATGGAAAACACATTTTCAAATATTGGTGCATTATGTATTTTTGCTCTCTAATTCATATCTTGCAGGTCCAGAGAAGTCTTTCAGCAGTGGTTGTGAATAAATCAACCTGCAGTGTTCAGGGTCAAACAGGTCAGGCTGCTTCAGGTTTGTCCAAAGTGCTGGCCCGTGTTCTCACTGCAACAGAGAGTAAAGAAAATGAGGACGAGACAAAAAATGAAGTCTGTGCAGAGGACATGAATGTTTCTGGTGAGGAAACTCTTATTGATCTGGTTTTGTTTGTTTTCTTCATTTTTTAAAATTCTTTTGTATGTTGAAAACAGCAGAAACATATTTAGCTTGGAAATTGCCCTAGAATGACGTGTGCAGGGAATTGACACTGCAAAAATAAACTGAACTAAAAGAAGATGCTCTTTGAAAGCTTAATTAAATGCAGTGATTCGAAATAGAAAGGCTTATACAGGTAAAAAGTTATACATTTGTAATTGTTTCTGACCAGCTGCCGTTAAGAGTTGCACCAGGAGACAGATCTAAACATTTTAAGTAATTGGTTGCTGCCCTCATATCACCAGCATGTTTCACTATGTGCAAAGAAAAAAGGTATGGAAATTTAGAATTTACACATTTGCAACAGAGTGCAGCAAATTAGTTTGGATATCTGGTAGATACCCTCTTGATTTAGGATGGCGTTTCAGATTTGACCCACCAGGTGGAGGCAATGAGGCAACAGAGGATTTTCTGGAGAGATTATCTTCTTTCCAGCCTGTGGGGTTCCCCAGAATCCCCAGGAGCAGCAGGAGGAGGTAACTAGAAAGAGCTGGGGTATGAATACCTGCTAAAATTACAGCTCTGTGATTAATGTGTGCGATAGCAAAACAACAGAGTTTTTTAAAGGTTTTTACTCAGGTAATAATGGCTAACTAAAAGAGCAGAACAAACAAATACAGATTTAGACAGGAACACTTGAAAAAGAAGGTTCTTTTGGAAAATAATCCTTTAAAAAAAAAAACAACCTAAATGTCAGTCTTCATTTCTGCTTGAAAGTGTTTTACCTTTTCTCTCCTTAGTTGGGTCCTTTCTACCCACCCACTTTTGCATAGTGAAGAATGGCAACATGATAAACCCTGATGTAGAAAGTTCACTGTTACAACGCTCTATGTTGTGTGTGGACATTTGATCACTAATATTACATGTTATTAAATCCATATTGGTGCAGGATAAGGTAAGGTAATTTTATTTATATAGCACATTTTCAGCAACAAGGCAATTCAAAGTGCTTTACATGAATTATTATTATTACATAAAAGGTGCAAATCTGTCATATAAATGTTGTTCCTACTAGGTGGTAGATTATAAAGTTCCTATGGAGTCTGCATAAGTATTTTTCAGATCTGGACAAGTATGTGAAAAGAAAACGGATTGTGGGAAAAATATTGCTTTTTTTTAGATTTGATTCCCTTTACTATTTTCTAAAATATCAATCCATCCAAAAATCTGTCATGACTTCATATTGAATTTATGTGTTAGTACTTTAAAGACATGATTTTCACAGTTTCTGAAATGAATAATTGTAAACTCTTTGTGAGACTGTTGGTTCTGATCCAACAAACTGATAAAAAAAAACTAATATTCATATTATAATTCAAGGCTGGAATTTCATGAAAGAACTTGCAATGTCATTTTGGCAGCAACATGCTGGACAGTCTTTTCAGAAATGACTGCATTCTCAATGAAGAGAATAATATATACAATATGATGTTGATGAATGCAGTGGAAATGCAGTTTATTATACAAGCCTGACCTTTGAACCTTTAAAATTAAACTTTACTGACATCTTGGATTCAGACAGAGATGATCTGATAGAGCAGATTGTTCAGCCGAGTGCCGTCATTTTCAAAAATATTGAATAAAAAATATTAACTATGAATATTTTTGTGCACAAATAGAAAAATCATGGCCACCTTCCTGAAATAATTTCCTTTGTCATTTTTTGCCAAAAATATATTGCCAAAATCACTTTTTGCAAATAAATAAATAAAAATAAAAACATTGGCCATTATTTTATTTTTAAGAAGGTGACGAAGTAAAAGTTTATCCGCGTTATTGGATATAACTTTGGAGCTTTAATAGAATATTTGTGCCTGCACATCTACACATTCACATGCCGGTCACATACGCTGTTAAATGTTGGATATTGTTGCGTTTTTTTTTTAATTTTATTTTATTGCTTTTGTAGCATCTGGCTGCACATACACTAACGACTCCAGCGCAAAGCTCTGCCTTATTTTTGCCTGTTTGCTTCTGTTTCACCGTGGATGCCCTCAGCAGTCACAACAAAAGCGCTTTTCACCGTGGATGGATGGATGGATGGATGGGAGGGGGGACAGCGGTCAGATTAGGACCGTTTCCAGCATCTCCTCTCGTAAAAACACGCCGCGGACACGCGCGCTTCCGCCAGGTCAGCACGGGCTGTTACACGCGCTCCGAGCACGTGCTTTGATCCGTGGAACAAGTGTGAGTTTTGGTGTGTTTTCGGAGCGAGGCTGCTTTGAGCAGAACAGAAGCGCGGCTTGTTCGAGCATGCGCAGTCGGCCCACTCCCCTCCCCCCGCTCCTGTAGTTAAGCCAGCGCTACTCCAAATCTCCCCTCTCTTTAGAAAAACAGAGCCCTAACCCCGCTGCAGCCTCCAATGTTGCGTTTAAAAACACGTCCCCCATGTCTCCGTGGAAAGCCGCAGCTGCTGTCATTTTTATTTAAAGCAGTCCAGACAGCGTGGCTGTGCTGCTGCTGCTGCGCTTGGTTTGGGGTTTACACAGACCGAGCTGTAAGTAGGTCGGGCTGGGCTTAAGCGGCTTAACTACGTCAGCCTAAGCTGAGAGGAATTCGTCCAAAGCCTTCCGCTGGTAGGCGGGGGCCTAAATGAGGCTGGCCTAGTTAAGCCTGATTCTTATTGTGTGCAGCACGGCCAGTTTTTATTGTGCAACATAGCCGTGAGAGAACCCAGGACCAGAGTGTGAATCCATGCACTTCTTAGTCAAAGCCCAAGAAGGGCTGATCTGGAGAAGAGAAGGGAAATGAGGCATAAATGAGTGTTAGGCCAGTGTGTGACCGGGGACCAAGAGAGAGGACGGCAGAGCAGAGTGGGGAGCCACAACTCTGAGATTGGGAGCAGTTTTAGGCCTGGTTTGGTCCGCCTCAGTCTGCTATGCCATAAGATGGCCTCCAACACTGTGTTCATGTCCAGCATGGTGGGTAAAGCGCGCTCTTCCAACTTCACCCTCTCCGAGAAGCTGGACCTGCTGAAGCTGGTCCGTCCTCACATCCGCATCCTGGAGGAGCACACCAACAAGCACGCCGTCATCGTGGACAAGAACAAGTGCTGGGACACGGTGGCGGAGCAGTACAACGCTCTGGGAGGGGACAGACCCCACCGCACCGCCCAGGGCCTCAGAACCCTCTACAAGAGGCTGAAGGAGTCGGCCAAGCAGGAAGTGATGCAGCGGAGACACGCCCAGCCCGAGTACAGAGGGAGCATCTCTGAGCCGACCAGGAGGATTATGGAGATGATCCCTCACTTGTTCCAACACGTGCCCATCCACGAGAAGGACCAGGCGCTGCGCAGGTACGGTCCAGCTTACACCTGAGCCCTGCAAACACTTCATCCTCCCATCCATCACGATGGCATACCCATTAAAAAATACTTTAAAACAGTAAAACTAATTGGCTTTTTAGTTCCATAATTTTCTCAGTTAATGATTTCGTTAGCAAAACATGAAACGTTATTATTTGATCCCATGTGACATGGGAAAAATCCTTAGCTTTACAATTTGGAGAAACGCTCAGTCATTTAAAAATAAACTTCATCACCTGTGAGCAGAGCTGGGCAGAGTGTCCAAACATTGTGCAGAAGTAAGAGTAGCACTATTTCAACATGTTTTTACTCAAGTAAATGTAAAAAGTAGCAATCCAAGAAATTACTCAGGATTATGGAGTAATTCTGAGTAATTAGGGTTACTCCATAATAATCATAGTTAGGTTTAATTACTCCAATATTAGTTCTTATGTTTTATGTCAGCACAGAAAACATCAGATATACACACCTGGGCCTGCCATGATAATAAATGATCCAAAATGATAAATTGTTCCAGATTCTCAAGTAATATAATTTTAATGGCAAAACAATGCAAGAGCAAAATGCTCAAAGATCAATAAACTTAAATTTCTAATTCAAATTTAACACTGGAACTGGAAAACTATTTAAACATTCAAAATAAGCAAACAAAACAACAGAAATGACAAATTACATGAATTATAAATTCTCTGTAAACAGTTAGCTTTAAAAAATAAAAAAATCTCCAGATAGCTCAGACTAAAGCACCAAACTGAAGACTTGTCACAGAGTCTGTGGTAGAAAGAGGAAAACAATATATCATGCAAATGAAAATCATTGAACTTGTTTTAATGTATCATGATATTACTTAATTTATTGCTTATTACAACAAGTCTACATATACGTAACAGAGGCAAAAGATAATGTGACTGATCAGTCAAGATTGCCATTTTTTGTAAATCCTTTGTATATATTCTCGTAAAATGTGTTAAATTCTCTCAAATTAAAAAACACATCATGTCTTTAACCCACAGCGACATTGATGGACATTTATCAGACTTCCAGTGTAGCAATAAAGAACATATAGCAATTAAATATATAAATGCTTTATTATCCTTCTGAGCAGAATTTAATACTAAAGATAAACATAAACAGTTTTTTAACCATCTTTTAAAACTGGTTTGCGCCTCTTTGCTGTTCGCAGGTTAATATACAACAAGCACACGTCCCCCATTGAGCATCCTGGCAGCAGCTCCTCTCTGGCTGGACTCCAGGATTATGCAGCACCTGTACCAAGCATCGCGCCCGAGGTGGACAACCTGGACCCCGAAGAGGACGTGAAACCACCGCCAGACCTCCCCGTCGTCACCTCGCACGCCGTTCCAGTGCTGGACGGGTTTCAAGAGCCAGACGGGGAGCAGGACTTGGCCAGCTCCCACAATTACCAGGCGTCCTTGTCTCCCGCTTCTTCCTCGGTTAACATCGCCCTCTCTGCCTCGCCGCTGCCCTTGAGCCACGAATTCTACCCAAACGACGTCTACCCTCGCCACGAGGCGGACAGGTTTCGTCCTCTGCACCTTGCCAAGGAGGAGCACGATCTGGTGTTGGCCAATCACAGGAAGGTTTCCCTGTACCTGGAGGAGAAGAGAGAGGGCCTGAAGAGGAAGCAGGAGCTGGAGGAGGAGCTGCTGAGAGCCAAAATCAAAGTGGAGAAACTAAAAGCTGCCCGACTGAGACACGGACTGCCTATTCCTCTCTAGCAACAAGCAGCGTGCACATACTCTGGGTCGCAAATGTGCTCACATCCCTGTAGCTTTTTCCCACTTCCATAAACTTCAGTGTATTGTATTGTGACTTTATGTCGTAAAAAGTAGTTCAAAAAATTACAACTGTATATTTATATTGACTCCGCTTTATGAAAACGGTCTATTCAGTTTTTAATTTTTGTTAGTCTGTGACCTTGGCTCTGGAGCCATAAGTGGCTCTTCCACAACAACTTTGACTAAAAATTACAAAGAACCAGACAGTTAATATTTTTAAATGCAGATTTGATATCAAATGCAGGTTTTTAGCCTTTTTTCAAAAACAATTTCTGCAATATTTGCACTAAATTTTCACAAAGACAAAAAGTGCTGTAAAGAACTTTGACCTGCCTTGTTCCTGAACTGTGCTATAAAATGACCTTCATTGATAAAAATACCAGTAATATGTTTTTATATCTGTTTTCTTAACATTAGTTTAGAATGTGTGATTTAAAAAAAATCAATCCTGTTTTATGTTTAAGTTATTATTAAATCCTAAAAATGTAAATAATACCCTGGTTCTGTAATTTGACAAGAAATTTCCTAAAGTAGATATTTGTCTAAAAAGTTCAAAATGACTCTAAACGAGTTTTAATCGGATGTCCTGACGCCAAAATGGCTCTTTAGGCTGTAAAGTTTGCAGACTTTGATCTGTCCCTTAAAATCACAATAAAATACACTGAAGCTCGAGGATGTGACGTCACTAAATATGGAAAAGTTTCCCGGTTCTGACCATCTTTGCAAGACTCTGCGAGTGTGTGTATGTGTGCGTGCGTGCGTTTGTGTGTGATGGTGGATGTGACACAAGTGCTTCTGATGAATCGATTCATGCTTGACGGCATTTTTAGGATCTGAATTACTTTTGGAAACGTAGTGCCTCATCCGTACCGACCGCATGTGATTATCCTCCTGTTTTTAGGGGATACGCTGCAGTCGGTTACCGTTTCTGCTGATCGGTGTTGAACGTTGTCTTCATTATTCATAGAAGTGGCGACAAGACACTGTGATTGTGCGAAGTGAAAAACAATTTCTTCATCTGCAACTGGGTGGTAGCTGTGGGTTTGTCAGGATAGCGTTAATATTCTTTATTAACCAAGATTATTAGGATTGCTGTTGCAATGTAAGTGTAAGTAGTTGGACAGTTTGGACAAATCTTGTCAGTCTGAAATGAATCCCTCCCCTTTCTGTGGCATTTGAGGTATTAAGAAGTAATAAACATTAAAGGCGATTATTTTTTAGGTTCTTGGAAAACTGGACGATGTTTTTATATATCAGCTTAAAAAAAATAGGTCACCATAAAAGAACATGTCTAAAAATGTTTCTAAATCATAATTGTGATACAAAAACATTTTGAAAAGCCTTATGATCTGATGAAGTGATGCGAGGTAAAAATATGCGACAGTCGGGGAATCTCTGGCTGAGTTGATGGCCCTCTTATTTATGAAGGAAGAAGAGGGATTTTTTTATGCATATATACATGTATATATGTTCCTATTCAATGTGAATTTGTTGCTGGTTGTTCTGTTATGTTTGTTTACCAGTTTGTCCTCATGTTCACTGGTTTCTATTAAAGCGCATTGATTAAATCGCCGGTCTCTCCTTTTATTCTTAAACATTTTCTACACATTTTTATTCCTAAAACGTCAAAAACATGTTTTTAATGAATTGCTGCTGAGAGCAGGGGATCACTGCTCCAAGTCAAGGCTTGATGCGCCCTCTATTGGTGGCTTGTTTGTTTGCATCTCCAAGGATTTTCCAGCCTCTTGCTTTTTCTTTCTCTAGCAGGAGGAGTAGATGGAGGCCTCCAGTGGACCCACGCGTCTCCTCAAACCCCTCAGCCTCCTGCAGATTCACCTCATGTCTCTGGAGCCGCAGGCCCAGACGGAGTCCGATACTTCAGTGTGGTTTGGTGTAAAGCCAGCAAGAAGAAACACAAGCGCTGGGAGGGAGACGCCGTGCTGGTTGCCAGAGGGCGAACAGTCGTACTCAAAGACATGGAGGGGAAGGATATTGGAAAGGGTGAGCCTTAAGAACATTTACTGTATTCAGTAGAGAGAACGCAAATTAAAGTGTGTGATGTAATTTGATATATTGTTCAAAAAAAACTTGTGGTTCATTTGAATTTAACAGCAGAAGACTACTTATTTAAAAATACCTCTCACTACTTTCAGGATCTTATGGGAACTAAGTTTCCTTGTAAAAATATACATGCGCATAGGACTGTAACAATTGTTTTGTTGGAAATTTTAAGCATCTAAAATATAGCCCAACAGCCAAAAACGATGAATAAAAAAACCATTAAAATCCACACACAGTCAAAACCATGAATAAAATGGATTATTCAGTCGATGTAAAGTTTTACTTCTGCTTCATAACTGTAAAATAGAAGTATTGATTTCATGTGTTGTAACACGATCATGTAGTTTTGCAGGAAACGATTTGATCTTCTCAGGATGTTTGTGTCACAGGTAGTGGCTACAAGGTGTCAGAGCTGGCCTCACTGTCTGAGGGAGAGACGCTGATGATTGGAGGGAAGGAGATAGAGGTGATGGGCATCGTCTCTGCTGAGGACTTTGCCAAAGGTCGTTGTTTCCAGGAGGTTCAAACTGATCAAGAGGAGCTGCACGCTAAGGCTGCTGTGCCTCTTCCTCGCCGCTTCAACCCCAAACCTTTCTGCCCCCCAACAATGTTGGGCAGAGCAGGACATCCAGAAAATAAACCACAAGCGGAGCAAACCAGCAAACCTCGTCATGACCCGCTAGCTCCAGGCATGTAGGACAAATTTAACTTTCATAATGCCACGTAAAGATGGTTTTGTTGGTCCACAGATCGTAAGGGAATTTTGTGAGACACCATGTCTTGTCACAGATAGGAAGTATGTTCATAATGTTCATAATTTATGTTGCGACCTGCTGATTAAAACATTTGTGTAGAACATTGATGATGTATTTGCATTTTTATGCTTTACATTCCGCCAACATGCTTAATGCTTGACCCACAGTCTGTGAATTAAAGTGCTGATATAATTATCGACTGAATTAATCAGATAATTGATTTGCTGCTGCATCAGCAACAATTATTCATCAGTGTTGACTGAGCGTCTGCATAGTCTGGCATGGGATTTAGCACCATTAATGTCTGGTCATTTCTACATTTGTGTAACAGTTTTTATTTTTTTTTTTTGCAGTTGCATATTTAGGTGGTTCATTAGCATTTCAAAGTGAAGATGCTAATGCTATGAAAGTTTTTGACTCGTTCAAAATGGTGGAGATCAAATTCGATGTTAACCCTCCTGTTATGTTGTGGGTCAAAATGACCCGTTTTAAAGTTTAAAAATGTTTTAAAAATAGTTGGAAGTACTTTTTCTGCATGAAACTTCTTTTCTATTTGTCTCAATATGTACACTCTACATACAAATTGAAAATGGCTCATTTTACACATTTGGACTATTATTTACTTAAGTTTTTCTTCATGTGCTTCTGAAATGTTAGACGGATGTGTAATGTTATGATGGGGGTCTTTAGTCTGTGGGGTTCTCATTTTAAAAACCTGTTTTCATAGGTGCCTTAGTGATGCCTCGCCCCTCTTCCAACCACCAGTGGCTTCATAACAAGTCAGGCTTTCCTGTGGTCGACGTCGTCGTTGACCCACACCTGACCACGCACCTGCGACCCCACCAGAGGGAGGGCATCCTCTTCCTCTACGAGTGTGTTATGGGCATGAGGTAGGAGTAATGTTCCTCGTGTCAATACCTAAGAAATCTCTTCCTGAAATCTGGAGAAGGGACCTATTTTACAAAATGTATATTTTGCACATTTTTTATGTTTCCATTTTGGGTTTTGACTGCTTCTAGTTGTTTAAAAACCCACCCAGCTGGTTTTTTGGCAATAAGTTCATGATGTTTTGGTGTCTAGGAAACGAGCCGTTTCAAAAAGCTTCAGATTGCTAAGTCACTGTGCCGTTACTTAGCAACTTCCTGTGGAGCTCCGCCCCTCACCTAGCAACTCCAGCACGGTCAGCTGGTTCTACTGCTGTACAATGGCTACTGGAAAAGTCAAGTGTTTTGTTGTTGACTTACCATCCAAAAACCACTTGCTGAATCCTTGTTGGTTGTGCAGCAGGCTCTACTTCTGCTTTTCAAAGATGTATAATTGTGCATCTGTTTGCAGCCATTTTGGTGTGAAAGTGTAAACGTTGAGTTGGGGTGTGTGACCAGCAGCAGTTTATGTGGACTTAAAGTGACAAAAGGCCCTGAAAGAGCTTGTTCTTAAAGGAGCTCAAAAGACGCAGAATTGACTGGACTAAAATCTTTTTATACAAGTCGCTCATTAACCTGTCCTGACCTACTCAAGGAAACATGATAGGTCACCTTTAAAACGGTCATGTGCTTCAGAGCTGCAGGTCGTCACGGCGCCATCCTGGCGGATGAGATGGGCCTTGGGAAGACGCTGCAGAGCGTGGCGCTCTGCTGGACGTTGCTTAAGCAAGGACCTTACGGCGGGAAACCAGTCGCAAAGCGTGTCCTCGTGGTCACTCCTGGCAGCCTCGTGCAGAACTGGAAAGCAGAGTTCACCAAATGGCTCGGCCGGGAACGGATCAGTGTCTTCACTGTGGATCAGGTGCATTTACTTTAGTTTCATAATTCACACAACACGACAGCAAAGTGACTGCGATGATACTTTACTTTGATTAGTTTTCATATGACCATATTGTCATACATGTGAGCTCACTCTCTTACATTTGAAGTGCACACTGTGCCATATAAATGTATTAAATGGTTTTAGAAACTGCTTGGCTCTCCTAGAAAAACCTAGATGTTTATAAAAAGAAAGTTTCTCAAGGCAGTAATACTGGATTACAAAGTAAACAGACTTTATTCTGCCTTTTATTCAACCCAGAAGTGCTGCTTCAATCAGTTCCAATCAATCAAATCAAATCAATAATTTATTTACATAGCACTTTACATAACCACAGTTTAGAAAACCAAAAGGCTTTACTACATCAGAAGGAACATAAAAGACAGCAACAAGTAAATACAAGAAAGGCACACAGAACAAGCTAAATAAAAGCAGAAATGTCACCATACATTTACATAATAAAATCCTGCTGGAATGACAGCTTTGATTTAAAAAGTTCCACGTTTGGTAATGGATTGAAGAGCAGATTGAGCTGAATTTGATAGAATTTACTCGGTAATGATCAATTGTTTGTTCTTGGTTTCATGGACTAAACCACTAACATTTAGCGGTGATGTTTTCTTTTCAGGACCACAGGATAGAAGAGTTTTTATCCTCGCCTCTCCACAGCGTTCTGGTGATCAGCTATGAGATGCTGCTGCGCTGCCTGGAGCCGGTACAGTTCATTCATCTCATGTCACACTGCTAAACATGCGTCCTATAAACACATAACCTTAACAAATTTGTTGGTTCTGTTGCGTCATAAACAACAGAAATGCAACCCTCTGAAATAAGTCGGAATGGTTTTCTTTAATTGTTAACTTTCTGGTGCCTTTTAAGCACAAAGAAGGATCAGATCGTGTTTTTCTAATTTAATTTGTATATTTTCTCACATGCTGACAGCTGTCTGAGGTTCACCTTTTATATTTTTTCAGATCCAGAAAGTGGAGTTTGGTCTCATAATTTGCGATGAGGGTCACAGACTGAAGAACAGCAGCATCAAAACGTCCTCCGCCCTCAGCAGCCTCAGCTGTAATCGCAGAGTCATACTCACAGGTGCACACCTGCTTGAGTCGTCTTAATAAATAGACAAACTTCTGGGTTAGTGATCTGAATTATGTTTTTTTTTTTTTTTTTTTTTTTTGTCATTTTTAAGGGACCCCAGTCCAAAACGACCTGCAGGAGTTCTACGCCATCATAGAGTTTGTGAACCCGGGAATTCTTGGTTCGACCACTGCGTACAGAAAAGTTTATGAAGAACCAATTCTACACTCCAGACAGCCGTCCTGCTCTGAGGTAATGCAGAAAGTCCTTTCTGACTTTACCGGTCACCACATCAGGTCTGCAGGTTTCTGAAATCTTGAAAAGCTTTAAGCTGCATCTTCTGTCCGCCTCTGCAGGACGAGAGAGTTTTGGGGGAAGAGCGCGCTGCTGAACTTTCTCGTCTCACCGGCATGTTCATCCTGCGTCGGACGCAGGAGATCATCAACCGCTACTTGCCGCCTCGTCTGGACTGGACCTTGTTCTGCACGCCGTCGCCGCTGCAGCAGAAGCTGTACAAACACCTGCTCTGCCACCGCATCTTCAGAGCCTGCCTGCAGGGCTTCACACAGGGCAGCGCACACCTGGCCTGCATCACTGCGCTGAAGAAGCTCTGCAACCATCCTGGCCTGCTCCACGACACCGTCAAGGTTACGTTTCAACTCTCAGCTCTGTGTGTTTCGCGTCAGGAAATTTGGCTGAATAGTGTTGCTGTTCTTGCAGAAGAGAACAGAGCGCGGATCTGTGGAGAGCTCTTTGTACGAGGGACTTGCAGATCTCTTCCCAGAATCCTATTGTTCAGCAGGATTCGACGCCGCTGACTCTGGGAAACTCTTAGTTCTGTCCGACCTGCTGAGTGCCATCAGACAGCTCAGCCCTTCAGACCGGTGCGTGTAGGTTTATCTTTTGGCTGGGCGACAAATTAATTTCCACGGTTCAGAGAAATGTCAAATGGTTTGACAAGCATTTCCTAACAGCTTTTTTTTCTTTTTCTTTTTTTACTTTGAATTAAAGTCAAGTTTCTGTTTTTATAAATTACTGGTGTAGGGTCATAGTATTACAAGAATAAAGTCGTACAACAATAGAGTCAAAATAATTTGAGTAAAAAAGTCATAAAATTAAGTAGTAATGTTATGAGAGCCACTTCACCAAACCAAAAATTAAAATGAGAAATGTTGAGGATCTTGTGGAGTTATGCTTTTGCATAAGTTTAACAGATCAGGAAACACTCAATGTTTTAATGCATGATCATGAAATGATGCAAATGACAGAAGCATTTTCTCATTAAAAACAATTTATTTTCACATATATATAATAATTTTAACATGTTCTGTTAAAATTTAATCTTTTTCTGATAATATTATGACTAATATAAAATATCTCATAGCCTGGCCCTAATACTCTGTTGTGCAACAGTGCAGAAGGAATGGTTGAAACAAAACCACTTTTTGAATATATTTTTCTATCATTTGTATTTTTTTTAAGGGAGAAAAGTGAGAAAAATCTAATCCGTTAGAACCCCCCCCCCATTTTATTTTTAGGTCGTATCGCCCAGCCGTAGTTTATCTGTTACCTGAACATCTGCACCGTTTACTGAAGCAGCTTGTTCCTGCAGGGTGGTCCTGGTGTCAAACTACACTCAGACTTTGGACTTGCTTCAGGACCTGTGCGCTCGTTCCGGCTACGCGTTCTGCCGGCTCGACGGTCAGACGCCCACGAGCCAGAGGCAGCGGCTGGTCGACGCCTTCAACAGCCCCTACTCTCAGAGCTTCCTGTTCCTGCTGAGCTCCAAAGCAGGCGGGGTGGGGCTGAATCTGATCGGAGCGTCGCACCTGGTGCTGTACGACATCGACTGGAACCCCGCCAACGACATTCAGGTGAGATTCAGTCATAGATGCGCAAAGAAAAAAAAAAATCCAACAGTTTAACTCTGATTTTAATGTTTTGTATGGTTTAAATACACTTTGCTTCTAACACCTTCGAAGTCAGAGCACAGATAAACTTTTACCTTAATTTAAATTCTCTCTTATGCATGAGTGTGTAGCTAGTGAATCACTTGTTAGTCTGCTTGGTTTTGTGATCTTAGTTTCAGGATTTCTTAATAACGAGGAGATGATCTGAACCAATAATTCACAGTTAACAGTGAAGCATATTTATATCCACCAGGTGGCGCTCTGCTCTGTATCCTCTGTAACTTTTCTCTCTGTAGGCCATGGCTCGGGTATGGAGAGATGGACAGAAAAAGACGGTGCACATTTACCGTCTCCTCACTGCAGGCAAGGAAAATAAAAATGGCTCTAATCAGGCAGAAATATTTGTCAAAATCCTCACTGGTGTGAAGTTTCACATGCAAGTCCGTCTTATTTCCTCCCAGGCACCATCGAGGAGCGTATATTTCAGAGACAGGTGTCCAAACAGGGGCTGTCGGGGACGGTGGTTGACTTGGGGAAAGCAGCCGAACACACAAGCTTCTCTTCCAGCGAGCTGCGAGATCTTTTCAGCCTGACGGACACGCCGTGTTTGACCCATGACCTGCTGAGCTGCAGCTGCAGCATGGATGGCTCGGCCAACGGTATGCCCAGCTTAAAGCCATTTATGACAGCAGTTACAGTCCTAAACTTTTAATGTCGCAGCTATGAAATTCCAAGCATTTCATTCAGATTTGATGCAGAGTAGCTCGTAATTAAGAGGTGAAAGGAAAAAATGTGGCTTTTAATCTAGAAACCGATTTTGCTGTTCAAACGATCTGAAGATTCTGTTTAACATATGTGACTGATGAGAGAAAGAGAAGCAAATAAAATATTTATTTATTATAAGATCAATTCTATCAGTTCATATTTAAACAAAAATAGGTTTTTCATAAATTTCCAGTATTAGGTTTGCTTAGCTGCCTGTCTTTTTCTTAAATAAAAAAATATAATGTCGCTAGAGAGGCCTCAGAAAGCTGGAGGGAAGATGAGAAAAAAAGTTGAATTTAATACGTTTTTAATTATAATTTTAAAAAAAATTAAACACAAAATCTAACCTGTTTTCTAATCATTGTTATAAAATAGAAGTTATATTAATTTATTGAGATGCTATGTGGCATGCTCATCTTTCTAAATGTCTGCCAGTCAAATTCAAGTTGCTGGGCTCCTAGAGCTAGCGTAGCGAATGGAAAACGGACAAGTTTCTGAAAAGAAAATGGACAAAAGAACCGTCCAGCCGCCCTGCTCATCACCAACTAAAGTCAGAGCATGTGAGGCAAAGTAAGAATTATTGAATAGTGACTAAAAGTTAGGAAAAAACATCCTAATATTTATGTTTCTGTAAACATTTTGTAGCATTGTCTGCAGGTTTGCAGAGGGAGTCTGCAAACCTGCAGCATATTCGAACGTCAGAATGACCCAGTCAAAGTTTAGACTTAGACCGAAATGCATGCCACACTTTTAAGATCTTTATCTGCAAAAAGTCTTGACTCCCCATCCTTTACTACATTGTGTTGGTTTATACCAAAGAGTCCAAATGAAACCCCTTTAACTTTGTGATTATAACAAAAATGTGGAATCGTTCGAGGCGTATGAATAGGCTCCCAGCTTTCTCAACGCATTCTCTCACTTATCTCTCAGACGTGGAGGTGGAGGAGGCGGAGCTTGTTCCCGACAGGCCGTGCCAGCTCGGTCGTCAGGGCGACCGCAGGGGGGCGGCGCAGAAGCATCTCAGCATGTCGGAGCTCATGCAGTGGAGACACTTCTCCGGTGACACACACACCTTCTCAGACCCTTACCTCGATCACGCACGAAGCCACATCACCTTCGCCTTCCAGACCACCATCTCCCACACACCCAGCGAACAGTGACCTGCCCACACACACATTTACACACACACTGTATCCATCTGTATTGCAGCTTCCAAGCAGTGTTTTATATTTACTCTATAAACTTCTAATGTGTCTTAAATGACCTTAACTGACTGTAATAATTTATAAAATAAATGAAATTCCATAAAAATAGTTCATGAGAGAACATTTCTTTCTTAGGACAAAGAATAATAAAAGGGTGTGTCTGCAGCAGGGTTTGTATGCAAGGCGAGTTTTATATCACGTCTTGAGATAAGGTGCAAGCAACATTTCCTTCTCTCCATCTGGAGGAATATTTACAGCGTCTCTGCTGAGGTTTATGGTTTACATATCTGCAGGTGGTATGGAGAGCTAGTTTATAGTTCTGAAGTGTGTCATCTGGAAACTAAGGGCAGTGAACTCCACTTGAATTGTTTTTCTCCTCGTTATGCAACGATCACACACATTAGCGTGGAGTGAATCTGCTGTGCTTTAAATGTGTGCCATCATGCATTCTGTTCAGTCTGTTATTTTGGATAACACTGCTCTGTTCTTGCCCTTCAACACAAAGACGCTGCGTGGGAGTTACAGCACGCAGTGTGTCGGTGTGTGTGCACGCACCCCGGAGACGCGGACCATTATGTATATCGGGGTATGGCAAATTGAACTACCTGCCAGACAATAAAAGTGTCCATGCAAAGGTGCTAGTTATCGTTTACATGACGGTCGACTCTGTGTGTGTTTAGTTAGGCAACAGGTTTTATAATAAATGGGTCTCTGGGATGTTACACTTTTCCTTCATGGATATGACACTTTATGTGTGACCTGTTAGGGACTTGTTGATGTTTTCTCTTCTTCTTTATGGCAAGCTGGCGAGAAATTTACTCTGTCACTTTGACGTTACACATGACTACATTTTATTGTTTCCTGTGCAAAAGCAGTAAAGATGAGGGTTGTTATCAGAGATTCACCAATTATATGCAATAAGTCTGACAAGCCTGCTCTAGGAGTGGCCTGAACGTTTTGTTACGATATTTCGTGGTATTCTGATGAAGATAAAAGATAACTATTTTATTTTATTTTGGGTAACTGGATCGCTGTGACTAGATGAAACAGCAATCATAGCCCAACAAACACAAATACTGCTCTTACAAACAGCAGTGGGTTTCTGTAGGACACCAGTCACTTACAGAAATGTGATTTGTATCACTAAACTGCTTATTCAAATCTCTTGAACAAACGATGAAGAAAATAGCAAAACCAGCAATCGCGAGGAGACGGACTGTTTATGGGGTTTTAAGCTTCATTAATTGGAATTTAACGATAAATCTAAATTCTTATGACAATTTATTACGATAAATAATATGAGAGATGCTAAACCTTAAGGACTTAAAAAATGATCCCCATTCATGCATCAACGTATCTGTCCTTAAACTTTATCTAATCTTTGTTTATTAGCCATAAATTGATGGGAGTTCTTGGTTTTAATTTTGTCAAATTGAACAAATAAAAAGGTGTTTTTTTTTTATTTATATTTGACATACTGATCACTGAACTAAACCAACGTGGGAAAAACTGGCAGATTTCCTGTCTCATCTCTAATTGTCCCCAATATCATTCAGGATCATTTAGGAGCTGACATTTACTGATGTTTCGATACTGATATTATTTTACTGATAGTGAAATAACAACCCTCATTACGCTTCTGTCAGTCTAGCTTCAATGCTAGCTCTGGCTACAATGTAGCTTCCCACCAGCAATGTGTGAATGACTAAATGTAGTTTAAAGCACTTTGGGGTCCTCTGGACCTGCTAAAGCATTATGCAAGAAACTATTTAGCATTATTTACCAACTGATGACAAATAATTTGTTTCTAAACACACATAAATGTATAAATGTAACGCTTTTTTGTTCGTCTCAAGTCTAATGAGTTGACTTCACAACAGCCACACTCGCTGTATTTATCCTATCAAGACAAATAATCAGCTTCTGGTCTTATACATTAAATAAAATACAATAAATAAACCTAAACAAACTACAGAGAAAATGCCTCCCAATGAGCAGTTGACAGTTGTTAAAATTAAACACAGCTGAAATAAACACCTTTAACTATAACGGGAAAAAACAGAAACATGGCAAAATGACATGTTAACTAAACTAATGTATTAGAAATAAATAAACAAGCACGTTATGATGTTTTTTTTTTTAAACTATTTTATATTTTATTTTTAAAGTGGTAGCTTTTGTAGTGAACAAAACTGAGAGAAGTGGTGTAAAACGTATAAAAAAAAATAACTGTTGAAAAGATTTTAAAATGTCAGCGTAGACTCAAGAACTGCATTCACAATTAGCTTTAGCGTCTCAGGGCTTTGTGGTTTCAGTTCATCATTAAAATTGTTTAAATGGATTATATTTCAGCTGTGATGGTTAGCCCTCAGCGCTCAAATGAATGAGGTTTAAATCTAAAACGTCTCGTCATTAAAGCGGTTAGAAGTGTAAATGTGAAGCACGTTCTGCTGCCGCATGAAATCTCAAAAGGATTCACGTTTTTCTCCAAGTTTCCATATAAATCTGAATAAAAGTTTCTTATTGATCAAATTCAAGGCTTTCGGATCAAAACATCTACTTGAGACAGAAATGTTTGGTGGCCTAGCAACCATCGCCAAGCAACTTCCTCTAAGCTGCTGGCCTTGCTCGGCTTTACTAGCACAAGACGCCGCTTGCTGCCGGAGGACGGCTGCTTTTGGGCGGCATTGTTATCGGACACGTGCCCGATAGATGATCGGCCCTCGCTGAAGCAGGATATTGATCTGCATCTGCGTCCCTGACGGGCACAGAGGTCATATTCTGCTGGGTGCATGTATCCGTGTAAAGCCCCGCGTTGTTGTGCTGCCAATCCCCCCCGTAATCCAGACTGCAGCTCGACGGATCATAGAGCGGCAGCATGGAGTGAACGAATGAATGTCTTACATCTGGGAGGCTCACAGCCGCTGATGGAGACAGACTGGAAGTTTACTCCATGTGTGATCTGTGAAGAGGGGTGAAATTTTCACTGATGCCAGGTTATTCTAAAAAGATACAGACAATTAAAATCTTAAAATGTGTTCGTCCAGGTTTTTACTTTAAATTTAATTGGATTAATTATCGGTTTTACTAAAATGCAGACTTGGGCACAGTCTTTTAACTTGTCAAAATAAAGCGAGTATATCCTTCACTTGTTGCTAAAAAGACAAAAAAAATGATGAAAAATTTAGGATATGGTTTGCTGTTTTTTTTTTTATCTGGCAAACCTGCAACTAAGCCTGTCGCAATAAGCAAGTAATCGCATAATAAATTAAAATTGGCTCCATAGTTTCCATTCTGATGATTAATGTTTCTTGAAGGGTAATTTTGTTGTGTGATTTTAATTTACATTTTTATTTTATATGTTATCTTTGGTCATTGTGTTTTATTTTGGATGTTCTTTTATGAAAATGAAAGTTTATTGGTCGATGAGAGGTCTTTTAATTTGTAATTCCATTGTCAAAATGAAAATTGTCTCAAAACAACAATATTATCGTTTTACTGGGACAATTTATCGTCCAGCACATATTTATCGTGACAGATCCATTTTTGTTTTAAATCTAGAAATCTATAGAAATCTGACTGCTGTGCTTTAAAATATTTTGTATTCATTTTTATTTTTTTTAGCAGGTAAAAGTAAGAAAAAATAGTTTTTGCTATAATTAGAAAAAATATTGGACACCACTGTTGTACTTGGTACTGATTATTAATCTAGGAACAGGCAGCGTGAATATAAACTGGCTTTTAAACGAGACGCACTGCAGCTGATGGGGAATAATTTGTAGATTGTTGACCGAGAACCCAGTTTTTCCTGGACTGTCCACTGGGATTAATATCTAATATTTCACCCTGGTAATAAAAGCAGACTGTCCTCTGTGATTGAAATTGGAATCCAATAGATACTGATTACCCTTCTCTCACCCTTTAGTAATTATTTGCTCTTCTCCGCCGATCTGAACCTAGATAGTTTAGAGCTTTGAAGAGAGAAGTAATAAAATCTGAAGTTAAAGTAGCATTTAGAACTTAAATGTTCTTAAATTAGACGATCCTGTTTCTTCTTGTTTCTAACAAGAGGAGAGAAAATATTGTGATGTGCTGCTACTGAAATGTGAAATGAATGAATAACATTCATTAGAGGTTTGATTTGAAAAGATAATTTTCAGCAAAATAAGGAAGTATTCCAGCTAATTTTAGAAAAATATAGGCTTTGATTGCATTATTTTCCATTTTTGGATCAATATAGACAAAAAAACGTTTTGGTTGAATAATCACCACAGTTTGCACCTGAACAGAGAGCAATGTGAAAAAAAGTAGAAAAAATAGCCTTTTAGGGTCAAACTAGAGGCAAAAACATGACCTTACTAATCAGGAAGTGCACCTGCCTTCAGACTGAACCAGAGGTTTGTAACTTTGGCAGCAGGAGGCGGACTATTGGTTGATCATAAATTAACCAGTTCTGAGAAACACAGTCGTGTGACAGAAGGAAAAGTCAAATTTCAATGAAGCACTTATTCACCTTTAAGTCTGGATGAAGAAAATGACGTCACAATTAAAAAGACGAGCATTTTTTTTTAGTTTATTCTATGTAAAACACACAGACGCACAAAATAACTCAAAAGAAAAATTAATAAGTGTTGTACAGATCGTAAAGGTATAAGCTGAAGCTTTACACATGCTCACCGTTACATGTTTATTACAAATAAATAATCTCTTCGTAGCTTTAGTGTTACATAGATTAACAGATTACAGAGAATCAACAATTAAATCCAACCAAGAGAAACAAGAAATGATCACCATTATGAAGGTTTCAGTCAGATTTCAAAATATTCATGTCCCTGTTTAGCCTTCAGTCATTTAATTCTTTTCCAGTTTTAAATTTTACTAGATCAGCAAACTGTAACACTTTAAAACAAAGCGTTGGTGTGGTCGTTATATGTGTGAGTTACATCTATTTAAATGTATAAAGTTTAGAGAGAGGTGAGGACCAGGCTGTTTGCTCGTGGTGGTGACTGTGGCCTCGTGCGTTTCTGGAAGAGTAGAAAGAAAGAGGTCAGCTCTCTCTCAGCATGCGTCCATGAACATCCCCCTGCAGTCTGCAGCTGGCCTGAGCGTCCCGCCCTCCCTCCCTCCCTCCCGCCGCCCCTGGTTCCCCTCCAGCACTTAACGGGGATTTTAATGTAGTCTGGTCATCTGTCAGGCAGATCAGATCAGAGCTGTAATACACAGCAGCAGGTCACACAGACGAGGCCGCAGCCCCGTCCATAAGTCTCAGCAAAACAACAGTGGGGGGGGGAAAAAAGATAATAATAATCCCACAATTTCTGTAACAACCCTCCCCTTCAACAGATTTCTGCTGCTTTTCTCGTGCGTTTTTGAAAACGAGGATCCGACTGGTTGATTCAAACGCAGCTTATTGTTGTTCCAATAATGTGACAGCCGGTAGATCTGAGTTAAATGTTCACTCTGCAAAGATAGTGTCGAACGAAGATAAGCTGCAGCGAATGGTTCCCCACATAATAAATGAGCTGCTGTGTTTGAAGCCTGATTCTTTGATATCAAACTCTGTTATCAGTTTCGAGCCGCACCTCATGTCTTTCACCATCGAGCCTTATCGTTCCTCACCGGGGAACCGGTGCAGCTCAGGCGGAAAAATCGTCTTCAACTGGGAGCTGATCTGTGATGTTGAGTTTGCATATATTCTGATTCTATTATAATAATTATTGCATTTCAGTAATAATAAGAAAAAAACCTTTAAAAAGTGTTAAATGTTAATTCTCCTGCAGATTTGTTAAAAAAAAAACCACTTGATTCTGAAAAGGAACTTTCCAAAATTGTAAAATATCTCAGCTTTATGCTTGAGTACAGAGAACGCTGAGGAAAAAGTAGGATTTGCAAATAATTTGTTGTTTCTTGTGTTGTAACGTCTGTTAATTATCTGCCAGGTGTTGGAGGCTGAGCAGCGATCATGAACTCCTACGTCGAACTTTACAGCAGATCAGAGCAGCGATGTGCACTTTCTGATCCGATACGTATTAAGAGTTATCTCAGCACAAGCGCTCCAAGCATTTCAGAAGATATCAGCATTAGTGGCTAATTGAGGTTCATTAGTTTTATCTGTTAAAAAAGCAGCAGGAGATTCAGATATTAAGATTCTCTGGGCTCATTTTCTTTTTTTTTTTAAGCTGGTGAATTAATCCAAATCAAAATAATTGCATTATTTTAATGTAAAGACAGCTTCATTTATAATTCTTAGCTGCATTACATGTGAATGAGTGAATTTAGTTAGAAAAATTACTTAACAGCAACATGGTGGGCTTGCTAAAAAATATGCTTGACGTTTCCCCTTCCAAAAACAAGTGGAAATCCTGAAAATAAAATTTTTATTGCTCTTAATTTCAGACACTTATTTACTTCTCTAACATCTCTGAGTTGTTCAGCGCATGGATTTTTTTTGTGCTCAAATTTTTAATGATCGATAATCTGTTCATCCACTTTGCTTTATTTACTTATTTTTCCCCTCCAAGTCAGGTAATCCTCTGCTTGCCGTCCTCTTCCCGACACGTGCCGCCCGCGGTCAGATGGCCGCTGAGCTGCTGCACAGAACAGAGCTCACGGTTTTACTGCCCACCTCTGTCTGCCTCACAGATGCTCGGAGAATATTCTTTCATTTTCTGTCACAGTAGCTGTCAAAAATGTCTGCAGGGTAAACAAAGTGTAGGAAACGACTAGAAGAGAACAGCCTAATGTTTTTTTTTTTGTTTGTTTGTTTGACGTTTTTATTCAATCACGCAGAGAAAGGAGACAATTTATAATAGCCGTGTTTGACAAGATGTCGACTGTTTTTCAGAAAAGAGGAGAACAGATGAGTAACGCGAGGACTTTTCTTTGTCTGCCTCCTTTCTGCTCTTAACAAGGACATTCATACAAATCACAGCAGTGGAGAAAATAACTTAATTTGTGCTGCACAACTTTCTATAGCCAGCCTGTATTTAAGCGAGAAAGACTCAATATGTGTAAAAAAAATGAACTAATTTACAGCTTATTTTTGTAATGTACATGGCATCCAGTAAAACATTTTTCACGATCATCTGTATAGTATGATTTCAGTCGTAACAATGTGGTAAAAGCACATTTTTTTGTGATAATTCAAGTGAAACTGTGGCCTACTAACACAGTCACAACCCTGTGACGACAGAGGTTTTTTTTTTATAAAATAAAATCAAGCTTCATTGCTAATCTGCTGTGCATACAGTCGTAATGTAGAAAGATGAAAGATTGTTTCTCCAGGGTCAGAATAGGAAATTAAAAACTCTTTAAAAGGTCTAGTCCTCTAGCAACCTCCCATAAACAAACAGGAAAAAGTGTGGCAGAAAACGCTGCACAACAAGAAGAGGTGACCGGACCCTGAGGAAGATTGTGGAGTAGGGCCGATTCCAGACCTTGGGGGACCTGTGGAAGCAGTGGACTGAGTCTGGAGTAGAAACATCCAGAGCCACCGTGCACAGGCGTGTGCAGGAAATAGGCTACAGGTCCCTCATTCACCAGGTCAAAGGTCAAGCCACTTTTGAACCAGAAACAGCGACAGAAGCGCCTGACCTGGGCTACAGAGAAGCAGCACTTTGGACCACTGTTGTTCAGTGGTCCAAAGTACTTTTTTCGGATGAAAGAAAATTTTGCATGTCATTCGGAAATCAAGGTGCCAGACTCTGGAGGAAGACTGGGGAGAAGGAAATGCCAAAAGGCCATAAGTCCAGTGTCAAGTACCCACAGTCAGTGATGGTCTGAGGAGCCATGTCAGCTGCTGGTGTTGGTCCACTGGGTTTTATCAAGGGCAGGTCAATGCAGCAGCTTATCAGGAGATTTTGGAGCACTTCATGCTTTCATCTGCTGAAAAACTTTATGGAGATGAAGATTTCATTTTTCAGCACAACCTGGCACCTGCTCACAGTGCCAAAACCACTGGAATTACTGACCATGGTATTACTGTGCTCAGTTGGCCTGCCAACTCTCCTGACCTGAACCCCATAGAGAATCTGTGGGATACTGTGAAGAGAAAGTTGAGAGACCCAACACTCTGAATGAGCTTAAAGCCGCTATCGAAACATCCTGGGCCTTCATAACACCTCAGCAGTGCCACAGGCTGATTGCCTCCACGCTGCATTGAAGCAGTCATTTCTGCAAAAGGATTCATGACCAAGTATTTAATGCATAACTGAACATAAATATTTGAAGGTTGACTTTTTTGGTATTAAAACAGATTTCTTTTATTGATCGGATGAAATATGCAAATTTTTTGAAACAGGGATTTTGGGTTTTCATGAGCTGTATGCCAAAATCATCAGCATTAAAACAATAAAAGACCTGAAATGTTTCAGTTGGTGTGCAATGAATCTAAAATATATGACAGTTTAATTTTAATCATTACATTATGGAAAATAATTAACTTTATCACAATATGCTAATTATTTGAGAAGGACCTGTATTTATGCCTTATATCTGATAAAATTTGACATTTCAGAAGGTGTAAACCCAAAATGGAAATTGCATTCTTAATATAGAGCTGATTGTTTTATCAGAGTTAATGGTGAGTAAACCATACAGTGTTATGATGTCTGTGAATTTATACGTCCAGTCAATATTGCCTTGTATCCATCCATCCGTTTGTGTATTAACTCATGCATCCATCATTCCAGCAATCCATCCGTCCATCCATCGTTCATCAATCTATCCGTGTTTGGCCCTCTAACAAACCATCCATACATCCAAAAATCCATCTCTTTGTTCATCTTTCTGCTTGTTTATCATCCCTCCATCCCTCCTTTATTCTTTTTCCATCCAAATGGTTTCCATATCTAAAACCTGACCAAGTAGAGATATTTCCATAAGTAGAAATTTAGTGACTCTGTGAAGTAACAGCTTAATTTTTCCTGATGTGGATGCAGAGGTTGTGATCTAATACATTAGTATTACCTTTTAGTTGTTAACATTGTATAACAGCCAAATAAACAAAAAAAAAAGTTCCATCTGTATGTAGAAAAGTAAATTTTAACAGTAAAAAGTTTAACACGCCAATCTGCGCTTACACTTGAATAATCTTTAAACGTGAAATAGTTGTAATCTTTGCAGAACTGGATTGTTGAAAGCTTAGATCCCTCAGTCTCTTTTTGGGGAGGAAAGCTAACACAGATGAAGCGCCTCTCTCATGTGGACGTGAATCAAAACAGTACGCCCCCTATATAAAGCCTGCAGGGAAACCCCAGCAGAGCACAGAGCAGCAGATTACCGAGACAGGAGGCAGAGGACACAGAAACGACACACCAGCTGGACAAGTCGCTCCGGGATTTACCAATCTTTGGCGATGCACAACTTACTTCACCTCGGCCAAAGAAACCTGATGAAGAAACACTGCTAATGTCACACCCAGTAAAGCAGATTTCTTCAAAAAAAGACTTACTTTTGGGTGTGTTTTCCCCGAAAAAATTAGTTTAAACACCATTCAGAGGTCTCACCGCTTCACCCTAAACCACCACCACCATGCTCTCCAGTGTGCGGCGGCACAGCCTCCGCCTCCAGACGGAGCTCCACCGCTGGAGCATCTGCGACCCGGGCAGCCACCTCCTCCCGGACGGCCTCCTCGCGCGGGTCCCTGCGTGCATCTCCCGCTCCAAGTCCTGCGCCAGTTCCGCTGGCGAGTCGGACGGAAGCCGCGGGAGCTGGTCGTCGTCGGACTCGGTTATCTCCGTTGACTCCGCCGGGGGCTCGGTGGAGCCCGGGAGCCCGTACAGGGTGGTGCTGCTGGGGGCCAGCGGCGTCGGGAAGACGGCGTTCGCCAGCATCTTCGCCGGCGCAGCGGACAGCATGGACAGCGACGACTGCGAGCTGTGTGGAGGTATGACATGTTTAAATTACTACAACAATTCAAACTTGTAAAATATATTAATAATTGAATTACTAATAGGGTATCTTTTTTATTAGAATAAAACTTAAAATTCATGTTTATTTCCAGATGAAGTGGCTGAGAGGGAAATTGAAGTTGATGGAGAGGCTGCAACTATACTCCTGTTGGATACCTGGGATGCAGAGGTGAGAAATGTTGGCCACATTTCAGCCTGGATGCACTTTATTTCATCAGTCAAGTTTATTTGTACAGCACACATCAGCAACAAGGCAGTTCAAAGTGCTTTAAAAACATCACACAGTTACCAGTTTGAGAACAAATATTGCAATTTATTGAGTTCCATCATCAAAAACAGAAATATACGTGTAGGTCAATGTTCCATTGATTATAGCCTAGAGGCGACTCTATCAGATGGACTTGCAGTGTTTCAGATTTCAACTCTTTGTAATCTTTGCAGAAAGGTGATGAGTGGACCCAGGAGCGCTTCATGCAGATAGGCGACGCCTACCTGCTGTTGTACTCCATCACTGACCGGGCATCCTTCCTGCGAGCTTCAGAGCTCCGGATAACCCTACGTCGCTTTCGTCCTGCCCGCCACACACCCATAATCCTGGTGGGGAACAAGTGTGACCTGGTGAGGCGGAGAGAAGTGTCGACAAGCGGTAAGAAGACACTGGAGAAATGATCTTAACTCTTGAACATTTTTTTGTATCTGTCGCACATTTCTAAGCATTTTTTAATTAATTTTACGTGATGGGCTGGCAAAACATTGCACATAAGTGTGAAGTGAATGGAAATTATTTCCAAATGTTGACAATTAGTCATTCACTCTACAAATCTGGCCTTAATGAAAGATAAGGAAGTAAGAAAGCCATGAGGAGACCTGTGTGCAGGGCCGGATTTACAAGGATGTGGGGCCCCTGGGCTGGAGACAGTTTGGTACCCAAACCACCACAAAAATAATTCTACCAATTCAAATTACAATATAATGGGTAATAACAGATAGTTCTATACATTAATTGATGCCTGGTAGGTTTAATTCATCCCCAGAGCAGCATCTCTATGTTGTTCCCAAAATAATTAATATAATTTCTTAATTTTCATATACTTGAGTATTGATTATATTTGTAACAATCCCCAAACTTTAATACAATTCATTTGGGCCTATAAAAGGGCCTAATGTCATACAGCAAAGTTGCGTCCCTTTGTCGTTTCCCTCAAGCTGTGGAGTTAAAACTTCTTGGGAAAAGGTGCGTACCAGATCGTTCTTTACTTGTCGGATGTGATGTGTGGTGAGTTGGTTGAGCTGATTATGGGGCAAATCTGTCAGAAAACATGTTGAAGGCACCAAAAGGCAGGAGACTGGGTCAGAGCCAAACATTCATCCAGAGTTGCAATTATTACACTTGAAGGTTTTTGCTCATCCATCACATAAAGCACGTCAACATTTGTGTGGTTGTGGTTTTTCCAAGTTCAAAGACATCTGAAGGTTTTTTTTTTGAGCAAATCATTTTGTTCTTTTTCCAGAGGCCCGCGCTTCCGCCGCAGTGTTTGACTGCAAGTTCATCGAGACCTCGGCCGCCATGCAGCACAACGTCTGGGAGGCTTTCTACGGCATCGTGAGACAGCTGCGCCTGCGGCGAGACTCCAAAGACGACAGCAGACGCCGCAGGCGCATCCACTGCGACAAACGCAGAGAGAGCCTTCCGGTCAGGGCCAAGCGTTTCCTCGACAGGGTGGTGGCGAAGAACAATCCCAGCATGGCGTTCTGGCTCAAATCCAAGTCCTGCCACAATCTGTCAGTGCTGTAGACCAAACCTGAATGCAGGTGGGGGAAACACCTGAGCAGATGAGACGGGTTGAAGGCTGCAGAAAAGCAGCCGTGGACGGAGCTGGAGGGGACATTTCCTGCCTCCCGACGAGCTCGGAGTTGGCGTTCACCTTCCGCCCTCCGTTCAGGTGGAGGTCTGCGCCAAGCTGTTGACAGTCTGAATGGACTGCATTTCACAGTGATGTCATAAGTTATGGGACATTTAGAAGAAACTAAGAAAACAAAGTTATTTTTATTGTTTTCTTCTTACTTTTTTCATTTACAAGTGCGTAAATCACTAAAAATTCCCTTACATGTGTTTTTTAAGACCTGTGTGATACTTAAACGTTTAGTTTTTATTTATGCTGCAGTGTTTTATGCGCTAACTGTAAGAGCAAGTTGATGCTGTGTTGTCTTTTGCAACTTTGAATCACTGTTTGAAGAAATAAAGTGACGTTTCTGCTTGGAAGAAAGCGCAGCAGGGCCCGCCTTTTGTGTGTCTTTTCAACGTCGTTGATGAGAAATCAAAATGGATGACTCATCTTTAGCACACAAAGGATTCACACTAGTAGGATTTAACCGCGACACAACTGAGCTGATAAAGGATGAGTCAGGCGGTGGCGGTAAGGCTGAGAAACAGAAACTGTCCCCTCGTTGCGTGTCATTTCAAGGAAGGAAAAAATTCAACAACCGGCCGGGATTCGGGTCACAGAGCGACGCTGAACTTCAAGCTCAGATTCTAAACTTGAACTTTGTCTCAAAGGTGGAAAATAATTGGAAGTCTGTTGCCAAGGCAGCATTTGCTGTGCGATCCGTACGAGGATTTCAGGGAAAGCAAGCAGATGGCTGTGAGCATGCTGGCGTTCATGCAGTCCAATCCTTTACATAACAGAGTCACTTCCATCTGAATTCATGGCTTCATCTGCTGAACCTTCAACACTGCGGTTTGAATATTGAGCCAATCAAACAGGGGATTCGCTCACAGCCTGATTCAGTGGATCCGCACCGTTTTCTTAGCTTAGCTTGCAAAGCTCTCGGCTCAGGATGGGATCAGGCTTCATGCAGCATAACTACGTCCTCTCTGCTTGGCAAAACGGTTTCCAGATTTTAACCAGAGGCCGCATCATTCCCATTAGATTTGAGCTTTGGTAAATTGATGTGAGCCCGCTTCGTCTGTCCTAGATCAAATTTTGAGTGTTTAGCATCATGTAAAGCAAGACTGTGTCAAAGTTGAACTATTTAGCCGCTGAGGCCGAGTGCTTATTCCTTTTTTCATTATTCGATTCTCAAGCGTCAGAGCATGATGCTGCCACTGCTGTGCTTGACGGTTCGCCTCGTGTTTTAGGTGATGGAGTCTAAGCTTGAGTTCTCCAAGCAGCTCAGTGTTTTCATGTGTGACCCTGAAGATGACTCCAGAGGAGAAATGATTCGTTCGCAAGAGTAGCTGCACATTTTTATCAAGCCTTCAGGTGTTTGTTTTGCTGGGTTTAAAAGAAAGTAATTTGAGGTCTGGATAAGTTAAATAAAAAAGAAAATAGAGTATGAAAAAACAATATTTCCAGACTTTTTAATAGATGCTTCATTGTTAAAGATAGTACATATCTTAATTTTTAAAATAATTCGCTTTGGTGAGTCAGTTTTTTCAGATGAGTCTAACTAAAAGTGGGCTATTTCACCAAATATTTATCGGGGTATTTCCCCAAATTTTTGACAGTTTCTGTAAATACGACTTGAGAAAATCCGCAGCAACATTGTCCAGTCATTTTCTTACTGTGAATTTGCAGAAAGACAATTTTGTTAAAATTTCATCCCACCAACAGTTCAGATGAATCTTTCTGTTGCGATGAAAAAAGTGAAGCTTTCATTCCCATGATGATTAAAGTCAAACCTCCCACTGGAGCTGCAAGACACAAAAACAAAGATTTCCACCCAGCTGCAGGAAGTTTCTGACATTTGATGCTTCCGGTACGCAGGAAGCAGCTGATGTTGAGAGCTTGAGGTCAAACTTTCTAATAGTTTCATGCGTGCCGTGACCTTCTGCACCTTGCAGATGACTTCTTAGAGTCTTATGAAGGAACAGACTGTCTGAGTAATCTGTCCGTCCCTTGGTCTCAGCGCACGGCTCCTTATCAGCTGTGCCTCCAATGGAAAATCTCCCAAGAAAAAGGGCCGAGGTCCAGAGGGCAAAGTCTGAGGGGAAATTAGAAAGTTAGATCTCTGAGCTGCTTAGGAAATTCCTGTATTTCATACATTGTTTTGTCCTGTTTTAAACTTTTGTTCACAATCACACTATGTGATGATTAAAAATTGCTAATCCTTCAAAGGATTAGCCTGCGAATCGGTTGCTTTTGTTTCCCGTTGATTAAAAAGAAGAAGAACTCTTCCTGTGTTTGAGTCAAACTGTGAAGCTCACAGCTAATATCAGGTGATAATGGGCTTGTCTTCTGTATGTCCTGCTCTTCCTGTCTCTGTCAAGCAGGTGAGCTCCCCCCTCATTGGCCGGCTGCGTATACAGGCAGGCTGATTAGACAATCATTAGGTCCAATAAAACACGATGGTTAACACCCGGGTTAACGTTTGACCAGAGGGATGAAGCTGTTCAGATCGCTCTGAGGTTTGGCTCACTTGGTCGCCGCTGTAAGGTAAGTCACTTCTGTCTCCTCTGTCTCGCTCTCTGTGTCAGGGCTCGGCCTGCTGAAGCTGAACTTCTTTAGGGTGTAAAATAGAGGGAAACAGAGCTGCTCGAATTGACTTTGGTAGATTATTTGGTACATTTGTCAAGCGTTTTCAGATTATTGCCAGATTACTCTGATCTTGACTTGACTTTGGCGAGGCCGAGAACAAGGTGTTGGCATATATGAACTCCTGCTGATTTGCTTTTGAGGTTGCTTCTTATATGTGCTACTAAATGCATAAAAATGTGGTATTTATCATAATAAATGGTGAATTTTGACTGTTTAGTCATTGTGCTGAAGGTTTAAGAGATAATCTGAAATCCTTGTATTGTGCTGCCATTCTAAGTTTCAGTTTCAGAGTTAAATCTTCACAGCAAATCACTTCCTTATTTGATTTTTATGAAACTGACCCAGATATATATATGGATAGATAGATAGATAGATAGGGTGTAACCAGTGAGGTGAAATTGAACCAATAAACAGACTGATTATTTTATTAAATCTGATGTTCAATAGCAGAACAATGTTCAAAGAACAAGGTTTTTTTTAACTTAGGAGTCTCTGGTGATTGTGCTGATACTAAGTGTGTTGTCATCAGAAAAGGTCATCAGCCAAGAGTCAATGTCACCTTCACTAAATGGGTCGACTTCACTCGACTCCTTCGCCTGCAAGTCCCAAACCAGGGGCTTTACCATCATATTCATATGAAAGAAAAACCATTCTAGTAATTACATTGTTTTAATTTTTTTCAGGTTTCTTATTATTTGTGTTTCTGTAGTGATATGTATTTCTGTTTACATTTATTCAAACAGTAATCTACCACAATATGTGATCTCAACTGAGCTTTTATGCTGTAAATCTGCCAAAGTTCATGTCAGGCTGGGTTGTTTTTAATAAAACGAATCCCACATGGATCACACTGGTCCATATATATACACATTTAAACTTTATTGTTGCCATTCAAGCAGTATTAAAATATGACCCTGCAGGGATCTTTAAACGGCCTGTCACAGTTCAACCCTGCAGGATCTGATTTACAGGACAGAAAACCAGCTGGCTTTCAGTTTGTCCTGCAGGGCAGGTCGCTGATTCACCAGGAAGGTGGAGTCTCTGTGAACTTAAAGCTCCCATTCAGCTCCGAGTGTGCACACGTGCAGACTCAAGGACAAATTTCCTTTTGGTGTAGCCGATGTCTTTGTGAATCAGTGACTCATTGTGCTGAAGATAGAAGATAAAAATGCGTTTCTTCAGAGTCTTAAGTAACCTTAAATGCTTAAATATGGCCAGGCATAGCAGTAATATGATACATTTAGATGCTTTTTCTCTCCTCCTTCTGTCAACATTTGTAGATATAAAAGCATACAATGGTATTTATTCACTCAGTAACTTGTTGCTGTGAATGAGGAAATAGACAAAACTGCAAGACCCGTGATGCAGCACAACAAACCTCATGTTTACACCTAAGAATATTTTGTCCCTATAAAGTTGATTCATTTAGTTTCTCTAGGTAATTTAAATCAAAGTGTTCTTATTATAAACCCAGATTATCTCCTGTGTCATGGAAACCCTTTATTCGAAAAGGTTTGACTCTTAGACTTGGATTTCAGGCCTTAAATGAACCATCAGTAGCTATAATGAAGTTTCCTATAAACATGTAGAAGATGCTGAACTTTGGCAACCTTGGTATAAAATCCCCAGAGCTGAAAACAGCAAATTCATTCGTATTAAAGTCATGTGTAGCTTGTTTCTGAGTTTAAATAAGTGATTTAAGTGAGCCATTTTACACAGATTAAAGCATTTTTACACAACAAGCATGCAGACACCTGGTAAGGTGCCGAGGTAAAAGAGATTAGATGCTTTTGGTTGCTTGAAATCCGTTCTGATTTTGTCACTTTTGTTTTTCTTGCTCCCTTCTCCCACCTCGCCTCCTCTTCCTCCTCCTTCGCAGCCTGTGGTAATGACACCCATGGTGCATCTGTTGTTGCTCCCGTTCCTGCTCAGCATTGTGAGTACATAGCACCGCCAACTGCTGCCTCTGCCGGCCCTTGATACATATTCATCTCAACCATGAAGCTGTTAATGATGTGTGTTAGTGCTTACATCTGGAGCGTCAGAGGAGCGTTTTAATGTACCGCGGCTATTCTCTGTGAGATGATACGCCTTTAAAGGAAGCTTTAATCTGCAGTTTGTCTTCAGACTTTGCTCTTCTGCGCTCAACAGGAATGTAGAAAGCATTTTTGGCTCAATAAATAACTGCCCTCAATGTTTGACCAGATTAACGTCGCTTCTGTGTGACTTTTAGTTGTACTTTCAGCTCTGCTGTACTTGAGAATGATTGACCCGTCTCTTCATGCCTCGACAGGCTGCAGGGATGGACCTGGAGGAGCTGAAGGGCCCGTTTGTGGACGTTACATTAGATGTGAAGGAGGCAACGCCAGTGCCCTATCCGGTGCATCAGGTAAAACACACGAGGGAAAAGATCAGGGAAGTTTGGATCGTCCAAAACGTCTAGGAAACCGGAGTTAAATAAACTTGAAAAAAAAAAAGACAAAATACCAAATCCTGAAACTGGGAGTTTTTGTTATTGTAATTATTATTTACAAAAGTCTCAAATTGCTTTTCTTTTTAAGTAGTTAGGACACGTAAAGATGTGGTTAATTGATAAACAGCAACATGCATTGGAAATGTATTCACACCCCTTGAACTTTTTCACATCTTAACTACAAGCTTTGATGTATTTCAGTGGAACAGTGTGTGACAGACCCACAGAGATAGCTGCAAATAATTTTGAAGTGGAAGGAAAACAATCCATGTTTTTTTAATTCAGACAAACAAAATCTGCAAAGCGTGATGTGCATTTGTATGAAGACTTCTTTACACTGAAAAACGGCCAAATCCAGTGAAACAAAATCCTTTCTTAAGTAATTTTTCTGACTATGTGCAAAAAAATCTCTCTACAAGTTTGTTTCTTCAACATGAAGAGAAGCCAGAGTACCAGGAGTCCTTGAGTTATTCTGGTGAATGAACTCTATTTGGGTTGTTTTTGCAGTTGAGGGCCAACTTAGCATTGAGTCATGCCCATTTTCTACTGATCACCATGTTTGTATTTTTTATTTCCTCTATATTTAGTCCTTCCCCAATTTATCTCCAACCACTTTCAACTTGTACACATGCTGCATTCAAAGCACTTTGTCAGTGGAAGCTCTTTGGGTTGAGCTTTTTTGCTTTTTTTTCTTAAACCTGCTTCTTAGAAGACATGTGATAAACTTAGAAAGTGAAAGCAAACATGTTTTTTCTGTTTTTTAATGTATTCCATGTTAGAAATAGATTTTCAGATGTCCAAAGTGTAATTTTTTTGCTCCATTATGGATTTTACAGGGAAAACAGATTTAATCGCACCCATGGTAAAAATGTTTTAGACGACTAACATGAAGCTTTAGAGATTTGTTTTTACGTTATTTATCATCTCTGTTTGTTGTGATAATTGTCCAAATAGCTATTTTTATTGTCATTTTCCGACTTGCCAAATTCAGCACACATTTACCTTAACTTTCTGTTATGTTTACACATCTTTTCCATTTTTTAAGTGTTCCTAAGAGAAGTGGGCCTCTGCTTCACCTCATAATTATACCCCAGAATAAGAAAGTTGTGTATTATTAATGAAAGGTTTTCCTATAACCTCTGATTATTGTTGAATTGTTGACTGTACCATTTATTGTGTCACTGATGATTTTATTTAAAAAATTATTTCCTTTAACATAGATTTTTATTTTTATCCCACTAAATAAACGTACTCACATTACAGGTTAGGTTTAGAAAGTTTTTTTTGATTAATTTGTCGCTGTAATAAAAAGTAGTGAATAAAATGTGACGGGGAGCGAAAAGAAACCAACGTTTCTAAACTGTAAAGCTCTAAAATCACAAGCTAATAGCACAAATCCAACACAGAAAGTGTAAGACCTTAACTGAGAGGAAAATTACAGCTGGTGATAAAATTAATTTAAGTTTTCTTGTAACCTTTTGAATAAGCTGAAAAAGTCACTCTGTCAGGTCTCTGTGGTACGTTTTATAAATTTAAGAACAAAGAGAGAAATATATCTTCGTATTGAGTCTAATCTTTGTTCTCCTGTCTTTCCCGTTTTCCACTGTTTAGTTTGAGGTCCCTGAAGGTGTTACTAGTTTCAGCGTGAACGGAGACGGCACGGACATCTTTAAAATGTCCAAGGACGGCTGGCTTTACCTGGACAAACCTCTCGATTGGTCTCAGACGACCCGCCACGAGTTCACCGTAATAAACTCTGTCTTTTATTCAAGCATTAAAAACTCATGATTTGTGGTGGAGACGCAGCTCATGAGCAGCATGGTGTGTGTTTACATCCAGGTGGAGGGAATGGGAGATGAGGATGTAGTGGCCGGCCCAATAACTGTGAAGATAAATGTTTTGGATGTAAACAACAACCCTCCACGGTTCAATTCGGAAAGCTACACAGCTACGATTCGGGAAAGGAGAAAACCAGGTGAATTTTCATCAGTCTTCATCATAGGATCTTGAATTTCTTCTGCTGTTGAAGAGTTGTTATTTTTATGCATATTTGAGACATTTAATACGTTTCAAAATATACCAACAATTTTATATATCTTAAAATGCAGGCTTTTGTTTTACTTCAGTAGATTGATCAACTCGCCTAAATAAAGCCTATTGTAATCCATAAATATCTAATATTATACAAATTCTAAACGTAAGAAAATTTACTTTAACATTGATTTTCTTCTTTACAGTCTTTTATTAAGGCCAGATTTGTGGAGTTAAGGACTAATAATTATCCTGTCCACAGATTTGCTCACTTTAGCTGTGAATCTCTCTTATTTTTACTTATTTTGTTTTATTTTGAGATTATGAAACCAGTAAGGAGTCAAACATACCAGTTCTTTATTTATTTAAGAATCTATGATCATTTTTGTAGGCCCACCTTTGATCCAGGGCCTGTTTTAAATGACTCTTGTCGATGTTTCTCTGTAAAATAAGCATAACTCTGGTTCTGTTTGTCTCCTTAGACGACCCATTTGTCCAAGTGTCTGCAACCGACCAGGACGACCCCACGACTCCGAACGCTCGTCTGCGCTACAGCTTGGACAGCCAGGTCCCCAACAATGACAACATCTTCCTGTTCCAGATTGACCCCGAAACCGGAGAGATCTCCACCACTGAAGAGGGTAAAATAAAATTCACCCTCACACATGAGCACAGACCCGAGGCTGGGCAAAGCTGAGCAAGGTTCACCGTCTGTGGGAGAGTCTGTAATCTGTCCTCTCTGCCTGTAATCCATCAGAATAGCGGCATTGTAAATCCAGATTACACAGATCATCCTGTCCAGCCAAGATTAATGCTGATTGGAGGCAGATTTCCTGAATCTGTCGTGTGATTTTGACTCTTACTAATTTAAATGTGCCAGAAACTGTACAGTTTTAAATTTGAGCATCTCAGATTAAATATTGCTAATCAATATTTAATCAGTGTCTCTTTCAACAGGAGAAGAAATGCTGAAGGCCAAACCAGGAGTCCAGTTTTCCAGGGGAGAAGAGCGGAGCATCGATTCCCTGAAAACAAAGTTTGACGACTACTGTCCAGGAGAGAAAATCCCGTATGAACAAAATCCATTCTTCAGCTGCGTAGCGACACAAGGTTGGTTCCCTGAAATCCCAGATGCTCGAATCAGTCTGGGCCTAAAAATCATCTGCTAACATCTTTTACTTTGATACACTTTGGTTCAAGTTTACCAAAATGTGGATAATTGGGTGTTAATCTGAGCTCAGTCAGGGAGACAAGTTACAGTAATATCACCAAATTAAATGTTTTGAGGGGGTTTTTGTACCCTGGATATACAGCGGTTCTAATCTTAGTTTTCTTCCTGCTGGTTAGAGATGAAGAGGAGTAACTTGGACCCTCTGAAGGATCCCGACTACGTCCTGTTCGTCCGTGTTCAGGACCTGGAAGGAGCTGAAGAGACGGCCCTGAGTGCATATGCCAGAGTTTACATTATTGTGCAGCCCAACCTGTGGGTCAACCCTGGGCCGTTAACTATTGAGGAGAACTTAAAAGGAGATTATCCTCGTGTTATTGCTAAGGTCAGAACACAAAAATATAAAATGATCTCACTAATTCAACTCTAAAGGCAGACCCTGACTCTCATACTCTGCTTTGTTTCTGCATCCAGGTCCAGTCTAATGTCCCTGATGCGGCCTACTCGTTAGTGCAGAAGGAGCGAGAGCTCAGGTTCCCTTTCCAGATTAAAGAAAATGGAGAAATACTTCTGACAGAAGAGCTGGACAGAGAGGACAAAGACATGGTAGAAAACACAGCCATGAAAATACTCCTTAACAACAAAGCTCCATCATTCATCACTCTGCTCTTGTTTCAGTACATTTTAGTTGTATTTGCAAAAGACGCCAATGACAATGAGGTGGACCCACCCATGGAGATTCAGGTTCTGGTGGCGGACGTGAATGACAACGAGCCTGTGTGTGAAAAAGAGGAAACTGAAATGGAGATCCAGGAGAACGAGCCAATGGGTAAGCTGTGATTATTACATAACAAAACACCAAGAATGGGGCAGCTGCAAAAGATTTTATTCATCTCGCTATTGCTCCAGCCAAGTTTTTGTGATGTTCAAACTAAAACTAGAATATCACACACCCTTGTGTATGTATTAGTACATACTCAAGGGTGATTGACAGCGGTAAGACCCTCCTCCTGGTTCTGACCGGTAGTGATGGAGAGGTGCATTTGTTCAGATGACAGCAGATCCATATGAAGAATGCAGAGGAGCTTGATTTTTTTCATAGATTGTTTGAAGGCATAGTGATGATTTTAACAAATATGTAAAAGCCCTTTTTACATATAAAAGTTACATAAAGCAGCTTTAATTGGTCAATATATCTAATTTGGAGCATCTTTGGAGCCCTTTAACACCAAGTTTCTGAATTACTCTGATTGTTGTTATTTTTTTTGTTTCAGGCAGTGAAGTGGGACAGATTAAGGCCCATGACGACGACCAACCAGGAACTATAAGATCTTTACTGACTTACACCATCAGCTCACAAGATCCACCCAGCTCACCTGAGAGCTTCTCTATTGACCAAACCAATGGAAGAATCCAGGCGGTGCGTTCGCTTCAGCGGAAAGAACAGAATATTTACAACCTAGATGTCAAAGTCAGCGACTCAGGTAACGCTCAGACCGTTTACAAACACATCTTAAGGTGAACTTTAGAAGAGTTTCATCTTTTAATGAATTCCTGCACCCAGATTTCAGCACCATCTGCAAGGTGATCATCAAGGTTATCGGCGTTAACAAGGAGGAGCCCGTGTTTGAGGAGAGCTACGTGAGTGCAGCGATCATTGTTTAGTTTTCGTGGAGTTGTTTGGATGATGTTCTCACTGAGGGTGCTTTCTGTCTGAAGTACGGGAACCACAGTCTGCCGGAGGACACTGAGGTGGGCGTCACGGTGCTGACCATCACAGCCGCGGACACAGACGAGCCCGACACGGGCAGCTCCTACATCAGGTTCGAGATCTCCAGCGGAAACGAAGGAGACGTCTTCACTGTGGAATCTGACGGCAAAGGAATCGGATATGTCGTCATTGCAAAGGTGAAATGTCTTTTGGTTCATTAGGAATCTTAAAGCAAAGCTCTCCAGCAAGGTTAGCAGAACTTTGAGGGGATAAAGAGGCCCGCAGCCTCATGGATCCTCCATCGTACATGTGCATGTGTTCATGTCCATTTGTTTCATGGCAAACCCAGTGTGAACTGTTTGCTGCTAAAAAGCTCAATCTTAGCTTTATCTGACCAAAACATGTGATCCCAGTAGAGTATAGCAAAAAATCTGTTTACGTTTGTGATGGTAGGACAGGAAAATAATTGTTTTCTGGTATTTCTTCCTAAAATTATGTTGCTAAGGACACTTTGGGGCCCTATGGTAAGGTAAAGGTAAAGGTAATTTTATTTAATTTATAAACCACATTTTCAAAGTGCTTAACATGAATTAGAGGAAATACAAACACAAAACAAAAAAGCAGAAGAAAAGCAGAAGAGAAACAAAACAACACAAAATAGTTGAACACTTATTAACAAATGTTTTTGCTGCATTGTTTTTTTTAATGTCGAAATACAAATGACTTATTGTGAATTAAAAATCAATGTCCACCTGTTTGATCCAGCCCCTCTAAGCAGTTTGTTTTCTGCCTCCATAGCCTCTGGACTTCGAGTCCCATTCCACCTTTGACCTCCAGATCGATGCTCGTAACACAGAGCCGCTGAAACGTGGTGTGGAGTACACCAGCAAATCCACCACCACCCTGACCGTGACCGTCAACAATGTGGACGAGGCCCCAGAGATCACGATGGACTCTGTGGATGTCGCCGTACCAGAAAACTTCACAAAGGGTTCAGTGCTGTTGAAAGTAAACGCACAAGACCCAGAAGGGGAAGAGATCGGGTAAAGAGGGCTCAGCTGTTTCTCTCAAAACTGCTTTAGATGTCATAATGTTTCATTTTCGGCAGTCCATCAAAGAAGAGATGAACGTTTAAAGAGGAACACAAGATGCAGGAAGGAAAGGTTGCTTTAATCTTGAGATGCTTTTATAGTTTCTTTTTACCCTAAACTGTGTCTCAAGAGGCAATTTCACAAACACACATCATTCATTGTTTTATTTTCTAACTTAATTCTGAAATTTTCTTCACCTCAAGTCTAATACATTTAGCTGAAGTTGCTAAATATACCCACTGTTCTCTGACCAAGCTTACGACAGCAGACAACAGAAACATATCACTGTAAATCTAGTCGATAATCTGGTTCTAAAGCTTGAATGTCAGCTTGTTAATCTGTTGAAGAAAACTACAGATTATTTTTGTGCACAATTGCTGCCCAGGTCACAAGTTCAGAGTGAGTGTTTGTCACGGTTGAGCTGTGGTTTCCAGCGGTTGCTGATGGTTGTGTGTTTGTGTGCAGCTTTAAGCTGGACGGCGACGATAAGGGCTGGCTGGAGATCAATCCTGCCACTGGAGAGATCAAGTCCAAAACCAAGATGGACAGAGAGACACTGGAGACCTTTGATGTCACTGTCACGGCCTTCGAGAAGAGTGAGTGCAGGCAAAATAGCAGCAAATTACTGTGAAATGTAGATCTGAGGACTGGTAGGGAATTTAATTTAGTCCTTTTCCAAGTCTGGATGGAGATGAAAGAACCTAAACATAGCATGGAAATATGCTTAGATGCCACATTATGTCCTTAACACAAAATAAAATTAATGATCTCTGAAAATAAAGCGTCTTTACTGTGATTTATACCTGAATCACTCATCAAGCACTTTCAGAAACTCTTTAAGAAATAAAATAAATTTGACATTTTACTGCTTTTTCAGCAGGTTTTAAACACCTGTGGTTCTTATTCTAAAGCCAAACAAAGTACTGAATAAAAAAAAAAAAGGCAAAGTACACACTTAAAAAAAAATGCTTTTTTTAATGCAGATTAATCCAGTCCAGATTTGACAAGTGTAAATGTTATGCTGGTATAAGCTTTGAAATCCTCCACTTCTGAACTCAGTTGAATATTTCAGGAGTAAAAGCTGTCTTGACATTTTAAATGTATGAATATTTAAATAAGGCCTAAATATTAAGTTTGCCCCACATTACGTAAATATGGATCAACTATTTTGTTTGTCTTCATGTCCATGTTAGCGTTGTCTCTGATTTGCCTCCACAGAGAATCCTGACAAGTCCTCCGAGCGCGTCGTCCACGTCCGGCTGCTGGATGTCAACGACAACGTTCCCAAACTAACAAAGAGCAACGACTTCATCTGCATGCAGAACATCAAACCCCTCATCATCGAGGCTAACGACGCCGACGACGACCCCTTCTCTGGTCCTTTTGATTTCGCCTTTTCAAGGAAATCTTCCAACTGGAAGCTGACGAAGCTTGATGGTACGCTTGTTTAATAAAAAGAAAAAGATGATCCAGAGATGTGGTTTTCTTGACTCAGATTTTGCTGACCTGGTTCTGTGCAGATTCGTCTGCTCAGCTGCAGCTGATCAAAAAACCCCTGAAGGAAGGAACGTACACTCTTCAGATCACCGTTACAGACAGAGCAGGGATGGGCATCCCAAACCCGTTTGAGGGTAACTTATTTGTTTAAATTGTCTTCAAACTAAACCTCATTTTTTTCTCCTTTTCTTTTATGGAGAGCTCTTTTTCTGTCCAGTTCTTGTACCTGATAGATAATGACGGCAAATTGCGGCACGTTGCCTGAAAGTGAAGAACGTGGACAAATAAAGGACAGAAGGACTTAAATTCAGGCAAAATGATGCTTCACTCCATGTCTCCATTCTGCTTTCCAGTGAAAATATGCAACTGTACAACCTTCGGCTACTGCTACCTCCCACCACACGGAAAGAGCTTCAAGCCTCCGATGGGACTCACCGTTGGGATCTTAGTCGGCGTTCTGGGATTTTGTGGTAAGTCAGACATATAGTTGAAACCAGAGGTTCAGACATACTACAGAAAAAAAGTTTTTTCTCTCTATATATGATATTAAATCAGACTAAACTGACAGTATTCTGTAAAATGTACTTTTTTTTAGATTTACGTCATGTTATTATGTTATTCCATCAATGTTATCAAAAACATACCTGGAGTGTTGCCTTGATTTTTTTTGTGCATGTTTGAGAAATCCTTTAGTCTCCATGGCAACCATTCATCTGTGCAAAAACGCCTGTGTGGACCTAGCTTATCCTCAGAGTTGCAGTTTCCAAGCTTTCACTTCACAGAGCAGCCCTCCAGTACAACTCCCCCACTCAGCTCCTTCAGACTAGCCAGCAGCAATTAGCAAACACCTGGTGGAAGTGCTGAGCTCATTAAATGAGGAGTGATGTTGTGATGATTTACTGAAGGTGGAGTTTTAGGAAGAACAAGTGTTTCTTAAAGAGACAGAGGCCCAATTTCAAGCCATTAAATATCAAAGTTGAATTTCTTTTAAGTGATGTTTGATATATCTGGAAAACATTAAGAGACTCCACTGCACTGAACCCCATTGAAACCTTGTGGCTATTCCACCAGATATTGATTTCTGATCTCTTCCTGAGTTAAAACATTAGTATTGTTGTTTCTAAATGAATATGAACCTGTTTTCTTTGCATTATCTGAGGTTTGAAAGCACTGCATCTTTTTCGTTATTTCAACCATTTCTCATTTTCTGCTAATAAATACTGAATTTTTGCTTGGAATTTCAGAGACAAGTTGTCAGTACACTGTAAAAAAAGTCAGTAAATTTACGGTAAAAAAAGGTAAAAAACCAACAGTTTTTGACCGTCGTATCCAAAAACATTGCATTACCGTAGAATTACATGGAACTACCGTAAGTCGAAACTGCAAAGAAAGTCAGTAAATTTACGGTAAGAAATGGTAAAAGACCAACAGTTTTTGACCGTCGTATCCAAAAACATTGCATTACCGTAGAAATTACATGGAACTACCGTAAGTCGAAACTGCAAAGAAAGTCAGTAAATTTACGGTAAAAAATGGTAAAATACCAGCAGTTACTGACCATAATATTCACAGCATTATACTGCCGTAGAAAATAGATGGCATTATCATAACTGAATAAACATATATCCTAAATAATTGTGACAGTCACGAATGTAGAAAATACAGAAATATAGTGTAAAAATAAGTAATTGTAAAGTTCTTAAAAAATTGTAATATTGCCAGCAGTTAATTACCCTAAACTTAACAGTAGCAATCAGCCAAAATTACAAATTTTGTCTGATATTTAGATCTACAATGTAAAAGCGTAAACAAGACTGCAAAAGAATTTTTTACAAAGAACAGAATGCTGGTGTGATATTTTGGTTTCTTTTTTAATAATGCCTTTAATACACCAAACTGAAATCTCAGCAGTAGACCAGGCATCGATCTGGCGACCCACCGATTGCAAAGCAAACTCCTACAGCCAACGCAACTATCATTTATGAGAGCATTTGATCATTAACATTAAGAGAACTGTATGTTAGCCCCTCTTGCTTGAATGAAGCTGAAATTGGTTTCCAATTGCTGCTTCCAATTTGGGAAATGGCTAAAGGGCAATTCCACCTAATTTTTCACTACAATCAGCATCTTTAATTTACTCTAGCTAAAAAACTACAACACCTAGACTCTTCAAATCTGGACTAGATTATTCTCAACTAATATCAGAATATTTAAAACCAAGTGTGGGATTTGTAAAACCTTTATCTGATTTGTGAAACTTCAATAAAGAACAATTCTAGTGTTATCCAAAATCATACAAGTTGTAAAGTCACCCATCATTGAAGTTTCACAAATCCCACACTTGGTTTTAAATATTGTGCTATTAGTAGAGAATAGTCTAGAGAGTTTTTCATTTTGTTATTGTGATAAATAGCAGGGTTTACAGTAAATGGAGACTGTTATGTCATGTAAACAAATAATTATCTAGTTCAGTGTTTTTCAACCTCTTTTGAGCCAAGGTACACTTTTTCAATTGAAAAAATCTCGAGTCACACCACCGACCAAAAATGTAAATGTTAGTTATGCGACTCAAGAGGAAAGAGACTGGAGTCAGCAGTTGTCGAGTACTCAATATATTTCTTTTCTTTTATCTTCTGTTTCATACCTTTCAGTTCAGTTCAGCACAACATATTTGTCAAAACAACAAGAAGGAGAATCTCCCTCTCATCTCAACCACCTGGTTTTTAAAGGATGGGCTCCCATCCGGACTAATTAGAGGGGTGGAGCCATTTTCAGCTAGAACAAACAAACATGTGCACTAAACTATACCTAAAGAGTGTCTATAAAGTTACCATTAACTTAAACACCACTAAAAACAAAACTAGAAACAAACAATATGGAATCCAGTCAAAAATAGAAATACATCTCTCCCTCTCTGAAAATGGATTTTCCCAATGAGGCTAATTGGAAACACCAGGTCCTTGTCAGCGTTGCTCATGGGCGCACTTCCACGGCAACACAGGACCAGGTGACCTCAAAGAGATGAGAAAGATGATTAAAACAAATAAACAAATCAAATCACCTCCCAAAACAATACATTCACCCAAATAACCCAGAATATACAAAGAACATGAAAAACAGCACCTCTTAGGGAGGGGGTAAATCACTCACAGTAAACAAAGATACTCTGTAGCCACCTATATTATATATATAGTCATTCTTCTCAAAGTGTCTTGAGTCCACTTCAAAAATACACAACACTGTGGGCTTAAATTTAAAGAAGTTCTAGAAAACTTCAGTGTTTTACAAACGAATCCACAAGCATTTTTTTAGCCAGAATACAGAAAATAATTCTTATTCTGAAAGAAGCAATAATATTTGGGAAAGATTTTACTGTTACAATATGAAGAGTTGCATGTACAAAATGATGTTAATATCTGTTTATTTTACCCATCTAATGTGAAACCTGTGCATGTTTGGATGAAAACAGCTGATTTCCTGGCAGAAATTGAAGAAAGACAAAGCTCTTCCTCAACAGCTCTCAGTCTCTCTCTGGTTTTAGTTTTTATAGTAACCAGGCTTGAGAAGCTCACTTCACACAGACATGTTGTGGGAAATGGACCCATGTTCTTTCTAACTACTGCTGAGCTTCACTATCTTTTCATCACTGTCGTCATAGTCTTGCTAAATACGATGCTCTCACCGCTACCTGTAACGTTAATGCATCACTAATGTTTTAATGTAAAATGCTCTGTACCTACTGCCATCTAGTGGTAAGAAAGTTACATCATTACGCCGCTAGTCACTACTACAGCAGACACTCGAAGATGGCATTATTTGCAGATAATTTATTTAAAAAAAAAAATCTTTTAAAACCAATTACCGTATTTTTAGCACCTTCAAATTTTTTGGGGGAAAAAACAAACAAACAAAAACAACCTGTAAGCTGCTCTCAGTTTTTCCGTAAGGACCCAGCAGAGAGCTGCGTCCTATGAAATCTGCTGGATATATTAAGGACGCAGCACTACGTCTCCAAAGTCGAACCACGGTTTTTATACCGAGCTTAAGTGCAGCGGCTTTATTTCCCTCCTGTAGTGGCAGATCGACAGCCCTCAACTTAAAAGCTGCATCATATGAGTTTGAAAGCATTTCTCCGTCGTGCCTGCTGCTAGCATGTGGTTGTTCTAAATGAAAATTAACGCGTTCTTCTTTGATTTACAATTTTGACTTCTAATGATTCACTTCCTGCTAGAGAGCCCCCTGGTGGTTGAAGAAAAATACACAGAAAAGCCACACCGGGCTACAATCCACATGGTTCAAAACTTAGGAAAAAAGTAGCGTTGTATAGACCGGAAAATACGCTATATATTTTTACTAAACGGAACATTTAATTTTCACAGATGCAACACTTCCATTAATGTTTCTGTAGGAACGGCTGCATAGATTATATTTCTCGTCTACTTTAGACTACATGTGCTTAAAGTTATTGTTAATGGCAGAAGCAACTTTTTCCAAGTTTGGTTCAATAATTAATTTGAATTACTTTGAGTGTGAAATGTTCATGCATGCAAGTTAAATCTCTGAAGAACATGTTAGCTTTTGTTTCAATACTTTGGTAATACTTAGAAGTATAAAGCTTGGCATCAGAGATAATATTTAATATTTTCCTTTGACCTCTTGACTCTCACCCCCAAAATACTTGCACTAAAGTCACTGGCTCCATGACAGTTGAAGGATTTTAAGATAAGAGAATTTAAATATTAATATTTTACAGCTTTTCTCAGTTTGGGTGCATCTCTCAGAACAGAATTGAAATTCTTAAAACTACCTGTTCAATCTTCAAATTACTGTGTCACTTCTGCACATCAAAAAAATTAGTTTTGCAAGTTTTGCTTCTGTACATCATGTAGCTGGTTATGTACACTTCTATGCTTTTCCCCCCGTTGTAATTTGCTTTTATCATCTTGATCAAAATATGTTAACCCTCCTGTTGTCCTCGGGTCAAAATGACCCGCCACTGTGTTAAACCCCCCCCAAAATCCCCTAAATGTAATTTTTTTAACTTGAGATTTTAAGACTTTTCCTAGATTGGCCCAGACAATAGAAAAAGTTCAGTGTTGCTTTTATTCTCATTTCCATGTAAGCTGTACAAAAAAAGGTACAAAGATGGTCTTCAGGTCAAAATGACGCGTGAGGCAAATGGAGTTGAAATCAAGGTCACAGAGTTATTTACAAACCACAAAATGTTACAAAGTTTTAGTTGTGTCTCAGATCAATCAGTAGCAGAAGTAAGCAGAGAGTGGAAGGCCAATTTTCCGAGCCACAATGCCAGTCAAACTCTTTCACACCTACTCAAGACTGATACGATTTGATGACCGTGAATCAAGACCAGCAAGACGTATGACAGACAAACTTGCAGCCATAAGAGAGGTATGGGACAAGTGGGTGGAGCGGTTGCCCTACCTCTACAATCCAGAGCCTGATGTAACAGTGGATGAGCAACTGGTTCCATTTAGAGGTAATCTGTTTTCATATTTGTAATAAAAGTGATTTTCACTATTGATTTCTTTGACTGTTTTCTGTGACACTGATACTAATCACTGATGCTAATGTCTTTTGTCCAAAGGTTGTTGTCCTTTCCGGCAGTATATGCCCAGCAAGCCAGCAAAATATGGGATCAAGTCATGGGTGGCTTCCGAATCAAGCTATGCTTGGAAAATGCAAGTCTATACTAGGAAGTCAACCAGTGGATGCCCAGAGAAGAACCAGGAGTTGCGAGTTGTGCTTGATGTGACAGAGGGACTGAGGGGTCACAATGTGACATGTGACAATTTCTTCAACTCTTATGAACTCGGACAGCAGCTCCTGAAGAGGAAAATCACCATGGTTGGTACAGTTCGAAAGAACAAGCCTGAGCTCCCACCTGCACTGCTTGGGTCAAAGGAGAGAGAGGTCTTCTCCTCAAAGTTTGCCTTCACACCCACCACCACTCTAGTTTCCTACCTCCCAAAGAAAAACAAGAATGTAGTTCTTCTGAGCACACTGCACAAAGACGGCAACATTAGTGACCGTGAAGACAGGAAGCCAATCATCATCCTGGAATAAAACCGAAACAAAGGAGGTGTGGACAACCTAGATAAGGTGATTGGAGCATATAGCTGCAGAAGAATGACTGCCCGCTGGTCCCTGGTCATCTTCCACAACATCATTGATGTGTCCTCCTACAATGCCTTTGTGATTTGGATAGAGATCAACCCAACCTGGATGTCTCATAAGCACAACAAGAGGAGGGTGTTCCTGGAGCAGCTAGGAAAGGCACTTGTAACTCCACTCATTGAAAGAAGGAAGCATGTCCCCCACACAGAAGCCTCAGCAGCAGTTGTGAAAGCTATTCAGAGTGCAGCAGCTCCTGATCAACCTGAGGATCCATCTACCACAGCCACTTCCCCAGCTAAGCCAAGTAAGAGGAAGAGATGTCAGTTCTGCCCTCAGACTGTAAAACACATACTGTGTGCTGCAGGTGTAAGAAATATATCTGCAAAGACTGTGCACTTGCATACTGCCCTACAGAGAGAAGAAGAGGAGTGAGGCTGAGGAGGAAATAGTTGGGAGGAAAGCAGAAGAAGAGTCAGAAGAGGCTGAGGACATCTGCCAGTTTCCATCAGTCCAACATCAGGACATGGCTGAGACCCACAACATGATGCTGATGGAGGTCCTCCCACCCTACTGTTCATTCCTTAACCCCACTGAGGAAAAAAGATTCCTCAGTGGAGTTAAGGAACAAAGTGACTATGGAAATTAAAATGTAATGTAATTTCTACAGCACTGTACAGTTTTCCTTGAGGAGATTGTCCTGTGGCTCCTTTTCTACTTTTTTTGTTCTCTGCATTTCTGTCTTTTTCTTTCTGAATCACCATGGCATGGTCCATGAATAAATTATAGCAAAAGCGTAAATCAGTGTTTCTCAATCCTGGTCTTCAGCGTCACCCTGTCCTGCAGGTTTAGGTATTTCCCTTCTGCCACACACCTGAATTGTATCTCTGGATGATTAACAAGCTTCTGCAGTACTTGATTGTCATCCAATCATTTGAATCAGCTGTTCTGGAGTAGAGGCACATCTAAAACATGCAGAGCAGGGGGGCGCTGAGGACCAGGGTTGAGAAACACTGGCGTAAATGATCCTTTTGTAGTCTCTTCCCATGACTAATCAATTTGACTGTCTTATCTGTACATAGAGAAACTATAACTTATTATTTTGAGTCACTGATATGTTAACAGACAGAATTTTAAGAGCTGAACTAAGGATTTTGAAAGCAACCAAATGCTATTTTTCCTGTTTCTACAAATTGTTTTGAGAAATGCGCTTACTGTTTTGTAAATGCCAACAATGACTTGAGAAATGCACCAAAAGTGACTGAGAAAAACTAACCTAGCATAAATTGTCTCAGCTGTATCAATTTGTTTGCCTGTATGAAAAGTGTTCACATTTACAGCTTTGTTTCTGCTAGCTTGCAGGAAATGTAACTTACATAAATGGTTGAAGACAACCTATTGGCCTTCATGAGACTCAGATAAATGGTGAGTATCTATTTCATAAATTGCCTAAAACAGTTATATTTGTTTTTATTTATGTTTTTTGTTTGTGTATTTTGTCTGGTTCCAGACCAGAGGATCACACCTGTTGACAACAAACAAAGGTTTAACTACTGAATTTTCAGTCAGAAATGATCACACCACCTGGTTGAAGTACCTGTGTCCATATGCAAGTCAACAAAGGTGAAACAAACATTTAAGCGAATAAGATGTTCATGTAGTGCATCTTTCTAACTTTTTCTTTGTTTGTTTTCCAGCAGAGAGGAAACACCCGATTGACAACATGTGAGTCTCAATTTCAACCTGTGACTGGGAAGACTACAACCATCCTGAGCAAAGTCTGATCTCAGCGACTTGTGACTCTCAACCCAGAACAAGAATCCTTTTATCACCATTTTTTCTTCTACAATATGTTATCTCTTATGTGGACACATACTGTTTTTTTCGTTTTTGTTTTCCAGATCTCAGTAATACCGTGAGGAAACTGGACAGAAAATAGAATCAGTTCTTTTTTTAACTTGACTTTTTAAATAGAAATTGTTTCTTTAAGTGGATTACTCGTAATCTGTATTTTTGTTTAATTAGAAATTATTTTCTTTATAACTTTCTGTATAGAAATGCTTGACAAGTTACACTTCCTTGGTTGTTGTACTATAATTTGTATGGTAAAATTCTGGTAGGAACAGTGACCAGTAATTTAGCATAAGTTTTTTTTGGGGGGGAGGGTTTACAATAAAATGTCAATATATATCATACAGTCTGGATGTGTTTTTCACTCATGTAGATATTATGCCTCAGTCAGCATGACCGTATTTACTACGGCAAAACCACATTTTATTTTTTTTAACATATTTTAGGAAGTACGGTATTTTACCGTATTTTAAAAATACGGTAAAATCCTGCATTTACAAAATACGGTAAAAAACTGGCAGCTGTGGTTGCCAGAATTTTACCGTATTTTAAAAATACGGTAAAATCCTGCATTTACAAAATACGGTAAAAAACTGGCAGCTGTGGTTGCCAGAATTTTACCGTATTTTAAAAATACGGTAAAATCCTGCATTTAGCAAATACGGTAAAAAACTGGCAGCTGTGGTTGCCAGAATTTTACCGTATTTTGAAAATACGGTAAAATCCTGCATTTAGCAAATACGGTAAAAAACTGGCAGCTGTGGTTGCCAGAATTTTACCGTATTTTGAAAATACGGTAAAATCCTGCATTTACACAATACGGTAAAAAACTGGCAGCTGTGGTTGCCAGAATTTTACCGTATTTTCAAAATACGGTAAAATCCTGCATTTAGCAAATACGGTAAAAAACTGGCAGCTGTGGTTGCCAGAATTTTACCGTATTTTGAAAATACGGTAAAATCCTGCATTTACACAATACGGTAAAAAACTGGCAGCTGTGGTTGCCAGAATTTTACCGTATTTTAAAAATACGGTAAAATCCTGCATTTAGCAAATACGGTAAAAAACTGGCAGCTGTGGTTGCCAGAATTTTACCGTATTTTAAAAATACGGTAAAATCCTGCATTTACAGAATACGGTATAAAACTGGCAGCTTTGGTTGCCAGAATTTTACCGTATTTTAGAAATACGGTAAAAAACTGGCAGCTTTGGTTGCCAGAATTTTACCGTATTTTAGAAATACGGTAAAAAACTGGCAGTTTTGGTTGCCAGAATTTTACCGTATAAAGACGGTAAACTTCTGGCAACTCAGCTGCCAGTTTTTTACCGTAAAATGAGGCCGTTTTTTTTTACAGTGTAGTTTATAGAATAAAAGAACAATGTTCATTTTACTCAAACATATACCTATAAAAGTAAAATCAGAGAAGCTGATCATTTTAAGTGGTCACTTTTTTTTCTTTCCAGAGCTGTATATTGCATTTTTATAACAATTGAAGGTAACATAATTACTTGATTGTGTTGTAAAATGGCACTATGTGCCTGAAAAACACATAACACTGTCCCTTTAAAATAATATTTTTTAATTTCCTTTAGTGTTTGGTGAAATTCTTTTTAAACTCCGCGACTCAGTTTTTAACATTTTGGGCAACCTTCCCTAAATAGTTACACTTTGTCCATTTTCTCCTGACTGAAGCGGTGAAACTGAGTCAGGTTTGAAAAAAACCTTTCTGTGTCTAAATGTTTCTGCTTCAACTGACTTCATACATATTTACTCTCGTTGCAGTTCTCATCTTCATCATAGCGGTCAAGCGCTCAAGTAGAAAGAACAACAACAATCAACGAGAAGACGGGGAGCAGAAACCCATGATGTAGAGACAAGAGTGTGACGTTTTATTTATATACAGAAAGTATCACAAACTACCTTAGAGGAGTTTTGCAAGCGACATACACACAACTTGTTTTCTCTTCCCTAACCTGCCTGAAAACTATAAGCATGCATCTTGTGTTTTCTTTTTCCTCCCTGTGAGAACGTTTAGTCTTTACTGTTTGGATGTTTCACTAAGTGAGATGTGATTTAGCATCCAGCTCATCCATATTTATTTATGATGAGTTTCCTTGCTGTTAAGTAAACTAAGAGAATTACATAGAAAAGTTGAAGAAAATCCCTTTATTCACTTTCAAGCCTTCTGATTTGCTTTAGTTTATTTCATGCAAACGTTTTGTGAGTGGAGTCTGATTACTAGGTGCTGTACAGACTAAAGTCACTCTGTTGGCCAGCTGAGCGTTCTCACAGCTTGTTGACTTAATGTATTAAAATGGCTTTCTCAGACCGCCTCATTAGCAGTTTCATCGTTTCAAAATGATTTAATGGTTGTTGTTTTTTTCCCTCCCAGGCCCCAGCGTCTGCTGATGTTAAGTAACATGCAAATCAACAGTTATTGGATTGTTTTTTGCAAAGTGCAGCTTCCCAATAAACAGAAACCTGGGCTCTACTTTGGTTTTCACTGGATTTGTCTTGTTTCCGCGTGTTGCTGCAGGTGATGGTGGTGACATAACAAACATCCACTCCTGGTTTACACGTCTCCTCTGTGATTTCTTCGTCGTAGATTTTACTCTGCGTTTACAGTCGGTGCTGTTGCGTCCCCTCCTCCTTCTGCTTGCCAGTCTGTCGCTAAGCATTCGGGGCCGCGGCGCAGCCTCGCAGAGTGATGCTCTGAGTCATCTCTTTGACAGTGGGAGACGGGCCACAGATTGTCAGCTGCGCTGAAAGGAAGATGGCATGATTGTGGGCTTTTTACGCAGCACAAAGAGGCCCCCAGCACACATGCAAGTGAGGGCTGAGACGGGGGCCCACATGTGCCTCCACGAACACGCGCCCACTCCCAGCCGTGTGTCACGTGTGTGAGTCGGTGAACTGGCTTGCTGTGGGATCCAGAAGCCAAAGGACGGGAGCCACGACCCGCTGTTTATGTCTGCAGTCCATCTGTATCTGTATCCGAGCAGCACTTTTCCACAACAGAGGTGCGTGGAGAAGTTGAAAGGTTGAGGATCAGCAGCGTGGAAGTGGATGAAAGACAGAGTAAGCGACGTGATGGATGAACCGCCTCTTCCTATCAGATCTCACCCACACTCTTCACAGACATGCAGCAATATTGTCCTTCAGCCGTTTTGTCACCACCAGAGAGGTTCGTTTGCCCAAATATAGAAACTCTGTTGATCTTAGCTTTTATCACTTATTTGTCATTTCGTAGCTGCTTAGATTACGGCTTAACAGGACTCAACAGTAAAGCAAACAATAAAGCTACAGCGAACACGCATGTGCGTTATAACCTTAATTTAGCTCCATCGGTAAACTCTATTTAACTAACTACAACTTAACAGGAATGTTTTAGGCACGAAGATAATAGTTTTATGTGGAAAAAAAAGGTCATTGGGAGTCATATTCGCTTCTCCGCTTCTTATTGGACGAAAGCGTATGTGGTTACGTAAACCGCATAAGTAACGATTTAGTTTAATTTCCCGCAACATACCAATATTAAAGCACTATAAAATAAATTTTATAACGTCTCTGTTTCTGTTGTAGTTTTAAAATAATATTAAAATTTGTGAACCGTGAGTCAAACTGAGATCGGCCTGAAAGACCCTCTTTCCTCCCCAGCTCCCTGGCATCGTTTCTCGTCATTTTGGCTCTGATCATACGTAGTGTCTATTTTTATCAGTTTAATATCTGATAGTCTCCAGATCGGAGACCATATATTAATTTGATTTTTGGAAGAAGGATACATACAAAGAGACACGCACCATCCTGGTATTTCAGTGTGTCCAGGCTTGGTGTACCTTCCTTACATTGCTAAATAAAAACTAACGAAAGCAGTAAATGAAGCTTCGTTGATTTCCAGCTGTTATCAATTACTTGTCAAAGCTGGTAATTTTTCAAAATATATAAACAAAACATGGAGAAAATATTCATCCGTTCACATAGGTAGAGCCAAATCATCATCTGAAAACGACTTTTTGCTTCAGGCTAACATGAGCTTATCAATCTGAAAGGCTTAAGTGTGGAATACACTATTAGCATCACGGTCGTTAGCATAGCAATCATTTCAGTTTTCTGACCCTTAGCTAATGTATGTGTTTGATCTGGGGGTGGAACTTTATCGCATTATCATTTATAGCGATAAATATCTGTTCATGATAAGAATTTTAATTTAATAAATGGTTTTTATCGTCACTTTTATCGTTATCACAATAGTACCACAAGTTATCCTGATAAAACTTTAAATCGCCCAGCTCTAAACTGACTCAAATAAAAACTGGTGAGTAATAGAATATGTTTGAGGTGCTTTTTTTATGTTCTTTGTTCCACACGTTTATAAAACTAAGACATGTCACTTCAAAACTTTATTTAGTGCGCTTCGGTAACATTAGTGCGGTTTTAAAGTATCATTCAGCCTGGTTATGAATTGGACAACTCTGATTTTAGCTCTGCTCTTAGGTGACTCATTTAATTACATGCGATGGTTTCTTTTACTACAGACCCTACATCTTATTTCTAAAGACGTAGAAGCGCGTAAAAAAAGAGCGTCACTCAGGACGTTTTTTCACCAAATATCCCCGCTGTAACGTCAGAGCTTCTGCAGAGCTGGGGGCTGAAAAATGACCATGTGGAGGTGTTTATTTGCAGTAAACTAAACTGAATGTCATCTAAACACAGCAACTCTGTATCATGCATGTCAATGCAATGATGATTAATAACGGGAAGAATAGAAACCTTGTGTGACGTTTATGAGGCACACACTTAAAACAATTGTTGGTAGATGTTATTAACCAATCGCTACCAGTCAGTCTTATTTTATATATAATTTTTTTTCAACATGGAAGCAACATCAAAGAGCTTCTAATATCAAGCTGAAGGAAGTGAAAAAGGGCAAAACTATTGAAAGAGTCTGAATAATTATATTTTTATGTAAACTGTAAGGAAATTACTGAGAGATTATAAATATCTCCAGTAAAGGATGAACAAAGCATGGCAGAGTCAAATATTATGATTTTTATTTGGATGAATATTAAACACTTACAGGGACAGAACATTTAAATCAGATCTGATTGGACTGTTACTGAAAAAAATAGTCCTATTTGTTACTATTCCTTCAAATAAATGATTTTCATTCTGCAAATTTTCCTTGCATAGTTTCTAATATTGTAGATAAAATAGTTGCTAATTTTCCCTTTTTTGATGTTTACAAAAAAGTTTTAAGGCCTACCGGGTTAGGCTCTCCTTTACAGATTATCAGAGCAGATTTTGAATGATTTTTGCTCCTAAATACCAAATACCATTTGGTAAAATAGTACCAGATATTTAACATTATGCGACAATCTGAACTGTTGCCCTTTATCCTGGTTCATAAAGTCACAAAAATATTTAGGAACTGTTGCACTTTGTATGAAACTGACTAAATCTGAGCTTTTATTTCTTCAAAATTGAGTTTTCTGCTGTTATTTGGTGCTGCAGCACCATCTTGTGGTAAAAATAAGACTGCAGCTCTCTAAATAAGCCAAGAAAGTCAAGAGTTTATGAGCAGTAAACTTATAAACTATGTTTATCCTGAAATGCAATAACCTTCATAGGTTTAGTTGGCTGGATGTCCTGCAGCGCACACGAAAATAAATAAATAAACCTTCACAGGAAGCTGTCTGTTTAGCATTTTATTTTCACATACAAAACTCAAATCCCCATAAGTTACAATTTATACATACAACAGAGAAGATGTGTAACATACTGCTGAGGCAGAATAAATATTTGATGTTGAAACAGCCCGATTTTAAAACACATCCTGATTATATAGTCTTTCTGTACACATCAGTAATCCATGGGTAAAAGAAAAAAGGCTCTGCTTTACCTCCAAAGGGAAGAATAACGCAATCCAGGAGCAAAACAAACGGGTAATGACCTGTCAGGAAAAAAATAATGTAGATTCTTGACCCCTGTGTTTAGAAAAGAAGCTCAGTGACTGCATCTGCTTACAGTTTCACGACACACTCTGTCACTTCAGCCAAAGCGCTCTTAGATCACACAGGGGAACAACTCCTTCATTAGTGCATCTCCAAGCAAAGAAGCAGGAGGCAAGGCAAAAAAAAAAAAGAAGGTGCAGCTACAGATTTGAGGTCAAAGCAAAACGAATGTAATTATCCACTTTACTATTTTCAGATTATGTAAATAATTGGTGACCTTAAAATGTAAGAGTACTTAATTATTTTTGTGGAACTTTTAGGTTGTAATGTTCCGGCTGTGACCCATCAGATTTAACATAAACTTCAAAAGATCCAAATCATCCTCCTCGCGGGATTGAAAATCCAAAACCCAGAGAGATAATTTAACTTCCTTCAAACAAGCTGCACAGATTGACTCAAACAGTCTTCGTAACAAAACAAAAAAAACAAAAAAAAAAACTCAACACTCCATTCAATAGTGAACTAGACGGTGACGATGATCTGAAGCAGAGAAAAAACAGTCAAGCTATCATGGACCAGCTAGCAGCATCAAGATCAACCAGTGATTTCAAAGTCCAACACTTACACCCTTCATCTGGTTTAAAGTTTTCTTAAAGTGATTCACAGGAGGTGTCTGGAGTGTCCAAGTTTAACGGAGTGCTGCCCTTCTTCCGCCTGTTGCTGCTAATGCTGGTCAGCTGGCTGAAAGAAAGCTACTAAGCATCATTCATTTTTAAAACTACAGCTGTGAAAGTCTTCCAGCCCCACTAATTAACCGGTTAATTTTAGCTCGTTACACTTCATAAAGAGAAGAAAATGCAAAAATGTGTCCCGTTTGGCCCAAAGAACACTAGAAAACTAGAGTTCAAAACCATAAATAAATATTTAAGGTAATATTAACATTATAGTTAAAGTTACAAGATTTTAGCAGTGAAAATAGTTGCTGTTGCAAGACTGCTCAGACCTCAAAGAAAACTGGAATCTAATAGGAAAAGTGCATTTGTAATAAATCATGTGTGTATTAATACCAGGATAATATGGAAGTATTTGTCCAGAGGATCTCATGCCTGGTTCAAAGTCGGGCTTGCTAACCAGAACCGCTTTGCTTTTCAGCGGACACGAAGCTCTTTAAGCTCTTCTTGCTTAAATTTGAGGATGAAAGCATGCGGCATCATTAACAGTGACTGCTGTGCATGGCAACTCATGAAAAAAACAAAAAAAACAAACACTAAGCCAATCTGATGACCTTTTAAAACCATAAAAAACTAAACTTTTGTGCTGCTGCATTAATATTCCATGAATAGAGTTAAAAATAGCTGAACAGAGATTTGTCCATGTGGTGTGCTTGGTTTTTAAATCTGTGGCACACAGTTGAATCAGTCAGTGAGACTTGTCCTCCTGTCTCTGCGCGCCGATCACGTGAGGGTTGAACTGGGTGACGATGATGGTGATGTCATCGCGGTACATGCGAGCCAGCTCCTCGGGCAGCGACAGCATCTTGGACAGCCGCTCGTGGTCCACCGTGCCGAACTCGTTGTTTCCCACCGCGTGCCGCATCAGGTGCGTCGCCGAGTTCTGGTCCTCGAACGCGGAGGACATGCGGGCCTTCCGCTCCTCGAGCAGACCCTGCATCTGTCCCAGAGTGACTTTGTAGCCTCCCACTTTAAGCGGCTGGCGCTGGTGAACCCCAGTCAAATACTCGCCGACAATGCGGATCACTTCCTGCCGGTGGAGCGTCTCCCAGAGGCCGTCTGAGCCGATCACCTGCAGACAGAGGAGGGCGATGCTCAGAATCATCTTGATCTTAAGTAAATAAACTTTAATCTCTCAACCTCCATTTGTTCTTCCTCTATTCAAATCTTACTCGCAGCACAGTCTGGGCTTTCTCCCGTTTACTTGGATCTTGGATTCCCTGTCATAGTTTTCCTACCAGGCCAATCAGAGAGTAGAAACTGTGAACGATGACGTCAATTTTCTGGAACCTGCCTTTAGTTTTAGTGAACAAAGCCGTTCGGTCTGTGTTGGCCTCACTCAAACATCACCCAGCACTTCTCTCTTTAGTACCGTCTTTAGCAGTATAATGCACCGTCAAACTGGCGATTACATACATGACGGCCAATCATGAGTGACTGCGTAAAATCTAAAACTTCGGAGTCCAGACTCTCCGTAGGAAAAGAGAACAAGGATCTGGCCTCTTTTTACTAGGCTAGTTTCATCTAATAGTGAAAAAATACTTTCTACTTTTCACAAAAACAGTTTGAAATGTTCTTTACAAATCAGTTCAATTAAAGGAAAATCTGCAACACATAAAACATTAATGAACCCAGACTCTTAGAAAGAGCTTTCTAAAATTTACACTCAAACCTTTTATGTAGAGAGCAAAAAAAACCACCCTTTCAATCGGGAAAAAAAAAGATTTACAAACGTGGTTTGGAGGACAGACATGGCATATTTGATGAAAATAATAGTAAAAACATCAGAATAAAGAGCCCATTCATCAAACCTGAGAACTAATTAGCTCTTAGACATGGGAGGTGAAGCCGCCATTAGTCACTGCAGTATCTACCGTCTAAAAGACGAGACAAAAGACCCCGGCATGGTTTTCTTTCATTTTAGTAAATGTCAAGGATCTCTGAGTCAGTGCCAACATTTCTGATTTATTCAGTAGTTTGACAAGATGGAGGGAAAATGAGATAATTGGATAATATTTTAAAGGGAAGACCAAGCAGAATATCGCGGCACAACAAGAACTTTATGACAACTTGTGGCTATTAATTGATTAATTGTATAGAAGAAATTGGCACATGACCTTTAGAGTCTGTAAACTCCAATTAATGATGCATCCATTACTAAAGTAATTGACGAGTATTTCAATAATTGAGTCGGGCTGAAACAATTAATTCTTTCAGCCCGATGTGTAAATAAATAAAATAATTTAGGAGAGGAAGGCAACCTTCCTCCACAGAAAACATTTATTATCCAACTGAATTAAATAAGACTACTAAAACTTTAGCTATGGCGACGACTGAAATTCTCTCAGACATTTAACAAACTCTTCATTCATGCGACAGAACGAACGAAAGAATACATGAATGAACGATTGAATAACTAAATTAACGTAATACTGGACACATAAAAGCATAAATAAATAAATGCATGAAGCTACTAAGTTGTTGCATGAATAAATTAAATGAGCAGCATTTGTCAGCGTTCCTCTCTCACCAGGAAGCGGTCCTGCGGCCGCAGCCTGTGGTACGTGATCTCCGGCTCAGCGGTCAGGTAGGGTGGCGTGTGGTAGTTGGGAGGGATGAACTTGGTGTGCTCGTTCTCATGGAGCTGATCGGGTCCAGACTCCAGAACGCGCTTCTGCAGTTCGATGCTCCACTTGAACTTCACGTCACCGAAGGCGCGGAACGGCATGAGCAGGCCCAGCAGTCGGTCCTGATGCAGAGAGAGACGGAGAGAGGCAGAAGTTCAGACTGACTTTTTTTTTTTTTTTACCACGGGCACACTGGTTTAGGGCTGTTGTAAACGAATATTTTAGTAATCGAGTAATCTATCGATTATTCTTACGATTAATCGAGTAATCGGATTTAAAAAAAATTATAAAATGAAATATTGGTAAATCTGGTATAATACCGGTGTTACTATCAGATACCAATATCAGTCCAATTTTTCATATTTGAGCATCCCTAACAGTTGCTTTTTTGTAGTTTAGAAAACTAACCTGTAACAATAATAGCTCACTTTCTAAGTTAACCAGAAGAAAAGTTATAGAAAAATCTGAAATTATATTGAATTTAATAACAAAGAGGCAGGCTCACAAATATGCTTATAAAAAATGTCTACAATCCAGCTTTTAGTTTATGTATTCATCTTCAGTGAGTTTAATAGATTAATTAAACTCACCTTGCCACCTAACCTGTCACGCTTTGGGTTTGAAAATACGGGAAATGCCGCCTGGAGTGGGAGGAGAGGGCGAATGAACGAACGTAAGATGGGGTGGAGGGGAGGAAATAGACCAGCGGACTGACGAACCGTTAGACCGGGGGACGAACACGGGGAGAAGCAATACGGGATATTTACGACACCTTCACTGGTCACACTCAGAAACTCATCTACCAGCCATGTACGATGCGCTCCGCCACCCGTTTCTTCAGACCGGGATATGAAATTTATTGTGCGGTTCGTCGGTAAAGCTACATTTACACGGTAAGCATCAGCTACTCAGCCGCCCGCCCTGTTCAGTCTATCCGCTCACCTCAGCGCTCTTCCCGCCGTTCGCTTTCAACCAGCAGCCCCGGAGGAGAAATGCTGCCGTACTCCAGGCATTCCCCCAGTCATTTTAAGGATGCTTATTGGTTCCCCAAAAACGATAAAAAGTCGGGCATTATCATCAATCAATAAAATCCCCACAGGCCAATCTTGAAGATTGGACTTTATGCCGCTGAGACTTAGCTTTTGTCAACAACTCAGGCGGAAGTGAGAGCTCCGCGCAACGCTAATGAAGTCCCGGCCGGAACACGGTGCGCTAACTAATAAAACATAAATTAACGAAGCTTCGAGGCAGGTAAATTTTCCTCGAGGAATTTTAGTAATCGAGGTACTCGAATCATTCGAGGAATCGTTTCAGCCCTACACTGGTTAAAATCACTACCTGACGAATAACGGTCTTCCTCTCAGAGTGAGGATGCTCGCTTCGTATCCGAGCGACCTCGCTGTCGTTCTGGGCGCTGTGGTCGTTGGACAGTGTGTGAGCACTGAATGAACCATCCTCCTCCTGCACCCCCAACACGGCCCGGGCGTCCCCGGCGTTGGCTATGTAGCTTTTAAGATAAAAATGGGGGAGGGCAGGGGTTTAGATATTAGCTTCATAAAAACAACAACTGGAACCACAATGTGCTGCTGGACATTTATTCTCCATACAGATCTGGTCCATCGATGTGCGCCACACAGGCTGTAGCTCCAGAAAATGCCACTCTCAGAACCCAGTAGTGCAGAAACGCGCTCGCGTCTCCAACCTGTAAGAGAGAAACCACACACAGATGGTAAGAACCTTAGCAAGTTTATATCACATGGAGATGAAGTGACATCTGAGCTCATTTCTGGTCTACCAAAGTTTAAATCCGGATGTTCTCATTCCTAACACTGGCAGCCTGGACTGATGAATGTCCTCAAGATCTCTTACTGATGGAAACATTCCTCAGATTTGACAGTCCAGATAAATGTCATGACCTGCATAAACCTGCAACTCGACTCTATCGTGACTCATGGACATCTTAAACAGCAGAACAGGAAATGGGTCAGCTCAGGTTGTTGCTGGGAGGAACGCATCCAAGTTTGTTCCTATAAAAAGAAACAGATTCGTATCAAAACCACAGACTGTTTCTCACCTGAGCTTCCAGAGAAATGTCGTTGTCCAGCCTCTTGAAGGCGTTCAGTAAGGCCTCTCGGGTGTCTGGAACGTCGCCTGGGCTAAAGAATGAGAGAAATATGAAGACGGATTGTCTGAAAAAGAGGAACGGCAACCAAAGATGTCCAGGTCAAACAATAACAGATTAGTCAGTGATGCTGAGGGTGTGTTGAGGTCACAAAGAGTAAAATAAGAAACCAGAAAGTCCTGTTTGAAATATTTCACATGACAACAATCACTGATGAGAAAGACCAAATGATAAATTAATATGCATTGGACATTTTCAAAAACATTAAATATTAAAAATAAAACTGGTTTTTTTATGTTATATTTTGGCTCATATAATATTTCTGCTGATTTGACATCGCCCATAAGGAGAGTAAACCCCAACAGGTCAAGCACGAAAACCTCAATGGAAAATGTGAAACAGAAATTGAACAGAATTTAATCAATTAGTGAACTAAATTACACTTTTGAAGATGTTTTGAGTGAAAGCAACTAGATGTTTTAGTTCATGTGTAAAATTTTTGTCCAGATACTGTGATGAATTTCTCATACCGGCCCAAACCTTGTTAACATCTGGAAACTGAAGCTCACAGATGCTCTCCATTCAAACACCAGAATAAAAACTCTAGACATTAAAATCTGGATCAGACAAACTCCAACAGGACTGAGGTGATAGATACAAATGCACTCCACACTTCTCAAGATTTTTATTGGTCTATCCAATATACTCCCAAATTAAATGAACTGAAGTTTCTTCTTGCATTATGATCAAATGTGGAAATATAGTTATTCTTGTGGACATGTCTTATTTAAAAATACTGTTCTGACCAGGATAAAACAGTTTTATTAAATAGAGTATTGCTACACTGTGTGATTCTCACCTGGTTAGGTCAATTAGCTCCTGCCAGTAGGTTCTCAGGCTGTTGAAATAGAGGCTCTGAGCCTCCCGGGTGAAGTAGTCATTGGGGTGTTTGTGCCACTGCAGGATGGGACTGAGCGCTCGGCCGGCCTCCACTGAGGCCTCCAGCTCACACAGAGTGTCATGGGGGAGCAGTGAGACCGCGATGTAGTAAAACAGCCTCTCACTCAGCGCCTGCAGAGAAAAAAAATATAAGATTATGATAGCATACACTGCTGCTGATTTAAAAAAAAAAAATGTCTTGGAAAGTGTCTAGATGTTTTCTCTATACCTAAAAATAGCCTAATGAAGTCTGATATTACTGTTTGACCAATGCCTAAAAAAACCCAAAGAAATGAATTAAAACCTCCATAGAGTGAACAGATCACCTGAGCGCAGGCGCAGCCGGCGTGTCCATCAAACACGCCCAGGAGCATTCCTCGTGTCTGCAGGCAAGTCGCCGCGCTCCGCCGGTCCTCGATGGGAGCGTTGGCCGGAAGCTGGTTGCTTTCAAAACCCATCACAGATGACACATTTTTACCATCAAACTCTGGCACCTGCAACCGGATGGCGAAAACAAACAACAGGATGAGAATGTAAATAAATAAATAATGAATCAGGAACTCTGTGCATGACCCGCACCGACCTTGAAGCTGTACTCGTTGGCTTTCAGGATGGAGTTGACCTGTGGGGGCGTCAGGATGTAATTGTGAAGCGCCGAGGACGTCTGGTAGCACCTTCCTGCCGGGTGTGTCTGCCATGTTTGGGACGGGCCTCTAAGGGCAGGCAGGGAACCGAGGTGTGGCTGGTGGTGTTGGCATGGTAACAGACTGGAGGCAAAGACCTTGGCACGGGGCAAACCCCTGAGTAGTTGGGATGTAACAGGCATGGCTGACCATGCAGCACCGGTAATCAAAGCACCACCGATGTGCACACACCTGAAGAAGAAGAAGCACATTAAGAGCTCAGATGTACGCGTGGTGAACAGAGCGTTCTCTGTTCGCACCATTAAACAAACGCTGTGCAAACAAGTAGATTTATTCTCATAAGGTTGAGTCATTCTGAATCTGAAATCCAAAAATCTCCAACGCTCCGAAGACCAAATTATTATATCGAAAGATGAGGATTTTCATGGCCAATATCAACTTATAGTTTACGTTTTGGTCTGATCTGCAATGGAAAATAGCTCATTTGTTCACTACTACAGGTACTGATATGCTTACCAATCTTTGCTTCACATCATCTGTTAAACCCAAACCCTGCTGCAGACAGATAAAATCAGATTAATGGCTTGAAAAGGTTGTTGATTAACCAATTTTCCTTTTCCTGGTCACTGGCACTCCTATCTGTAAAAGAAATTAATAGGGATCATATTTACTGCTAATATAGCTCAAAATATTTCCTTTAAGCACTTCCCTGTTCAAATCTATTTCGAGGAAAATCTTACGTGTCATGACAAAGGAAAGGACAAAGAGATCTTATGTACGCAGTCAGAGGATGTTTTTGGTGAAACTTAACTGATGGATCTATTTATTTTGAATGAAAATATAGCTTAGTTATGCATTTCTGTAACCTATGTTGGATAATAAAGAGTGCTTTAATTTTAAGTAGAGGGTTGGTATGAGACCATGTAAGTCTGCACTCATATTTAGAGACAGATGGTTATGTTTACAAGAAGGCTTCATTCATTTCTGTTCTCCACCATGACTCTGCACTTTAAGCAAATGGAATATTTTAGAAAACAGTCGAATGTGTATTTTTCCTAATGTAGTGAAAAGTGTAGTAGAGTCGTTTTCCACAGGTAGCGGCGGGGCAACCTGTGGATCTCTATGCTTTATACAACTGAAGGAAACTTTGGTCGCTGACACTTTCTCATTGCAATAAAAGGAGAAGCTACATAACAAAAGTAGCAGTTTGGAACTGTAACTCAGGTTTACTAGTAGAAGGAGGAAGTCTTGTATGGTCATTAAAAACTACAATATGCCTTTTTGCAATGAAACGTAAAAATTTGCAATAGAGGAGCAGTATTAGTTTGAGTAGCAGCTCTGCAGACCTCTGCAAATATAGGTCAGAACTGGTGCACAGAGAGTTAAAAATAACTGAGTACTGGCATTTGTTCCTCTGATAGTTATGACTGCTGCTGGCCAGGAAAACCGAGTCCTGACCGTGACTCTTCAAATAACCCGCTCCAATTTACTGATTTTAATATATCTGCAGCTTCTGAAGCCACTCCTGTCTCCCTACGACTGGTTATTTCTGTTTAAACCTGGAGCATTTTAGTCGTTTCTGCTGCATCAGACTTTCACAGAGTGACCCTGATGTGAACGAAATGTACCCAACAACCATCCGGAAATAAAAAAAAACAAAACTGTGACCCAAACAGACCAGAGGACTCGTCTCGTCTCTGAGCTTTAAAAGTTGTTTGTTGACATAATTAGCTTCTCTAAGCTAATTACAAACTAGGTACCGAACGCAGTTAGCCAACATGATATAAGCAACAGCAGTAGCATACGGAGACATGGTGTGAATTAATAATGTTTAAACAGACTTACAGTTTAAAACTCAAGTCAGTCGTGAAGATAAAGCATCAAGATTCAGTCTAATGTAGCTAGCTCTGGGTTACACCCACAAGCCGTCGATAGAAATTGCTACACTTATATAACATAAACATTCCAGGTACACCGAAGAATACTTTATAAAAGTCCGTCTGTAGAGAAGGGGACACAACAGAACAAAATGTGCTCTTACCCTATCCGACAGATGTGAAGTAGGTATTTAAGTTCATGACTCGAACCCAACCCCTTCGGTTTGTGTTACTCCAAAGCGCCACACCTCATGTTGAAGCCTGATTGGTTGAGCCTTAACCTACGCAGTGACGTCAACACTCCCATGCACGCAACGTGTAAAAAAAAACAACAAAAACAATAAAAGGCTGCATATTCCAGTCCAAGAAGTGATACTTATGGAGAGTTAAATGGATGCATTACAGACAGTGACATATCTCAAGTTTTTAAGTTGAGTTGATAATGACTTATAGCTCACGAAAAACCTACATTTAATATTACAAAAAATGTTTTTCAGAGAAATTTCAGTATTTTTTTGCAGTGACGTGACTAACTTTGAATCCTGGAACCAAATCAGAATAAATTTGTAATAGAAATTAACCCCGAATGATCCGAGTTGCTACATTTAGTAAAATGTGTCACATCTCTCGCTTTCAAAAACACTTAATTTAAAATATTTGTATTACAAAATGTTTGTAAGATAAATTAATTTTGGCATACTCAGCAAAGCATAGTAAAATGTTCGAGTTTATAGGTTTGATTGACAGAGGTACAAGTAATACAAATGTATGAATAAATCACAATGCAAACAAACAGTAGAACATTTAAATTACTGCAAGTATCTTTAAGATAACATTAGGAAATAGTTTAATTGATTTTATTTATTTCTATATTTTAATGCTACAAAATAAAATAGAGAAAAAAGTCATAAAAAAACAGTAAAAGATACTACATATTTGGCTTTCACAGCGATATTTTATTATGTCCTATAAATGGCTATTGATGTAAAATAAAAATAATTATATCTAAATGTTTTTATCCTTGTTATGTAAAGAACTAAATAAAAAATTAAACAACTAAAGAAAGAGAAAGAAATAAGGAAGGAAGAAAGAACTTTACCATAAAAACAAAACTCCAGTCAGATTTCATATAAAACAATTTAATCAATATAAAAGCATACAAATATTTCCAAAAAGACAACATTTGCGTTAAATTCAGCAGTGAACAGATTCTTTTAACGAGAACAGAACAAGCGAGCAGTAAACATCCTTGCCACCGAAAGCAGACCCTGAGGTCTATATCAGAAACCTCTGATCCACCAGTGTTTTGTTGGCAAGGTTCCTTCTCCCAAGAGTGTTACGGATGAAGCGGAATATCTGCAACAAACACATTTTGGTTTAATGTACATTTTCACTTTGGTGAAGATAACACACTATAAATACATAAACACTGACCATTTGCTGTAGGTATGTGAGCACAGCTGCTAGCACAAAGTTCTGAGATCCAAGGTCAACAACACAGAAGAATAAAATGTCAAAGATCAGCAGCGTGGCCTCATTTCCATAAAAAAGGACATTACTGAAGGAGTGGGCCTCATCTGTAGAGAAGAGAGCAGTGGTATATTATAAATGCACACATCCAAAGGTCTGCAAACAATAAAAGGTGAATTTTTTACCACTGTAAAAGTAGCTTTTATCAGCCGGCTCCATAAACTCCATCCCAATGACTCGCTCCAACATCAGCTTTTCCTTCACCATGTAGTCCATGTCAGGATGGCCCTAAGTCAACAATCCAGCATGAGAAAACAAAGATTTGCAGCAAATAAAACTCGCAGTATCCACAAAACAAACAACAGAATCAGATTAGATGTGATCCAAGGCAGCATTCTCACAGACTGAGCTACTTTCTGGGTGTTTGTACTAACATGGTCAATAATGGATCCCAGGAAGTGGTTCATGGTGTTGTACGCTCTGAACTGTAGATCTGACAGGTTGGCTGTAGATGCATCCATCAACCGTGACGGCCTGTTCCTCTGGAGTAAAAGCGGTCAAAGATTTTTAGTTTTTATTTTATCTCAAAGAATAAGGGCGACAGAAGTGATCACATACCCTGCTAAGAGAATCTTGTATTCTTTCGTACTGTTGCCTCAGACGGTTGGTGATCGCCACCTGAAAGGTCTGAATGTCAGAGTTGGGGACCAAACCTCGCTGACCGCACAGCGACTCCTACAGGAGCAAGAAGAGAAATACAGCAGCAGCCATAAGTGTTCAACCCTCTTAAGTTTTTTTTTTTTTCATATTTTGTGATATGATAATCACACATTTCTGTTTAATTAGGGATTAATGTGGAAGACCATCACGGAGTAGCAAGTCTGGGTCTTCATGTTTACGACTGTTCACCAATGTTCTGTAAACGATAAGATGCCTTCACAGTAGAGCTGCATTTATACTGAGATTAAATTTATAATATATTTACTAATTATATCACTTCAGATTTCATTAAGGCATGTAAACGTAGATGAGGTCGAATACAAATGTAAATCCACATTTTTCAGATTTGCATTTGCTAATAAAATAGCTGAAAACCAAACGGTTCCTTTGTCATCTACTTCACATTGACACATTAATTTTGTAGTCCTTGAGCGGCAAAACTTAAAAATGTTAGGAGGGGTACTAATACTTTCACAGGTCTTTATTGTTTGATTCTAAGTAACCATATTATCTTTAATATCTTAAACAGTCTGAAGTGCATAATGCTGTCCGATAACAGTTTGAAGGATTCCAAGAAGACCTGGCTTCTTGGAAGCGACTTCATTTGAAATGTGGGACTTCTACAAAGCACTGCAAATTAAAATGAAAGGCGACCAGGTTCACTGCTGTTGTACATACACGTTCTCTCTTCAGGTTATTGCTCATTTCCTCCATGTTTGTGTCTGCGTGTCCATGCACTGAGCGCCCATGGATGTAGTAACCAAAACAACGATTGGAGAACAGCAGCACAGAGATCTACACAGAATAACAGAGGAAGCCCTTTTATGGAAATTATTACTGATTGGAAGAAAAAAAAAACAACAAACAAACAAAGAAACAGGAGCTACTGCTTACATTGCTGACAGAGCAGAGATCCACAAACTGACGAATTTTGTCCTTCACAAAGTGTTCGTAAAATACAGTGAAGAATATCACCTGCAAGCACATTCAACTGTCGGTTATTGCAGCTGAAACAAAAGACCTCCATAATTAGTAATAAAATGGTGGCCGTTTACCTGCAGCAGGGCAATGCAGAGCCAAAGTGTGGCGGCAAGGCCGTAGCGCAGAATCAGGCTGTAAGGAGGGGTGTACGCCTCTGGGGAGCGCTGTAACGTTGACCAAGGGTCTCTCAAAGCTAGGTTGGAGAAATTCAGCACCTTAACACAAGATGGCGTAATAGCGATAAGGAAAACAGACATGTACCCATCAGAAATGCTTCAACCAGAACATGCAGGGTGAGACATACTTCCAGACAGAAGAGCACAGCCATGGTCTGAAAGGTTGGGCTGATCTTGCGAATGGTCTGCAGCTTGTTCCACTCGTTTGCCACAAAGTAAGTCCTCCAGATGCTGACCGGGGAGGGGTCACGTTTACTGTCCCCGTGAGCTGAAACAACAGGGGAGAAGCTCAACAGAAGAAAAATACTGAATAACTAGCTTAAAGTAGTGAGAACAGAGTAACTGTGCTGGTACCTTGCACTGTCCTGTTCCCTTTGCTTCGTGGTCTCTCCCAGTCTATAAGAAATATATCGACTGACACCTGCATATACAGCTTGTGTAGAAACTGGACAGCCTGGATGCAAATGCACAAAACATGACACTTTTATATCATGTATACCATATGATAAATGTGTTTAAAAGACATATCCCCCTTTTAAACTTAGGATTTAAATATGAATCCTGAAAAGAAAACAGACACTGGATGGCAGAATGGAAATACAAATAACCTGGAAACTACTAAAAATTGTATTAGAGATTACAGAGTGATCTGACCTTGAGAGCGAAGGCACAACCAATGTACGTCACAAACTGCTCCTCTTGAGAAGGGAGTGGAAGCAGCACAGATACAAACTGCTGAGCCTGTAGACACACAGAGGCAGTTTGTCTGATAAAAGCTGCAAAAACGACCAGAGTTGAATCTGTTTCACAAACAAAGGTGGCCATGAAAGAACAGAGTAAAAAAATAACTTGCCTTTAGTGTCTAAAGAATGCAGAAATGGAAAGCAAGAAGGATGAAAGATCATGCAAAGAGTGGAAGTTAAATTTGAGGAAATCAGTGTCAAAAACAGACTGCTGAAACTATTGACAGAGAAGAACACAACAGCACAAATGGGATCGAAACTGCATGAATAACAAAAAATATAAAAATTTCTTATGACCCACCTTATAAAAAATGAGCCAGTAAAGGCCAGTTCCCACCGTGACGATAAAGAAAACGTTGGCCAGGTCACCGGAGTAAAACAACAGAAACTTCAGCATCGTCTGGAGAACACAGAGACCAGAAATACGTGAACACCTGGAGGACATCTTTACAGCGATTCAACAGACGCCGATGTACCTCCAGATCAATGATGGGCGAAGCAATCCTCCTCTTCCAGCTGACTGTCTTCAGGAGCGAGTAGAGCACGGCCAGCCCGCCCAAGATGCCCAGGGCAGTCTGTGTGACCCAAGGGTGACTATTATTCAGTCACATATGCAGATTCGTTGTCATGGTTTCAGCCAAACTTATACTCACATCTGTCTTTGTACGAGCCTCTGTCTGATCCATCTCATAATCCATAGCAAAGGTTATCTACAAAACACACACATTAGAGCAGCAGCTGTCAAACTTTCCAGCTTCTGACCCACAAAATAAAAACGTAACAGGGTCATGACCTCAACACTCGGCGGAGCATACAAGTATTTTTACAGTCAGTTAAAATGTGGTGCCATGAGAACACAGTCGGCATCAAAAGACGACATTTTGGCCAACGTGTTTTTAAAATTTATATTCAAGTCCTGTTTTTTTATGTTTTTGTAGAATTTCTATAATGTTCATGCTTTCCCGTCATCATTTTTTGGTTTTATGTTAATTTCTGAAAAGGACAACAAGACACCAGACTTACATATCCGTGACCCCAAAAACTATAAACTTTAGCCTAACGTAAACAGAGTTCAGGTTCAACGCTTGAAGTTAGTCCATTAATTATGAGGATCAAGGTCAAGTTAAAGGGCTTTTTGAACTAAAGTCCTTTTCATTGTGGTAAATGGTGAAACATTGAAAAATGTGTCTTACAGCGGCCTAAAAGTAAAGAAACAAAACCTGTGTTTTAAGACATTAAGACATGTCAAGTTTTTGAAAATGTATCTGACTTCTGTACACTGCAGATATGGTGAGAGGACCTATCAGTGACCATCATTATTAATCTGACGGTCATGTTTTTATTTTAATGCTTATGAACTTTTCCCAAATAAACCCGCTTGTGCTGCACACCCAAGGTCAGATGTTGTTTTGCTGGAGCAGGAGGCAGACTGTCTCTCCTGTGTTTGGTATAAAAAAAAAAAAACACACTGATTCTTTCTGACAGAGCTTTCAGTCTGACCTGTGTACTGAGTGTCTGGCCTTGTAGACTCTCATATAAAGTGCACAGCATTAACAACCCTGACTGAGTGATTTTAACCTAACAGTGCTTGGTAATTAAATTTTTCCACAACTGTTTGATTTTTATTCAAAAACTATCTGGGTAATGAATCAGAAAATACACTAGATTGCCCAGCAGTTGAAGCCACTCCAACATTTAGCATTTGAAAGCGAGTGAATCTTTATCAAAGCAGACCGAGGCTCATTACTGTGACATCTGAGTGAAGCCTGGCTCTGGTAAACGTGTGTGCTATTTAAATTTGTTGCTCTTGCCATCAAGCTTTGTACATGTTCAAAAGAACTGTTGCAGCCCGGCTTAGCTGGAGGAACTAGCATTCAGTGGCATAGTGATACAAGTACAGCTAAAAAATAGCATATTGTGATAAATTACTGCAGCATTCCAGAGGCAATCAGCCTGAGGCGCAAAAAAGGTATAATGGATTTTTGTTTTTGTGTTTTTACAACACAGCAATGTACTCACAGGCACAGTTTGAGTATCGATGTCCGTGATGAGAACATCCGTGTAAGTCAAAGTCATCAGAGGGGGGAAAATGAGCCCCTCCTGATTTCGAGGAACGAGTTGAAACCTACCGGAGGTTTGAAACACGTCAGTGCATTGCACATTTCTCCATTTTCTTTTCCATCTTGACCACGACGACATTAAATATTACCTTATTTTGACACTGGTGGCAACACGAATGACTTTAGGCGAGGATGTTATGCTCTTCTCTCTTCCACTCAAAGTGTCCACAAGAAACATTCGGCGAGTCAGATACCAGTTTCTCATACTATCTGCATAAAAACATAGACACATATATTGAAATTAACCAAACATTCATTTAGAATGAAGTTGTATGCTTTAATTAATGAAATCTCACCCTGATTGATGAATCCTCCGTTGTACTGTTGGTTTTCGACCAGCGTTGGCAGGGGGAGAAGTTTCCTGCTCTCTCCTCCTCCCAGGTCCATGTAAATGTCGTAGAACAACGGTTCGGGATGGGAATCCAGCAGATCCGCCACTGAAAGGTCACACTGAACGTACACCAAAACACGTCCAAAAACTGCTTAGAACCAAAGCAACTTTTCACAGAATATAGGTTTGTTGTCATTCTGTAAAGTCAATTAAGTTGAAGGCACTCACACTTTCTTGGTAAGCGGTTCCAAAGCTGAAGGCTGCTGCCTGCTTGGCGGCTAATCCTGGACAAAGCTACAGGAGAAGGAAGGAAGAATTGTTGGAGGTTTGTGAAGTCTTCACAAGCTGTTCAAATTACATGTGGTCAGTACCGATGCTCTTTGAACTTTTGCACATTTTGTCAAAAATTCAATTTATTTTATACAATTTATGACCGACTGAGACAAAGTAGTTCATGGAACACGGTCTTCGAGACCTGAACATGTAGTGAGCGTTTGTTTCCAGGAACATTTCACTCTAAAACCCATAAATAAAATTCACTGTAACCAGCTGGGTTTAGGAGAAAAAGCTGTTCAGTGAAGACCTCAGATGTTTGTTAGAAAACATTAGCGAACAAACAGCATTGTGAGAGTAAGGGAGAGTCTGCTGATAGGACAATAGTCCATTGTGCGATTTGCAAATCTTTGCCACTCTTGATGTCGAGTGGCAAGATGAAAGCTGATATTGAAAGAGAGCTGCAAGAATTCCTGTTTGCACTTTGCTAATAGTAAACAAAGCAAATATCTCCTATTAGATGAGACCAATGTACAAGTTTTTTGTCACCCAGAAAGCACCGTTCTATTGATGAGATAGGATAATGCTGCGGTGACGATGCTGACAGATTCTCTCATTCCAGTCTGGTTGAGCGCAAATTATTTTTCCAAAAATAACAGGCAGACGTGCAAACGTCATGGGAACACACCTGAAAGACTTGCAGAGGTAATTTCAGGTATGAAATGAAAATACGCATACAGCACATTTAAATTTGTATTTGCATAAACTTTTTCATGAGGGATTCATCTATGTAACAATAATTTGTCATGGCACTTTTACAAAAAAAAAAAAAAAAAAAAAAAAAAAAAAAGGTTCCAGTGAAAAAACGTCCTATGGTCTGGACACACACATCTGATCTGATTATTTTCTCGGCAGTGCAGAAGTCTGTGTTAAAAGAGATTATCTGAGTCACAAATCTTATTTGCTTGCAGCCTAAGTGTCTTGATCACTAGCAACTTAAAGTCTTACCTGCAGGTTGCTTCCTCCGACCTGCTCCCACCTCAGGAACTCCCCCCTGACATTATAGACAGCAGCAAGCAGCTGGATGTTGGTGTTCTGAAAAAAAAAAAAAAAAAAATTATATTTAAAGATATCTTAAAAATACCTGTATGCACAAGACATGCTATTAAAGTGTTTCCTTTATTTTCTTCTTGTTTAATGTCAACATGTTTTGCCTGATTTCTTCCTCTGAAGCTGAAGACGGTGGGAACAGGATCTGTTTGAAGCACGCGACTAGCCAGCCCGGGTTCGTCTCCATAGAAAAGCCACGGGAGATTAACTCTCCTAGAGAAGAAACAATCAAAGCTGCTGGTGTCTGCTCTGCGCTCAGACTCAAAAAAAAAAATCAGTTTGAAATTTATGAACATGCTAAAACTGAAACATTAAAAAAAAAAATCAAACAGGAATACCAATAAGCAATTTCTTGAACTGAGCTCAGAGCAGCTTTTGATCTGTAAACGGTGTTAAAAAGACCACAAGCATCAGTAGAGGAACTGGCAAAGGAGTGCATGTTCAACACACACATGTTGCCAAGAGCCTGGCAGGCTGTCAGGTTGGAGTAGGTCTGCAAAGAGAACATCAGATGTTTATGCAGAGGAGCTAATGCTTCATCTCCACAGTCATTGTTTGAATCTTTGTTAAAAAAAAATATAAGTGTGTTTTTTCATTACGAGGCACGCCGCTGTGGAGGAGTAGAGATTTTCCACAAACCAGGCCGACTGAATGCTGAATTTCTAATACAGAAGACAAAAACGAATCAGAGTGGATAATAATGTGCAAAATGTAACAACTGAGAAACCAAGAGCCGAGGATTCCTACCAACTGAGCATAGTTGACACTGGGATTCGGATTAGTGGAAAGGATTCTTGAAGGGAAACACAACCCTCCTTCCTGGAAAAGAGCAAAGCAAACTAATGACACATTTCCTTCTGACAGCTGAACACGAGACGAGTTGTTTGAATATGTAAAGAGAGAGACACACGACTGAACTCACTTGAACATTAGGAGCCGGACACACACAGGAGGTGTTAGTGAAGGTAGACGTACATCTCTCACACCTGAAAGACAATTTGAACATGTACAAATAATTTAGCCATGAGGTACGCAAATCCCACCATTAAATGATTATTATACAGAGCCTTAAAAGCACATTTTGAATTTTTTGTCGTGTTGCAGCATATTCCTTTTCCACCTCATTACTTTGAAGTCAAACATACTCAAAAGTTTTCACGAGACATTTTAAGAAAAACTGGAGATCCTTTAGAGACAGCATGTTGCCAGCAGGGGGATTTATTCAGCAGGGCAAAAGATGCAGGATTCACTGTATTAAAGTGCATTGAAGTGCTCCAGACTAGATAAATCAGGTCATTTACCTGTCTCCGTTGATGTTTGACACAGACAAAGCAGGGCTGTTGTTGTTGCACGCTTCACATCTGGCATCATTCAAAGGATTTCCATTGATATCCCTTTCCACTAGAATAACAAACATGAACTCCTGTCCTTAGAACATATAACAATCAACTCCCTTTTCATTCCTATTACTATTGCAAATCAAACTAAAAAGTAAATAACTCACCCAGGATATAGCCTGATTGGCACTGACATTTTCCGTCAGTACTGAGGCTGCGTGGACAGCGAATACACCCAAATCCATCCTGTGTTACCGCCTGTACATAAACACAACAAGTCACCAAAAAGTCAGTCTTCTATTGAGAATAGATGATAAATCTGTATTATGACACAGTTGCAGGACTTTCATATTACTGAAGCAAGAAGATATCAAAGAAAAATTGAACCTACGGGCCTGTCTGTAGGACACTGCTCGCAAGAAATGGATATTTTATCATTGAAGACATTTAAGGTTCTGTAGCCAGTCTGGCAAATGCAGCTCAGTCCTGCAAAACAAAGGAAAATCAGATGAGTAGTAGATGACAATATGTTACGACTAAGTGGTAATGGCAATATCAGTGTGTGCAATATTCCCATTGCAAAGAACTGATTGGTGTGCAATAATTGTTGGCTAATTACAAATTCCAGATGTTCACAAATGACACCGCTAAAAATGCCAAAGGTCAGAGAGTGTCAAGTTAAATCAGCAAATCCTACACTTTTGAATGTATTCACCATCTCCACCCAACTGGCACAAACCTCACAAAGAATCAAGCGCTCCCATCCCTTCCACTGCTCAAGCTCAGCAGCCAAGTCTATAAGGTAACCTGGCACACCTGTGCTCACACAATGATCTCTCTTCAGACAAAGAACCTCAACTGAAAGCTTCCTCAAAGACAGCACAGGTAGGAAATGGACATTAATCACAGCTTACATGATTCAGATTGGATTCGGAAGACCAAAACAGATTTATTGTTTGATGCAAAGTTTGTCATGTGTTTTGGAATATAGCTTATTCATTCATTCACTGTCAACTTACAAGTAAATTATGGAATCACTCCTTGAGAAACTAAAGTTAAAATGAACTCATTGTTATCTGTAACTAATATTTCTTCTGTTTGTAGGTTTCCAGCCTAGTCATGTGACCACTCATGTTGCTTTCACATGCTGCAGATGAGATTCATCAAAAGAAAAGATGAATAAAAGATGTCATTGAGATGAGTTGTTCCTGCGTCTCTTTGGAGGAAGAAAACTTAAGAAAGCAAAAGGCTTGACCGAGAGTGATGAAAGTACAGATGAGAACGAAAGGAACGAGGAAAATAGGAATTTATGGCAACTGACGCAATATTTACTAAAATCAAAAACCATACATTTAACATTAATAAAAAAAGAGTAGGATCAGTGCAGAATAATTAACAAGATAGTAGGGGTACAGCACAACTTAAACATCTGTTAAAAATGTATGCATTGTTATATTTTGAAATGCATATTGCAGAGTTGGGGGGTGGGGGAATCGTCAGTCCAGTTCATCTCTAGCCATGACGGCCATTCTGAAAAATGACAAAATGATGAGTCACTTTCCCTTTGCTTGTTATCTCTTGCACCAGAGACCATCTGCTGACAATTCCTCTTTTTCCCATAAGCCTCCTTCACAATTACCTCCTCTTAGCTAAGAGGAGCACCACCCTGTTTCAGCACTTAATGTCTCAACAGCAGATTATTATACACCCTGTTACATTAGTGATTATACACTCGCACCATTTTTATATCGTTTTCAAGAGTATCATCAAAATCACAACTCATTTAACTGCATCTTCTCAGTAATTAGGACCTGCGAAGGCATAACTAAGGAATCATTTATCACTTTCATTATAATCATCACGATCATAGCTTTTATTTAATGCAGGCACATGTCTGGAAAAGAAAACAAGATTAATTTAATATTTGCAATCAAAAATCATACATGCTTTTTTCCTCTAAGCCTTCCAGCCTATTCATTTACTCAGTGTTGTAATTTTATGCCTAACTGGCAATATGTTAGTACTGGGAGCAGGCCAGCCTCTGGACATGCGAATTTGCAGGAATGTGATACAAACGTGTGTGTGTGTTGACTCAGGTGTGCAGCTAAATGGAACAGATGTACAGACAGGAGAAAACCTTGAAAGCGCTCTGCTCCTCAGCTCCAAGAACATTATGTTAACATAAACAGAGGTCACATGGAGTTCCAAGATGACAAAAAGTTATCCAGTCAACAACTGAGTGAATACAAAAGAAATGGTTTGAAATTTCTTAAAACTTACAAAATGTTATCAAATAATCCAAACTGTGTGTGTCAGTTCACATACGGTTAATAACGAGTGGACGATTGATACAAGTTTGGTGGTAAAAAATAAGTCAATTGTAACAAGGCAACCCAGAAGGAGCAGGAAAGATTTACAGGAGGGGAGGAGTTTATCTTGAAGTCCTTCCCTTTCTGATGCGCTCTCTACTTTTATCACTTTTTCTGTATTATTTTCTACTTCTGTGATTTCAAAGTTATACATAGAAATTTCTTCTTTTCATAGCTTTTCCAGATTCTTTATTAAACTACATTCATCGTGTAATTTCTAGCAATTTAAATTTTAACATAAAATCCCAACAAGTGGAATTACTTTGTTGCACTGATTAATTTAACTTTTAACTCTTTATAAATATATATCTTTTTATGTTAACATAAGTCTTCTGATGTTTCCGAAAGGTTTTTCATTTATGGTCACAGAGGACAATTCTGGTTCCGCTATCTAGTAAAACTGCACTGTATATTTCCAACAGATTCAATAAGATGACTCAGTCATTCACAGTTCATTTTCGGAGCAAATGAACTGTGTTCACTTTTTAAATATGTTTTGTAAAGATACACCAAAGGCCCCCACTTAAGACCTTCCTCTTATATCATGCAAACAAACAAAAATAAAATTTACAATAACTAATTGTACAATTACATGAATCATCATCAAATTCCTTGGAACCTAAAATCTTTCAACCTTTAGTAAATATGGACGGACAAAGAAGATTAAAATGAAAAGCATATGCAAAACTTAAAAAAACAAAAAATTATTAATTTTATTCCAACGACATAGCACTATAAACCTTTACACATTGTCTAACACAGGCAGATACTGCTGCGTCTGCTGTTAAAAGATTTACCCTTAATAGTATTAAAACATTTATTCGATGTTTTACTTCCCCTCAAAACATGAAACAATAGGAAGCTAACAGCACTTAGCTTCACATAAGTGGCTCTCTGATTATTAGATGACACACGCTAACATACATTTCAAATTACTCTACATTCAAGTATAAATAGTAAAATATTTCTTATTGTAGGATGGTATCACAGCCCGAAATCAGCTTAAGATGTGTATTACGATGATAAAAACCGACCTGTAGAGCTCTTGCGCTGATTTGAACCACATCTGGAGCACGACAAACTTGATATGTCGAAGAATTCGTCTACGCCGCAATCTGAAGGCGCTTTAAACGGAATGATAAACTGCTGGCAGTCAATTAGATATATATATAACAAAAGTGAAAAATATGGGAGAACTCTGTGTCTGCTAATAAACAGTAGCGTCTCTGTCGCCATGGTAAACAACGGTCCTCCTTTTTACCCACAATCCTTCACTCTGCTGGTGATGGGACTTTAGGGTCTTTATAGAGATCCGAATCATTTGGCTCAGCACACCGAACAGGGAGCATCCGGCAGCTCTGTCGGTTCCCAAACGTTTCCTCAACAACTTCGACGGACTTCTAGCTTTTAAAATAATGAGTTAGGGTGATTTTTTTTTTAAAGAGCGGGAGTTTATAATTATAATGAGGTGTGGATAGTGTTTAAGAGGATAAAACAGCAGCGTTGCACGAGAAAGTATTTTAAACAACAAAGACCGGAAGACGTGTCTTCAAAGGTTCATATGAAGATAACGGTGATGTGGGATGATTTTTACCGTTTTGTTACATACCGACATATCGACTTCCAGATGATTAGTGGTTGAATTGCTGCAATCTGGGGTCATTTTTTATGGGCTCTCACACTCCGAAATAAGGTAAGCAGAAACCTGGTGCTCAATCAAGAAAATATCTGCTATTGAATATTCCGGAAATAGTGACAGACCAAAAGTTTTTCCAAAACCCTTTGGTAAGATTATAAAAATAAGATTTGGATTGACGCGAAAGTTTTAGACTACTCAGTTTCAAGACTAAAAGAGGAAGTTGTGAAAAATGTATTTCTCTTCTTATTGTGCTCTCAGCGCTAACACATAACATAATTTTGTAATCTTACAATTTTGTAATAAATAATTCTTTCAGATTAGACTCGGCTTGTTTGGTTTATAAGGATTACATGCATTCTCAAGCAATAATTGGGGTCCGTTATCTAAGTTGAACGGTGAAAAAATACATTTAGAATAAATCCTTTTTATTGGAAGCTTATCAAAACAAACTCAGCTGAAAAACTATTTGAATAATTCTAAGATGCAAGGAAGTAAAATGACTATTTTAGTGAAAAATCTTCAGTCTTTTTATAGGTCACGAGTCATAGGGACTTTCTGCCGGAAATACAGCTATGCATCGTTCATTTCCTTTTATAGAGTGATTATGCAAGAGCACAAAGACAGAAGAACATGAATTATTAAGGTTGTGAGTTTGAGAATTAATGAAAACAATTCATAAGAAGAATCTTCAAGCTTAATTTGATACCTTACAAAATCAAGACAACTAAGTAGATTTCTGAATAGTTCGGGGAAAATAAGTATTTAATACAACGCCGATTTCCTTACAAAGACTGGAGAGGTTTGTAAATATTACAAACCTCAATTGTAAGAGACAGGATTTGAAAAGTTCAGAAAATCACATTGTGTAATTTTCAAATAATTAATTTCAATTGTCTTGCATGGAATCAGTATTTGATCACCTGCCCTGCTGTCCTCCACTCATCACCTCTATTAATTGCACCTGTTTGTACTCCTTACTTGTATAATAGACACCTAGGCCTGACACCAGGGACAAAATTGGTGTCAAAGACTGGGGTGGGCTACACTGAAAGCAAACCGCTTGGTAAGAAGGAAATTATTAGGAAATCTCCATCGGACTGAGGCTTCTTGCAAGATCTTGGCATATCAAGGATTGTGAAAAAGGTGAGGAATCAACCCAGAAGTACACAGGAGGACCTGATCAGTGACCTGAAGAGAGATGGGCCCACAATCTCAAAAGTTACTATTGCAGGATGAAGATGGATGGCCATGTATTGTGAAATTTTCTTTTTTAGATTTAAAAGTGAACCAAAATCTCTGCTGCAATGTGTCGGACCTGGTTGTCGAAGAACTACGGAAATAGCTGTTGACCAGGGTCAACAACAGGGTTGTTAACCTTGTAAATGTAAAAAGTTTCTGTACAAAACATTGTTCTATTTTTCTATTGTATCAAATACTTATTTCATGTAAAAAAATTTTTTTTAAAAAGCTAATTATTTATTTAGAAATCATACAATGTGATTTTTTTAAGGATTCTGACTCACAGTTGAGTTTTACCTACAATGAAAATTACAGACCTCTTTTTTGTAAGGAGAAAATTTTTAAAATCCGCAGCATATCAATATCAATGTCCAACACTGTATATAACCCATGAGTGAGACAATGCTTATGGTTAGTAATAATAGGGTAATACTTAGTGTTATAAAATACAAGTAATTAAAAAAAATTAGAATATTGTTCAAATGAAATATTTTTGTCAATATTTCATAGTGAAACTCGTATAGATTCATGATACAGAGTTAAATCCTTTATTTTTTGTAATTCTGGTGATTATGGCTCACTGATGATGAAAACCACTAAATTCAGTGTCAGAAAATTAGAATGTGAAAAATGTATTGCATAGAAAGTTCTGTGGAAGGAAGAGATGTAGTAGGAAAAACATTCAGCAGCAACAAATATAGGATTTACAAGCAGGGGCGGTCTTGGCCTGTTTGGCGCCCTGGCACCTTTACTGCAGAACCTCTTTAGGGCCCTAGAGTCTGAGTGAAGAGGGCAGAAGTTGTTCCAGAGTTGACACAGTCATTTATCAGGACATCTTACAGCACTTCATGCGTTATTCTGCTGCAAGGAATGAGATGAGGAAATACTCTAGGCTATTTCCCCAGAAAAGGGAACGGATTGTGAAAGACCGCAGAGTTTTGTAACAGTTAGAGGCTCAGCTTCAAGACGGGAGAGAGGTCAACCTGAGGTAACAAGGGTTGAGCAAATTAATTTGCATTATTCTAGGACAAGGTCTATGGATTGTGGGTATTCTTTGCACCAGCTAAGGGATTTTTTTTTTTTTTGGATGACTGGAATTTACAGTCAGTTTAGTGCACCTAAAGTTCTCACAGCATCAGCTTTAGGGAATCAGCTTTTTTTTCTTTTTTTTAAAATATGTTTTCTGCTTTTCTCTCAGCTGCTGAAGTGAATTAAGTTGTGTCCTGTACCTGCTAAACTTAACAAGCAATAAAGTATCAACTATTTTGTGCATGGAAATGGAAATTAATATATACTTTTCAGGCATTTCTGTTTAAAATACTATTTTACAGTGATCTTGTGTAACATTCTAAATTCTGAAACATTAAATTGTGGGTACTTTTTAAGCCATAATCACCAAACTTACAAGATACAAGGGTTTGAAATATTTCACTTTGTGTGTGATGAATCTACATATAGTAGTTTAACTTTTTCATGATATTGTAATCTGTATGTAGTGTAGTTCACACTCCATCCGCTAGGAGGCAGTGATGGGTTACAGGGCACCTCAGAGTAAATAAAAGGGAGGAAACCCGCGGGCTGATGATCAGTCCGAGGGAGAGATGAGTGAAGAAGAGCTGGCAGGGCTCACAAAGTTGTTATGGATAAGTTGAAACTGGATTTCATCTCTTAAACCCTTTAAAATCCTAGGACACGTAGGCAAGCTATGTAAGTATTAATATACACGTCATGGTTGTGTAACTATTTTTCTCTCTCTCTTCTAGATATTCCCGCCCTTAACTTTGTGTTTCCTGTGGCCTCTTCCCTCATGTTAATGCTTCGAAAATAACACTTGTGTTCTCAACTTTTTCACCAGAGCCTTCTAAATTTACAGACAACACCCAGCCTGCAGGGACAAAGGACGGAAAGAATGAGTACGATCCTCAGACTGGAAGGCCTGGACGTGAAGGCAGGCACTGAAGATATACGGACCTTCTTTCAGTCCCTGGACATACCTGATGGAGGAGTTTACATTATGGGAGGACATCTCGGCGAGGCTTTCATTTCATTTACCACTGTCAGTGATGCACAGGCTGCCTTGCTGCGCAGTGGGAATTTACTCAAAGGCTCCATGGTGACCCTGCACATCAGCAGCATGGAAGAGATAGAGTGGAAACTCGAGGAGTCCTTAAATAGCAAGAAAACTTCGCTCACCGTAAGAAAACCCCATCCACGTTCAGCTGAAAATGAAATGTCAAGGCGACATAAGGATAAAAATGGCGATGTCAAGTCCAAATCCAGCTCGCATGATGTTTACATGGCTAAGGTGAAGCCCAAATCTGGACCTCGTGACATTAATATATTGAAGCCCAAATCCAGATTACATAAAGACAACATGACTACAATGAAGCAGAAATCCAGGCCACATGTTAACATGACAATGAAGCCCAAGTCTAGGCTGCATGATGTTAATAAGATAAAGGTGACGCCCAAATCTAGGCTGCATGGTGATAGTACTTCAATTTCATCTTCAGCTGCATTTCCACTTGATCCTGATCCTGCTGATCTGCCAGCTTCTAATGCACAACATTTTCAGCAGAGTCCAACAAACATGCCGGCTTCGAATGCACAACCATTAGATGCCGATTCTTTTTTACTTGGGGTTTGTACTGTCCTTAAAAGACTCCAATCAACTCAAACCATGGTGCCAATGTTTGAGTTTCCCCACGTTGACAGCACAACTTCCTCTGAAGCGGTCAGAAATCCAGAACATACATTGGACTTGAGGCCAGGCTACGCCCGGCTATTTGGGCTGCCAGCTTCAATTACTAAAGAAGACATTTGCAAGTTCTTCAAAGGATTGCGTGTAGAAGACGTTATAGTTAACGTCGAACTGGGAATCAGTCGTGGCTGCCTTGTGAAGTTTGCAGATATGCAAAATGCATCTGATGCTCTTGGCTTCAACCAACAGTTGCTGGGCTCCGTTCATGTGGAAGTACGTGGAGCAGATGAAAAACTGTGGGTCAGAGCTCTTCAGGAATGTAGTAAGGCTTTTGATGACGGGTCAAAGTGGAAACATAAAAGATCTCCAACAGAAAAGGCACACTACGAGAGAAGATCTGTTCCTTCCCTTAAGAGGACATCTGATCAAGTTCAGTTTAAACCATTAAAAAACCCAAAACTCGATGCGGAACCCAATGCTTCATCAAGACCCTCGGAGTACACGGTTATGGTCAGAAACCTGCCAAAAAACATGACCAAGACTGACATAAAAGAGCTGTTCAGATGCCCAAACCTACCGCACAAAAATGTGCTTCATCTGCTTGATGAAACGAGCAATATCACTGACACAGCTTTTCTGAGTTTTAACTGTACCGAGGACTTCGACTACGCCATTAATCTCTCTGGCTGCCATGGTGGCTCTGGTGCCATTGAGGTTAAATCGATCTCCAAGGAGCTCATGTGGAAAATAATCGCCAAAAACCACCCCAGAAACCAAAGGACTGATCCAAGGTTACAACGCAGCTTCAGGAAGTCGGAGCCAGTGCAGGAGCCAGTGCAGACAGACGCGCCACAGAGAGAAAGTCTAAACGAGACAGGTCAGCGGTACATTTTTATTAGGAACATGCCTGCAACTGTCAAGAAAAGTCAAATCAGGAGCCTGTTCTGTAAATTCAGTCTGAGTTTGGATGATATAATTTTAATACATGACAGTGAGGGCTATGGCTCGGGTGAGGCTGTGGTCAAGTTTGAATCCGAACAGCAGGTCACGCAGGCTCAGAGGTTGCACGGCGAAGAGTTCCTGGGATCAAAAGTGATTCTCACCCCCATAAATGAGAAGCAAATGAAGAAAATTTTGATGAACACCTGAGGAATGTTTTGCCTGACCATCGGCTTCAGCTGCGCTTGACTGCAGAGGTTTCTAGTTTGCTCCAAGGATTTTTTTATTTCAAGATCTCCCTACGTTATCGTTTTCTTCATATATACTACACAGTCTGCAATAATGTTCTAATAATTAATGGAAGACATTCCCAAGTGTTGGATACTACTGCGATGAAAAGAAGATGCCTTGGATTTGTGTACAAACATGTTCGAGATTTTTGTTTACCTTTATCCTGCATGGCTAAATACATTTTTTATATGGCTTTTGAGGAAAGATCAGTTTGTTTAGGTTCAATTATTAATTTTTTTTCAGTGTTGGAGAATGGATAACTAAGTTTCAACACAATGTGGATCCGCTTCAGAGACAAGTTAGATGAACCAAAAACAATGGTGAAAAACAGCCACATGAAAGGGAAGAGGAGGAAGTAACTCACAGCTGTGTGAACAGACTGTTATGGGGGTTGTGTACAACATAATCCTGAGGCATTTGACAGACGGAGCAGGTAATTGGAGAGGAAATGTCACTTGATAAGAGACTAAAGCGTGGGATTAAATGCTACCTGTGAATTATTGCAGTTACATCAAGTTCTTTATTACATCTGAAAAAAACACAATGGTGATATAAATCAACTTAAACATTCTGTTATGTAAAACTTCCCTTGCTCTGAGGAAGTGAAAAGAAGAATGGAGGAAAAAATAAGCTACCCAAAATCAATATACACGGGGAAAAAAAACTGGACTTGTGGATCGGTGAGAGACGGAGAAGAGGAGTAAGGCGCCATCTTCTGACAATCAGTTGAAGTATTTCTGCGGAGGGTCAGGATATCTGGATGAACCTACAAAATATAATCCAAACAGATTGAGGTGAATGTAAATTAAAGCTGCGACGTTCTATGAATCTCCATTTATAATCAAGTCTGCCTAGCAATGCTGTTGTTCTGTACCAGAGTGATTACTTGAATATCGGTCGTTTTGCAACCTTGGCGGAGTGTTAGAAAAGTTCAAGGACGGGTTGCAAAAAGTCGATGCCTGTGGAGGTAAAAGCAACAGAAGAATGTAGCCAAGTTAAAATTCAGCTTAAAGGTTCATCAAAGCATAAGATTAATGGGCTCCGTACCGCAGGAATGGTCCTCAGCCTGTACTCCATCAGCACATCTGTTAGCCTTTGTGTCACTTTCAAAACAAGCTGTGCATCGTTCTCATTCTCTATTTGGAAAGATTCCTGAAGACAAAAAAAAAAAAAAAAAAGTCAAAGTGCATCCATCTAGTCTGATTTAAGGAAAACAATTGAAGATTCGCACCAAGTGTTTCAGCACCGCAGGCATGTTGCTACTCTGTGGAGCGGCTCCCAATAATCCGGGTCGGTCCACTGGCTTGCTTATCGGTCTGTCCACTGAGTTTTCCTGGTACTCATTGGTATATGCTGTGTTTGAGCTTTCAACCATCGGTTCACTTCTTCCATATCCATCTTGTCCAGGACCGATACTGTTTGCATACGGAGCTGGAGCCATGCTGCTGTCAGGGAAAGCTGGTCCTGACATGTAGCCTCCATATGCAGGTTCCTCATATTCCCCACATGGAAAACCAGGGTGAGATCCTCCATGAGTGGCAAACTCTCCTGGAAACCTCGTGTCATGGAACCTCGGGCCTGTTAATTACATGATGTATGTTAATTACATATTAATATGACCGCAGAGCGTCAGTTCAGCATATTTGTGGAAATCTGAAACATCCTCCAAGAAAGAAGACCTTACAGTTGCGTCTAAGGAATCATCACAAAAAGTGACAATTTAGTTAGTCAAAAGACTAACTAAATTAACTAACTAACTAAATTAGTTAGTGAAAGGCACATTCGCTCACTCATCATTTGTCCAACGTCATATTTTCAGTTTTTTTTTTTTTTTTTTTTAATTCAATTTTCATTGCGCAATGCCAACAAAGATTCAATCCAGAAATGCGTTATGGTCGACACGAGACCGCTGACTTGACAGTTTTTTTTTTTTAGCAGACAGTCAATGAAATGTTTCACAGGAAGGGTACGCCACCCAAGATTAATGCTAAAGAACCTGGGTATTCAGAGGGCTGTCTACAAGAACATACACAGGAAGGAAAACATGCACAGGCAACAGGACAACTGTAGCCTTGTGAGGACTGTGACGTGAAGCCAAATTCAGAGTTTGAGGAAGATAAACTAGGAGAGGACTTTGCCTGGAGTCAGTTTTTCCAGAACCACCTCAACGGTCATACTCCTTGTGTAAAGCCACTTCTGAACCAGACATCTCGTCAAAAGCATTTTCCCCTAGCTAAGGTGAAAAGGGGCTGAGCTGTCGCTCAATTATCCTCTTTTTTCCAGTAATTAAAAAAGAAAAATTATCCTTAATTTTTTTTTTTTTTAAGTTGCTTGGTGTTCAGTCTGAAGTGAAACGCATACAGTGAGCCGTTTCCGCTGCTCACATGTGATTTATTTGAACCAAAGCTACCAGGAAGTTAACTTAGTGCTTCCCAAATGCTGACACGCTTTATGGAGATGCCAAGTTAATTTTCTATCATGACTTGGCACCGGCCCACAATGCTCACTGTATCAAAATCTGCTTTGGTTACCATGGTGACCTCGGCTGGACAGCCCAGAAAACCGGACTGACCAAAACTCCAGAGTCTCATTAAATAAGTTGAGATCCTGTGAAGATCAAGATGGAAGTCCAAACATGTTTGTTTTTCTCCAATATTACCCATAAAATGAACCTATATTGTAAATGTCCTACATCATGTAAATAGTTTGTTAAATCATCAAAATGATTAAACCATGGCTGATTTGATCTTCTATTAAATGTTTTATTAATTAAACTGAATAAGTGATACGTTTTAATTTAATATGTCAGAAGAGGGTGAGAGCATCAACTCAGCATAATTGTGGAAAAGATAACAAGGGACTGAACTTCTAATCTTGATCAAGATGTTTATTGAAATACTTAAGTGTTACATTTCTTATTAACCTTAATTTTTTGTAGGATTTCATAATTGTGTTAGAATCTCAGTTTTAAATAATTTTTTATGTAATCAAATATGATTTAAAAGGTGATCTGAAAAGAAACATTTTAGTCGCCAATCTAAAATGTGTATTTTAAGACCTTATTGTCTTAAAATACACAAATAATCAGTGTATTTTAAGACAATAAGGTAATTTTTGTATTCTGAAAAGTTATGTGTGGAAGTTATACAAAAGCCAACAGAGAGGAGAATAATGGAGCCATAAGTAAAGTTAAGGGAAGACCAGAGTGAGCAAACAGGGATTTCAAAAAGCAGAAGTAAGGGTTAGTCAGAGTGATGGGAGGTATAGTTAACACCTTCAGTACATGTGATTCGCCAAAAAAAGAGAAGTCTCGTAATCCAAACCATCAACTTGAAATGTAAACAGTAGAAAACGGTCAGCTAAAAAAGAGTTTTAGCTGAGGGCTGAAGAAAAGACATAGCAAAACACAGTAGTGGTGTTGGTGGAGAGGGGGAACTGGCAGCCACTGGTGGAACTGAATGAGTTCCTGGCCGAATACAGAAGTGAAGTGAGCATAGAAAGGTCAAAACTAAAAAGCAAGGTCGTCGAGGTAAATGGACGGAAAAGCGGAAGGTGTGGGTTGCTGTCAAGGGGACGATGAGAGACACTGGGGCCAGCAATGGAGACGAGCTGAAGGCCAAAACGAAAGGAACCACAAGAACCATCGCCCTGATGCCACGCTGAACTGATGCCGTCATTCATACAATAGGAGTATTGAGTGCAAATACAGTTCAGTATTATAAATAAAATTGCTTATTATTAGTAACAGTAGTAGTAAATGTATACACTTTTCTGTAAGCCAGTGTTTCTATATTAAAAGTTGAAAGAAAAAAAAACTGACTTGGTGTGAATTTTTAAGCCGAGTATTTGATTATATGTAAGCCATAATCACCAAAATAACCTTAAATATAATTTATATCTATGTATAAATGATTTGAGTTGCACTAAATTCAATTAGTTGAAAGAATGTGATTTTCTAGTAGATCCAAAGAGAGCTCACCAAATGGAGGACCCATTGGTCTCATCTCGTTATTTCGTGGAATAATCGGTCTGGGAACAGCAGAACCTGTGAAAAAATGATACGAAATAAAAAAAAAAAAAACACACAAATCAGAGCAGTGATTATGCTATGATGGAGCATCAGGGCCATGAATGAAAAACATTGTAGCCACAGAGAAGTAAATTTGCACCCAAAAGCTAAAATTCTCTGTTGTAAAAAAGTTGTAAATTTGACGGGGGGCTGGGGGGAGTGTTTTTTGTAATTCTCTAAATTTGTTAATATCAGCAGAAATGTGTGAAAATATTAAGGAAAATTCTGAGTTTTTTGGTAGTAGTTTAGGCCTCAGTGGCCACATTCTTGGCCACCGAGACGTAAACTACTGAACTCTGAACTTTGCTACTGTTGAGGTCTGAAATCCCCATTGGTGAGTACGCAGCAAAAACACTCACGGAGTCCTTTAAATGCAAGCACTAGATAGGGCTCCTTCAGAATCACCTAAGAATCACAAGAGAAAGAGAAAAATGTATAAATTTAAGCTACTGCAAAAAAACAACAAAAAAAAAAAATACATTAATCCATAATTTAAACAATGCTCTCCTCTCCCATAAATATCACAAAATGACTCAGTATTGACTTAGAAAAAGTTAACTATTCTGGACTAGACAGATAAAAATGAGTCTTTTTGAACTTGTAGTTGTAATAAGTTTATTACGTACCCTGATTTGCCCCCTCCCCTCCGCTTTTTCCACCTCTGCAGCAGCAACTTTAACTGCCTTTCTGATTGCAGGGTCCTTTACGCCATCTTCCTCTTCCCAGATAACCTTATCAGGGTGATTCTTTTTCTGTTGCAAGCCCCCCCCCCCAAAAAAAAGAAGGAAAAAAAAAGAAAAGAAAGATTTATTTCCATGTTTATTTTGAACAAAGGGGCCCCTGTGGCTGACTGGGAGACCAGCCGTACTCACCATGTATCTGAAGCTGTGTTTCCAGCCTTTCACATGATCAACCATGTCATGCTGCACACGGGACAGGGAACACAGCTTGCACTGGTAATGCGGCTGGACCATTTTACTGGGGCTGCGGTATTCCCAGACGTACTGAAGACCTGCAGACATAAAGTCATTACTGAGGCTTCATTTATTTGTAATTTGAAATGAAAAATATAAAAAATAAAGATGTAAAAGTATTAACACCCTCCAAAGATTTTTTTCCCACACTTGCAAGCAAATAACTTCAGTGAATTTAATTATGACACAAAATAGTCCATAACTGAAGTGGAGGGAAAACAAGAGGGTTTTTTTATTTATTTTTCAAACAATCTGAAAGGTGTGGCATGGATTTGAATCCTCCCCGTACTCCATTACTCCTTACCAAATGCCAAATAATACAGAATTGGTAAATAAATTATCCATAAATTTAATCTTGGAATAACTTAAAAAAAACTCACTATCCTGCAGATTTTGGATATTTTCCTGCTCATACTGTCGTGAAAACTGGCATAAGGTGGTGAGATCTTTCCAGGTACACGCAGAAAACGGAGCAAAGCCCTGAGAAATAACAGTAATCTTGCATATTGATTTAATGATGATTAAAGAGGAGAAATAGAAAATACATACATATGTAATGGTTGGAATGTCTATAATTGAAATATATGTTCTGTATTCTTGATTTGTAGTAACAGTAACAACTTGATTGTCGTATGTTGATTATTGATGATTAGAAATGGTAACAGCTTGAGTTACAGACTAGATAAGTGATGGAGAATCATACTGAGAGTTATAAGTTGATAAAATGACAAATTGATTATGTTTTGTAATAAATTACAGAAATGAGATGACCAAAGATTTGAGATCATGAGAAATGAAGCAGACTGTGTTGCAATTAGTACACTGAGCTAGGCGGGGGTGCTGGGAAAACTCAAAAAGGGAAGTAAGTTACGAGAAATTGTCTCAATGGCCAGATGGCCAGTAGAAAAAGGGAAGTACCAAAGAGAGTTGCTGCAATGAGTCATGAAGGAGATGGTGGTTGGGAAAGGTTGGGACTTTCCACAGACTCATTGGAATGAGTCAGAAGTCACATAGACCTCTCCCATGCTGAGAGGGTTTAAAAACCAGCAGACAAGGGAGGAGACTGTTCTTTGTCCGCGGCGCTGAAGATGAGCCAACAAGGGGACGCAGATTGAAGACCAGCAGAGGACCGCACCCTATTGTTTGTTATTACACAATAGTCAGCCCCGCCTTTATCTCACCACTCATTTGACTGACTACTGACCAGTTCTCTGTCTAACAGGTCCGGAAAATCCCTGAAACCCGGGTCTTACCCCAGAATTGGTTTATAGGAGATATTCTAATCAAACTGGTGGCAGAAAAGACTCGTCTAGCTCTAACTAGACGAGTCTAGTTAGAGCTAGACGAGCCATTCAGCTATGCAGCTGAGTAGCCCTCACAGCTGCATAGCTTCAACAACCACTCCTGTTAACGGTAGCTCTTTTCCCAAAAATAACGGCACTTGTTTACGGCTAGATTGGATTTAGTGACTTAGACTTAAGTCCCAGGGTCATTATTTTCACGCTCACCAAAGGAAGGTACGAAGCCACCAGTTCCAACTTAAATGAATTAAGTAATGCAATCATTTGCATTACCTTCAAAACATTACATCCAAAAGACGGTGGGGTCTGAGAACCAGAATCTAGAGCCACTGCTCTGGATGTTCTAGTCAGGTTGTAATTTTTGGACTACATGCAAAATGCTGCAGGAAGAAAAGTAACTCTGCTCATCACCACTTCTTGCATGATGCTGCCATCTGGTGGCCGTTTTGGTGTGGTAAATATTGAACAATGCTACTATTGTGATATTCCATTTATCTTGGAATTTTGAGCTTGAATATGGATGTATTGAATATATTAGACTTTTATTTTTATCATGAAAATTATGCATTTTTATAAAGATATATAAAATCTCAATAAAAACATACGTAAGTTATGATTGCAACATGATACATGAAAACTGCTGAGGGGAAAAGGTTCACCTTACCGATGATGCTGTCTGTGATGTCCTTCAACACTTTGCTCAGAGAGGGGACAGAAAGGAAAGCATGGCCTTTGGAGAACACTGGAGAAAATACAGCAGTGATCAGCACAACAACTTCAACGTAATCGAAGAACAAAATCACTTTAGATTTCTTGCCGAACACAAAACTGCCACCAAAAATCCAGTAAAGGTTACACTGATGGAGTCTGTTGTGTTGTTGCAGAAATTGCAACAACCGATGACCAGCGAACTCATTTCCTGATTAACTGAACACCATCAGACATCTCTGCATCTTATTGATATCTGGGAGGAATAGGAGAAGCTCTTAGCCAATCCCCACATATTTCCCCACCGGTCTGCAGGACACTGCAGATGCAGTGTCTGTCGCTGCGCTCAGCACCACAGGATTCACCGCTGTGCCACAGAAACGAAGCACCTGGTGAAGTATGAAGTGTAAAAACACCCTATTTGGCAATGTTTAAAAAATTAAACATCCAACAAATGTGATGCTGCAGCATCACAGGAGAATGTGTTGCAATGTCAGTGCTCAGAACCTTTTTACAATCTAAACTGGTCACCCGTAGCAACAGACAGGAAACCAAACTGGGTTAAAACTGTGTGAGGGCACCAAAAGAGTCCCCAGGTCACTGAGAGCGGGGAGGGTCGCTGCCTGGTGAACGAGTCACCCACCATTCATGATGTGAAGCACAGAGACCCAAGACCTCCAGCTTCACCTCTCAGCACAGGAAGTGGCGCCGTGTGTAAAAAAAACACTTACCTATGTCAGCAGAATGCAGATGCTGCTTTTTCTGTCACCGTGGAGGGAATAAACCCACGAGGAGGAGAGAGACACACACAGGAATTAGTGACAGGGTGACACTCAGCAGAGGACAGGACACCTCGTCCACGTCCGCCGCACCATTCAGAGCCGCTCGTTCACGTCATTCTCCGCGAGCCCCGCGTCACGCAGGGACAGCCACGGCAACGAGTTTATCTGGGCTCTGAAAAGTGTCGTCTAGTGATGAAGACTCGTCAGATGAGAGCAGCGACAATAAGTCACTGGCTTCATAGGGGACACGAGGACAAACACAGCTCAAAATACGCAAACGTCTGCTGCAGCCAGGTAACAGAGCACCGAGGTGAAGACCTGCCCGCTCCTCTGACCAGACGGACGTATTCATGAACAGTGGATCGACGTTTGGAAACAGAAAAAGATGCAAAAATAAGCTCAGTTCCTCTCATGGAGGAACTGATATGAATGGTAACACAATTACTATTATTATTACTGCCCACTAGTATTAAGATAACTGGAAAAATATTTACACTCCGTATTTACACAAATATTTAGTTGAAAAAAAAAAGGGTGGAAAGATACACCCCAAGAATGAAAAATTCCAGTGTGCCAAAAAGTAAAGTTGAACATTTTTAAAAGCCTTATTTTGATATCAAAAAGCAGACAAATAATCACGCACGTCATTAAATCATGAGGTGTACATTTCATTCTGATTCAACTTATGATCTAAATTTAAGTAGGACTGAACACAAACTGGGCAGCTGACAAGAGTTTATCTCTTCATAGTATTGCTCTGCGCTTGAGGGATAAGCAACTGGACTTTCAAAGCTCCTGATAACAGGTAGAGCTAGCCCAGCGCCGATCCCTGCACAGTGATGCATCGAGAGCTCGATGCCTGTGTGTGCACTGCATGATGCTGCCACAGCAGTGGCTCATGGCAGCAACAGCACATGCACTCTTGGCCTGTATGGTGCCAGAGGTTCACCACTGTCACCCAGGAAGGACTGAAAGCTGAGCCAACAAACTTATGAGGTTAGTGAAGCTCTCTTATTTTAAAGTTCACGTCCCGAGTCCATCCCACTGTAAAGCAGGAAGACCGCAGGGTGAGGTGGCGATTTCCTTGTGTATGGAGATGGGTCCTGTTTAAAAATGAATTAATTGTTCTTTAGATATTTTTTCAGGTTGTTTTTTTTTTAATTGTCTTGATCTCTAATCTTAATCTACTGTAGAAGAAGTTAGTTTTCCAACAGTAGTTACCATGGTGATTGACAGATAGGAAGTAAGTCAAGTTGATTATACTGAAAACCTTGGGATGATTTACAAAACTCTAAACTTGTGTACTTTTATTTTTGAAATTGCAGTTAAAAATAATAAAAATAAATGGAAGTTATTTTATATCTCTTTACTGCCATGCACCTTTTTCTTTTTCTTTGGATATGGTGGCCCATGATTTGGGGCAGGTTGTTCTTCTGTAGGTATAGCCGGAACCTCCACCTCCGAAGTCTCCATAGTTCCACCACTGCAACATAAAAAGAAACGTGTTTTCCAGAAACGAAATAAAACATGCAAAGATTGACGAAATTAACTACATGAATTTTATCCACGAGCCGCTAGCGTGTATTGTTTTGGTAAACTAACTGATTCAACAAAGGTAACCGAATAACTTGGAAATGACATACATTTCCAAGTAAAGAACTATTGGAAATGTATATCAGGAAAAAAAGCGGGCCAACGATGGTTGTATTTATTTAATTGTATGTTACGCATGTTTATTTTAGTGTATATTCGCAAGAGAGTAGGCCTAGCTTACCGTTCCTTAAATCCGGTTCTCTAAAGAACGGCAATGATAGATAATAAATTCTTCTCGTGATAAAAGCTACAACTTGCTTAGATTTTCATCACACAAACATTCCAATATTAGACAAACATTCATATCTTGGATTTAATTGCAAGACAGACACAAGTTCCTACCCTTGCAGACCGCCTGGACTGTTTGGTTTCGGAATAAAATGGGCACTCCGAGAAGGAGATAGGCAGACAATTATTTATCCATGTAAAAAAAAAAAAAATTTAAAAACTGCTTTGACTTCATAAATAGACTTTTAATAAATGCTTACATATATGTATCTGCTGAATATGATTAATGTTTAAATTTTAAGCTTTTGTAGTAGAATAATAAAAACAATGCTGTTATTATTTACAAGGCACTTGTGCGGACAGCTATATGGTGCATTTATTTTTAATACCGGGGCGTACCGTACTGGAACCCAGACGTGAACTATTATCATTATTTGCATTGACAACGCCCCTGATTTCATTTTTATTTAAGCTTTTAAAAAGTCTATTAATGGAATATTTTCCAAATTAAAAATCTCACACATTACCGAATTACCAAGGTGTTGTTTTAGCTTTAGCTCCGTTAGCTCCGCACGACTTCAGTCCAACACATCGAACGGGCAGCGTTAATAAACATGAATGCTTTGAATCAGAGGACCCAGTGAACAACCAAGACGAAACTGAATACGTCTTTTTATATAAAATTATAGCCGTAAACTAGGCGGATATGTGTTTAGCATAACTCATTGTTTGATGACGTGAGAAGATCTGGGGGTTGAAGCCAAGCGTTTCTTTTTTACTGTGGTAAGTTAAAATCAAGTAACACCCATGCTTGATCCTGTAGGATGTACGTGAAAGGTAAGTTAGCCACATGATAGCAGTGCAGCCGCTCCGACCTTTCATTGTTAGTGTTTACCATTCAGATTTGGGCTATTTTTACATCCCTGCAAGCGATACGGTTATCTTCTATCTCATGCTAAATGCACATATTAATTCCGTTTTACGTTGTGCTACAGAATTTCTAACTGTCCGCAAAGATGAAGGCCAAAAAGAAGAAGAGGCAGGACGATTTCCAAAAAGTTAAGCTTAAAGTGGGAAAGAAGAAGCCCAGGGCTGATAATGCCACCAACACTAACTTCCGTACAAGAGGAATCTGTCTGCCTGACCAGTTGAAGAGAGACACAAGCGGCCCCACAACTCACAGACAGCTGGGCATTACTGTAAGTTCTGCAGAACTCCAAAACAAACCTTATATGTACAATGGATTTCAAAAGTATTCACAGCCTTTGAACTCTGTCACATGTTTTTTCATTGTACAGACAAACTTCGGTGTAATTGTGTTGGGATTTAATGCTTTAGAGCATCAGAATTTAAAATTAAAATAAACTTTTCTAAATATCAATGCATTTAGCTTTAATTCTTTTTTTTTTTTTTTATATATATCCAGGAGCTCCTGTCTCAGCTGCATCATTACAGTGCCAATGTGAAACACAGTGCCTTGTTGGGGTTGAAAGAGCTACTGTCTCTGAGTCCTTCTCTGTTGGAGCAGCATCTTTCACGCCTGCTCTCCGAAGTGGCAGCTGTTCTCGCCGACAAGGATGGAAATGTTCGTGTGGCAGCAACCCGGGTTCTCAGGTCCGAAAAGCACACCGTTCCCAAAACGACGCGGGTCTTTAGATCTTAAATAAAAACACAGTGTCTAAAACTTGTTGCAGGTTCATCGCACAGTCTGTGCCGGCAGAACGAGTGGCTCCGTTCTTCCCCCTCCTCAGCGCTCATCTGACCTGTGCTATGACCCATATCGAGCCAGGCATCCAGGAGGACGCCATGAATGTCCTGGACATCTTCCTGGAGCATTACCCCTCTCTGCTGGCCTCTCGCCCCGTGGTGCTCCTCACCAACTTCCTGGAGCTGATCTCTCACAGGCAGCACTCCGGAGGAGCCAGAAAGGCTCAGGACGCCAGGGGCCGAACCTGGACACTCTCAGTCCACCCAGACAGGAGAGTGACCAGCCAGCAGTGGCGCCTCTCTGTTCTTCTTAGGTAACTGTCTGCTGACGTGGTTAAAAAATGTAAGTAGAAAAAAGATTTTTCAGAATAATCAAAGCATTGTTTGTTCAATTTCATCGTGTTCCAGACTCGGAAACTTTCTGCAAGCGGTTGTTGAGGAAAGACCAACAGAGGAGGGCGACTTGTCTGTGCGAACCGATGGAGTGTTCAGTTCAAGTGGGATGGGCCGTGTTACCCCTCTGAATCTGAACTTTGAGGAGCTGACTTACAAAAAGATTGACGTTAAGGTGTATGAAAACTCTGGTGCCACGCCAACTCCCCACTCCACCTTTAAACTCAGGTACGATGTCAGTCAGGAAAGAAAACAATCTCATCACTTTACGTACCAGTGTAAAATCTAAGTCTGGCTTTCTCCTATAACTAACCGCATAGACCTGAGATGGACCCTGGCGGCGTGGGGAGCAAGGATCTGGACTCGGCCGAGACCGTTCAGAGTTTCGCAGGCACGCTCGTGCCTCTGCTGCTGGAGGTTTGGGTGGAAGCCTGCGCCGGAGACTGCTCCTGGAACAGCAGCGAGGGCGCCCACCTGCTCACGCCCGAAGCCACGTCCGTAATGTTCCAGGTCTTGTCTATCCTCCAGCTGCTGAGGAAACTGCCCACCCGCCGTGAGAACAAGGACGCACTGGTGAGAGATGAGACGTTGCACTTTGCCGTTCTGTCTTTGTTTTGTGTTCAAGTAATTAATTGTGCAGCAAAAGAATAACAGCAGCCATTGCTCTTGGTCAGGATGCTTGGTTTCGTAAGGAATATCTGGAAGATTTTAAGCAGCACTTCATGAAGAACTTCCCGTATGGTCTGCGGGACACACCGAAACATAAGAAGAAAGTTGATCTCAAGAGGTAAGGAAGTAATAGCGTTCACTCTGGGGGTAGGCGACGTGGACTTAAAGTTTTATCAGGATATTTTGTTGGACTACTGTGATAACAATAAACGTGACGATAAGAACTATTTATCATAAATCAAAAGTCTTATTGTGACGAGATATTTATCATGACGAATGATAAACAATGTGATATATGCCCACCCCTAGATCAAACACATACATTCACAAACATTTGCTTTGTGTGGCAAAAGGTCAGAAAACTGAATTCTTGCTGCTTTGACTCTTTTCCACAAGAGCTCCTCCGCGGAGCCGCAGTTCCCCTCGAGGCGCATAACTGAGCACTCCACCACTCGGCTCCTTCAGACTAGCGGTAGCAGCAATTAGCCAACACCTGGTGGAACTGCGCATCTCCTGAGCTCGTTATAAGAGCTAATTCTGGGTCCAGTTCTCCGACGAACATTTGTGAACGGTTGAAAGATAAATGTCGATGGGTTTTTCTATCGTTTAAAATCACAATAAAATAAAAGTAGTAATGAGGTCAAATATGAAAACATTTCAGTGTCTGCACAGTACTTTATTACTGTATGTTGCTAGAAAATTTCCATATTCAATCAATCGATCTTTATTCCAGACACAAAAAGGTCCATAGTGAAAAAAAAGGTAAAAAACAAACAAAATAAGAGAAAAATAAAATTAACATGACAGAAATACACAAATAAATGATGATGCCAATGTTGTTTTTGCATCTTTCAGTTGTCGATTGATGCCTTTAAATCAGACATTTGATATTTCACATCGGACTGGAACCAAACGGAGAGCTTTGAAAAACCAGCTCTGCTTTGATCGACTGATTTTCTGCAGTCGGGCACCGGTAGACGTTTGAAGCCGCTGAGTTTGCCGACACTTTGCTGTCCTCTCTGCAGGAGCAAACAGACAGCGGCCGTCCCTTCCGCCACCGTGGAGCCCCTGGCTTTAAACATCACGCTCTGCCAGGTCATGGTGTCTCTCAGCCAGAAGCAGGGCCTCGGTCAGGAGGCCGATGGGCACTGGCTGTCGCCGCTGAGGGCTTTTGTTCGGGACACCCTGGGGAACGGTGTGAAGCTGAGCTACAGGCAGCTACACATGCTGCTGCGCACCGTGTGGAAGATGGTGCTCACGCAGCAGAGCCGAGGTAGGCATGCGCATGATTTCATCAACGCAGAGGCGTGAACTTAATTGCGACTACAAGAGTCCATTGTAGGCAGCGTGGCCGTATTTGTCACGCTCACCCCTGTAAACCGTAGACGCCAAATAAAGATGTCTAAAAGACTGAATGTTGTGTAGATTTCAAAATGTTAGTTTGGATGCCAAAAAAGAAGTTCAATAAGTTTTTTTTTTTTTGTGTATGTGTGTTTTTTTTTTTTAAATAATTAGCCTGAATTAGCTCTGTGTTGTATCTGTGCAGCAGTGACAGAGGAGCTGCTGGCGGCCGTTTACATCTACTACAAGCAGAAGAACCTGCCGCTGCAGACAAGATCGCTGCTGCTCTCCTTCTACAGCAAACTCTACCTGCAGGAGCAAGAACACACACACATCGCCAGGTAACCAGAGGAGACGTCAACACCACAGATCGTCTGCTCAAGTCCGATCTATGTGGTGGAGTTGATGTGAACGTGCCGTCTGTCCGTCTCTGCCTGAAGGAGCAAGGTGTTGTGTCGATGGCTGGCCTCCCTTCCTGTTCAGTTGTCCCAGCTGGGCCACCGTAACCCAGCTCTGTCTGCTCAGCTGATCGTCTCCATCCATGCTGCAGCTTCCCGAGGAAACAAAGAGCTTCTCAACAGTCTGCAGACATACGCATGCAGGCTCTACGGTGAGACAAGCTGTTATGATGATTATGGCAACATTGGAAACGACTCTGGAAAAGCATTTGATGTTTTCCCAAACTCTGAAATCTATAATCATACTGAACTGCAGCCAGTCTGCTTCTTTTCAGCCGCTTGCAAATTACTGGTGTAGTTCTGATTAATGAGGATTTTAATATTTTTCAGGTCTGGACAAGTATTTTTTTGTTAAGTGACTGACTCATTGATTGATTGATTGATTTTTTTAAAGGGGCCATGCCAGTTCTTTTTTTGACTTTAGGGAACTTTAAACTCAGGTTGCGACGGAGCTGTCGGTTTAATGTTGGCCCGGTTTAAGCAGCCCTACCTACAGATAAGAAGTGATTTACTCTTCAAGTAGTTAAAAGGTGACATTTTCTTTCCAAATGTTCAGAATTAAATAAAACTCAAGAAAAAAGCCTGAAATTTTAGTTCAAATATATAAACAAATAAAAAAATGTTTGCATGAACGAAGACAGCCTGACGCTCCTGCAGACTCCACTGGCCAGAGTCTGCTTGGTCCAGGTTGAAGTTCATGAAAGGACAATTAGAAAAACACTGAACAGTACGGCTTGTTTGGATCATGCGGAGATTTCTGTACTTATCCGTTAAGAGATCTAATATGGGGACTTCTGGTTCTGTGTCTGTAAATCCCATTGAACTGTGGTAATATTAGAACGCTGAAGACGATTGTGAAAAGCTCATTTTTTTGCAAAAGCTACCGTTTCATTTTTGTGAATGAAGTTGCAATATTGCGTACTCAGTCATGTGCTTTCTCTTATCAGTTTATTCATTTATTTTTAAAGAATGAAAGCTTTATTTTTGCACTTATCATGAAAATGTCTACAGACATTATTTGTCCATCAGGGGGCAGTATTACTCCACACGTTAATCTTCAGACTGCTTGCAGATTGAAGTTACGGCGTGTTCATGTGCGCAGCTCAGAGGATGAGTAGATAGTGAGGCGGTTGTGTGACACACACGCACACACACACACACACACACACACAGGGAAGAGGGGGTCCGACACAGCGCAGTCCTCCATCACAAGACTCCTTTTGTCTGAGATCTTTTGACATCAGCATGTGCGTCAGAGAAACAAACCAACACACAACACACATGGAAATGATCTGCACCCTAACAGTAGCAGTTATGCTTTTCTCTTCCTTTTGTTTTTCACAATAAATGAACAATCCAAGTATCACTGTTTTGTAAACCTCTGAGGGTGCAGCGTGTTAAACAAACATTGTGTGTCTGTGTGAAGATCCTCAGGACGGAGTTGTGGTGCTGCTACCAGCAGAGTCCCAGCAGCGAATGGTGCAGCTGCTCTACTTCCTCCCCAAGATGCCCCAGCCCCTGCTGGCCAATCTGAGCGGCTGCTGCACCACCGGACGCATCTCTGTGAACCTCGCCGCCTCCCTCATCCGTCTCCTACACTTTAGGTGAGCGTCCGACCTGAGCTGCTCAACGATGCATCTTAAATCACATTGCCACCACAGTATCTTGTAGAAACGACGACATTTTCACATTTTACGTTTGTACTGCAAATTGCAATGTTTTTTTTTTTTTTTTTAATTTGGATTTTATGCATCAGAGCAACATAAACTACTGCATGATTGCGAAAAATGATCAGAATTTTTCTGTAGAGGCTGCAGAGATCCACAGCTCAAGGTGGGAGAGTGTTCGGAAAGGAACACAGTTGGTCTGCAAATCAGAGCTTTATGGAAGAGCGGCAAAACGAAAGCCTGCGTTGAGAGAAAACGATGAGGTTCAGTTTGTAGTTCATCACTAGACATGTGGGAGAAGTTGCTCTGGTCAGATGAGACAAAAATGAGCCTCCCCCCCCCATTATTCTTTGTGAAGAAGAATAATGGAGAGACTGAAATGGAGAGCCTCTGTTGAACATCCGTTTTCAAGCCCTGCCACAGATTCTCAGATTTTGGCACAGCTTGCGTTTTTATTCGACCCCTTTATTCTGACACACCTAACTGAAACCCAGTTCAGCCAGCTTTCTTCAGGAGTCACCTGATTGATAAATTAAGTCCACTCGTATGGCGTTATGTATGTGGAAAACTAACCCAGGACATAAACCTGTGCAAAAATAGTCAACAGATCAGCCGTGTACTGTAGTTTAAGTATTTATGTCGTTTTTAATTTAGTTACATATTCATCCTTTACGTAAGAAAGACTGTCATTTCATTTAGTCAATAAAATGTTTTTGTTATTGAGAAAAAAAATTGAAATATTTATTTACATTTTTAAATATTTTTATTGTTGTTTAAAATAAGCTTAAATGGTTCAATGAAAAATCAGCAGAATGTTCCACTTTTAAAGCCAAATAATCGTCAGAATAACCGATTACTAAACCAAATGCCATCCCCACAGTGAAACAAGGTGGTGGCAGCATCGTGATGTGGGGATAGTTTTATTGGGGAAGATGGCCGCTCGCGTGTATGTGTGTGTGTGTGTGTGAGTGAAAATCAAGGCCTTAATCCAATTAGGAATTTATTGCGAGATTTGCTCTTGAGATAAACCAAAGAAGAATCAGAACATTTTCAGTCTCTAAATGTGCAAAACTGGTACAGGCGTAAACCGAAAATATTTACAGTTGTAATTATAGTGAAAGGTTTTACTTGGAAAAATGTTGAAAGCAAAGTATCGTGGTATATATTTACTACTTTGTGTCGGACCGCCACACAGAGTCCCAATAAAATCCGCTAAAGTTCTCGGTTCTGTGGTGACAAAATGTAAAACGGGTTCAAATGTTTGAACTGTCGGGAACAAACGTAAAATCACCGGCCACCACAAGATGGCAGTATAGTGCTTTCACTGTCCATCAAATCTCTTACCTGCATCTTTATCGCTTCTGGTGCAAATTTCCCATTTATTTTACATTCAATGTAGCAATCAGTATAGAAGCGGGTTCTTGCAGCAGCTCACCTTTGCCGAGATGCGCGGGTTGGAGATGCGCGGTTATCAGGCGTAGTGTATATGCCATGTTGTCTCTGACCTGTTTTGCCCCTGGTGTCAGTGGGCCAGTGTTACACAAATCTGGAGCGGTGAGATTGCAGAGTTCACATGGGATGGGATGTGTGCATAATGGATTTGGTACAAAGAGTTCTTTGGGAGGCTGGAATGCAGCATCGTCATGGAGTATTGAGTGCACTGCCTGCATGTGCCTCCCAGGCTTTTTAAAACACACACAGTTATTCACACACATTTCCTGCGGTCACACATGCATCCTCCCCGAGGACAAGGAGCCATTTTTCATAACTGTGTTTACGTGCGTTTTTGGCTCTGATAAATATTTTTGCTCTTATGAAACCCTGATAATTTCTAGATATGATTAAAGGAGGAAGAGCATAATCAGGTTTTTTGTTTCTTTTTTTCTTTTTAAAGAAGCTGCATAACTTTCGAGTGCTGCGTTTTGTGAAAACAGACTGTTCAGTATTTATTGTTTAGGACGCCATCTGATTTCGCTCCTCAGGTCCTCTCTCAGCAGCTGGTCGGTCGGGAACCAGGAAGCAGCTCTGCAGGACGTCGACTACATCAGCTTCCTGTTCTCGACCCTGGCGGGCTTCTCGTCCGAACACCTCGCCGCCCTGCAGGACGATGAGACCGCCCTGCTGCCCTCCTCGCTCTCCCCCCTTTGCCTCTACCAAACGCCGCTGGAGCATTTCACGCACCACTGGGATGTCGTCGAGGTGCGAACTCTCCTCTTGCCAGTCGGCTTCGTGCACATAGCGAAACCCGCCACGGATGCGGTTCTTAGAGTTGTCAAGTTTTGATATTGTGGACACAGCTGTGGTCTTTCAGCCCCCTCCACCCCCCGGTCTCTCTCTGTCCCCCACAAAGAGCTCAGAGGAAGGAAGTTTTATCACTGCGCTCCTGCTGAGAGGAGACCCTTTATCATGTTGCGCAGGTTGGAGATGCGCGGTTATCAGGCGTAGTGGATATGCACAAATGGTAATGAGAGCCTGTGGCATGATGGTAGAGTGACATTTCTGCACAGAAATTACCACTAACCTAACTGCGCCCCGGGGCAAGTGTGTGTGAGCTGGTCGGGGGGGCTTATAATCACTAATTCAGCCCCCTCAATTAAAGCCTCAGATCCCTCTTCTCTCATCTTCCTGTCCGAGTCAATCACAGCCGAAGCGGGGGGCGGGGGACGCGCGGTGGCAGCGTTACGAAACGGACCGTGTCAGGTCTGGTTCGGCTAATGAGACGGGATTGTTTTTAATGACGGGGGAGCAGGGAGGGTGGATGCCGACAGGTGCAGCGTTCAGACACGCAGGCTCTCGCACCTCAATTTGATAAAAGGTAATGAGAAATTTGATTTGGGTTTTCAAGTTAATGAAGAAAAGCAAAGTCTTATTTTTCACTCTTAAAAAGTTTGGCGGCAAGAAGGCCTGAAATTAATTCAAACGTGTTGGAGAGTAACGCAAGTTAAAGCCGGCTGCCATTAGGCAGCCGTTTAATTGTTCAAACGTCATTATTCGATTCTCCTTTCCTGCAAACACGGACGAAGAGGAACACCATGTTGGTTTTGGACATACAGTTGTAAGTGGCTTTCAAAAGGCTACAAATCCAAAGAACGTGATGAATTGTTTTCAAAACTTTCGCACCTTAAAGGTGATAATTATCCAATGACCTTCAACAAAAAAGGAAATGTTAGAAGGGAACCAGCCTCAGTGTTGTTCTTAAAACACCATGTCTAAAATTAAGGCCTTAAAATGTCTTAAATTCATTAAAGAAAATGTAAGTTGGTTTTAACATATGACAATCTCAAGTTTTAATTTGACAATGCAATGTGAAAGCGAACCGCTCCAGTAACAAATGCTTAAATTTTGGTCCCCAATCGAATCGAGTGTATCTGGTGTGAAAACGCCTAATGTGGACAGAACATTGTTGGCTCTACATCAGCAACAAACTTCACTGCAAATGGTGTAAATGTGTTTGATCCACAGGAGGTGTGTCGCTCCCTGGAAACCATCGGATCAAAGTCGCAATGCTTTGACATTCTGCAAAATGGCATCTTCAGATACCTGGTAGGTGTTCAAATATCAGCTTTGCTACCGTAAGAACAGTTCAGTTCAGCCTTTGCCCGTTTATGTCTGTGTTCTCTGAACTCTTAATCAAAAATGTTTTTTTTTGTCTTAGATGAAGTTGGAGGTTGTTCCTGACAGCATGGCAGCCGGGCTGCTGAGAGCCGTTTCCAGACTATTAGACCTGTCCATCCTGCCCGCCGAGCAGGTGCTGCGTTTCCTGTCCCAGTGCTGCCTCAGCCTGCTGGTGCTGCTGGTCTTCATGCAGCAGCACGACCCCGCTGAAACCAACCACAAAAGGTGCTTTCTGGGGGGGGGGAGGGGGACGACAGGATAGGGTTCCTATCCTGCAGTTCATTTCTGGAGTCTCGAGTGGCAAGACTTGGAAATACACAAGTTCAGTAATTAAAATATGGGATGGATGATTGGGTTAGATATTTTAGATGGTGCCATGCTTCATTTCTCACCAAACCTTAACCAGAGATCTGGACAGTGAGTTGCATTACACGGACGGTTTTAAAGCCTCTTTGTCTTCAGGGAGGCAATCTGGAGTTCCTGTGTGACGGCACTCAGCAGCGTCCCTCGCCTGCTGCGGATCGTTCTGCAGTCGATGCACGTTGGAGACCTGAGCGCGGAGGAGCTGCCGCAGCTCGGCCAGATCCTCTCGATGCTGCTGCAGCACACGCCGCTGCACAACCAGCTGATGGCCAACGCCGTGCTGCTGCAAGAGCTCATCCAGAATCTAACGGTAAACGATCTCGGCGCTCCTGTCCAACTTGCCGGCAGAGGGGAAAGTTAGGGAATAGACCGACTGTTTACATTCTGCGTATTTGTGTTTTTTTAGAGGTTTTTCCGGGGAGCGACCAGAGAGCAGTGGCTGACGGATTTGCTCTACTGTTACAGCGTCACCGTGGCTCACGGCTCGTCTGGACACCGTGGAAGTATGGGCCTCAGAGACATGTACTAACTCCCATTTATTTAGCAGAGACGGAATCAACAAACTTTTTTTTTTTTTTCCTTTTTACTCTTAGTTCACGTTTTGTTGTGCCTGTTCTGATTGTTTGCTCAGTCTTTAATGGAGCGCAGAAAACCTTTGTTTAAAAAAATAGAATAAAGGAAAATTAAAATCAAAGGTAACCTGAGCTTTTTCTTTTATCCATCTTTTACATAGAGCTATAACATTCAGTGTAATATTTAATTAATTTATAAAGTGACAGCTGTGATAATGAAGGTCTAATTCAGACATGCATGTTTCTTTTGAAAGGGAAAACGTTTAAAAACAGACCAATGTGTAGAGTGTGTGTGTGTGTGTGTGTGTGTGTGTGTGGACGGCTGCAGGTGGGCTATCTGTATGACCGGCTGTTGATAGACTACCTCATTCTCTGTAGCGAGGAAAGGTTATCTTGGTGTGTGTGTGTGTGTGACAGCAATGGAGACTGAGGGGGGCAGTGTGTATGCTCTCCCTCCACAATGGATGAAAGGTTATCTTTTACACACGCCATTTCTGTAGACTTAACCCCACCCTGTGAGGTCACGGCTCTGATGTCACATGGCTTAATTTTAGAAAGCCCGGCACTTTGAGCCAACATTGTGTGCAGTAAAGTCTGACAAGGTGAGACTGACAGCCAGCTGAGAAAACGGAGCACTGCGCTGCAGAAATATTCATAATCCTGCAAGTCTTTTACCGTTTGTCAGGTTCAATCCCAACTAAACATTTTGCACAACTTCAAACCTTCTAGCATCGAAGGTCTTCAACTTCAGGGCTGGTGTCCCTGCCGTCTCCGCGCCCTTGAGAGTCTCAAATTTATGTATTAAAAATTGAGGAATCAAAATGTCTTAAATTTATTTGACATAGATGCAAGTTGGCTTTAAATATATTAATCCCAAGTCTTCAATTTTGTCATGGCAGAACCATTTAATCTCTATGACAGTGTATTGGTGCCATTTTAGATGGAAAGAAAAAAAATATTTCAATGTTTCGGTGAGCCCCAAAAGACTTGAAGCTGGAAAACAAAAACCATGCTACATCTTTTTTTTTTTTTTTTTTTTAGATTTTTACTTCAAGATTACAAAAGCTATGTGGTAGTCTACCTCATAAAATCCCAATAAAACACACTTAGATCTGTGTATCCAAAGTACCGTTGGTGAACGCAGTGCGTGTTCAGTGTTTGCCCCGTCCTCTCGTCCCCTGTCCTGCGCTCTGTGGTCTCAGGTGGTAGGAGTACAGCTTGGCTTGAGTCAAGGCGCCGGTCAGGTGAATGCAGTCTAAACCGCCCACTGAAACACAAGCAGAAGATCGACTTCAAGAGCCTGAAAGGCGGTAAAGAGTGTGAGGATGTAAGCACTTACACTGACTCTGGGTGCGTAGGGGAACGTTCAGCAGGAGCTGAGGATGAGAGCCCTGAAGCGAGCGTCCTCGTCTCGCCATAGAGTTGCCTGAAGGAAGGACATTGGGAGTTGGTTTCTAACACCATCATTTCTGAATTCAGTGAGCCAAGGGTGGATCATGATAGTGAGTCCTGTAAGACTGGTTCATCCAGCCCAGGTCTACACCTATGTCCTCCTGTCTTTATATGTGTACTGTCACATCTCAACACAGGTCACAGGCCCTATAGCTCAGTGGTTAGAGCACTGGTCTTGTAAACCAGGGGTCGTGAGTTCAATTCTCGCTGGGGCCTAACGTTATCCTTTTCCAGTTAATACTATCTGTGAACGCCTAAGAAACGCCACACGGGTGTTACAGTTTGATGAGTCAGGGAGTGGCGGTGGCGCAGGGAGTAGAGCACATGACCCATGAACTCAACACAGCTGTTGTGGGTTCAAGTCCCAGACCCTCTCTCACAAGTGGCCAATTATGAAATTGACCACCAGAATTTGCTGATTTCAGAACAATGAGAAATGATTCAGGAAACACGTGGTAGTGGCCCAAAATCTTAAAGGTAGCCTCTGTTATGTTTCCTTGAACAGGTTTATGGGCGATACAATGCCCATTTATTCAATCAGAATGAGCTGTTTTATGGCCTCTTGTCACTTTAAATCCAAATTAGCTGCAGCTAGCCACACCCCCAACTCAAAGTTTACACTTTCACATGAAAATGGCTGCAAATAGATGTGCAATTATACCAACCGTCTCTGAACATTATACATACATCTTTTCTGAATAGTAAGTCAACAATAAAGCTATTTTTCCCATTAGCCACTGAACAGCACATACAGAGATAAAACCAGCTGACCAAATGTGCTGGAACTCAGCTTGGGTTGCTAGGTAACGGGGCTGGGCTTGGCTGGGGTTGCTAAGTAACAGCGCAGTTCCTGTAGGATGTGACTTAACAACTGGGATATTTTTTAAATGACTTGGCACCTGGGCTGTTTTTAGAAACAGTTTAGACCCAAATTGAACAACAAAAAAGTGCAAAATATGAATCCGATTAAAAAAAAAAAAAAAAAAAGAAAACAGGTCAAATGGTTTATTACTTTAAAGTGACCAGCATTAGTGTGTCAAACTTCCTTCTGCTTCGTGGAAATGAAAAAGTGAGAAAATTCGCCTCATGAACATATGTATGTGTGTGTGTGTGTGTGTGTGTGTGTGTGTGTGTGTGTGTGTGTGTGTGTGTGTGTGTGTTGGATGGTGAGGCGTGTGTGTGTGTGTATGGCGAGCGGAAAGCTCTACGCAGTCGTTTGACATTCCCCGTGACAGCGCTGAACTTTTCACAGTGCCAGGAACTGTCAGGTAGGGAGAAGGAGAGACAGAGGCAGGGAGAGGGGGAGGAAGACGACGAGGAGGGAGCGGTGGGGGGAACAGCCGGACCGAGGACCCTTTCAGTCCGTCTGAGGGTGGAGGGAGAGCGCCCGGGTTTGTCTGTGCTTCTGCCTGTCCTCCTATCATCACCTGGTGATGTGCGGTGAAGGTCGGGCCTGTCTGAGGGAGCGAAACCGCGGTAGGAAAACCCAGCTGATGGCGTCCAGATACGAACGCTGGTACTTACACCTGAGAGCTTGTCGCTTCTCATCCAAAGCCACAGCTTCACTTTCACAGTAGAGCAGCAGCTATTTTCCTATTAAACTGACACCATTAACTTATTCATCAGCGCTCAAACTGCAGAAAATTTATCCACTATTTACCCCATGATTGGAAAACCTCAGCTTAAAGCCAATGCAGCTGTTGTATAGTAGTTCCTCAGGAGTAATTACTGCTTTATTACCTTTCAAAACAATTGAGTTTTGCTTTCTAGGGAGCATTTTTATGTAAACTCCTCACTCCTTAATGCAACTATGAGTATATTTAGACAGGGAGGTAAAATCCATTTGTTTTTAAACTGCTGTTGGGTTGTTTCAGGCCTGCTTCTGGTATTGATATAGAGTTATATGATAAAAGCTACATGGAAATGAATTATTTTTACTCAAAATCTAAAAATAAAATTGCTGAGGGATGTAATAGTCTGTTAGGTAGCGAAATAATAATATTAAAAACTAATTAAACAGTTTTTCAGAAGCCTGCAGTTCATGGTGGGCTATGAACGTTTTAAATCTTATCTCCATATTTTGAGGTATTTATTGCAGTAATTAAAAGTGATGGTAAAAAGTATTTATCCTCTTTTAGGCAACTGAATCTAATCTCCATTTCCTTGAACGGAGCTCAATAAAATCTTCACAGCTCTGCCTTTCACCTCTCCGACTCCATCCCAGACTCGTCTGTGTGCTCTTTGGTCTTTATGATGCTGTTTGTTTTCTAATTCCGATTGACAAATTTTATTTAGGGGTAACATGACAATTATTGTGGTTGTAACATGACAAGAGTTTCACGATGTTTTGCAGCATCCTGGTTCTCTTACCATAGATGCTCTGCAGCACAGAGCTTTTACTCGACGCAGGTTTGCCAAGCGCTGCTCTGTTTTCCACTTTTTTCCTTCCAGGGGTGCAGCTTGACTTGCTCTGCTCGGCTTCTTCACAGGCCCTCACCTCTGTCCTCCTGCGTGCACAGAACCTGAAATCAACAGAAAAACCCCCCATCTCAGACGCCGTTCAAAGGAATAAACGCTGGCGAGCCCCCACACCGACGCTCACGAAGCGTAAACAGAGTAAACAGTTTATTCAGGGCACTTAATAAGCAGCATGTATACAACCTAAATGTGAAAGCTGCAGAGAAACAGAGGGCCTCCTGCGGGGGACTGGCAGTCTCTAAGAGGAACCCAGTGAGCGTAAGAAGGGGAGAGGGGCTGCTGGTAGCTATTAGCGCAGCCCTGCTGAACTTTTAGCCTCTTGTTAAATCTGTATGAAAGATTTAGATTATAGCCTTTCTGGTCTCACTCTCTCTCACGTTCTCTCCCCCACCGCTCTCCTGCTGATGGCATCCAGAGCCGTTAAAGCTCAGGGTTGGGAGGTCGGTGTTACAGGAGGGAGAAGACACATGAGGGCACCACATGGCTCGTACAGTAAAAGCACGTTGACGTTATACCGAGATCCAGCCAAGGTACGAGCCTCACCTCTGCCACGCTCGCTGGATGATCCGTGCGGCCTCGTTCCTCCTCACCTGCTCCTTCTCCTCCTGCTCCCTCCCACCAGGCTGCGTTTTCCTGCGGGGCCTTTTGTGATCTAAAGACGAGCTGCTCCTCAGTGATGGAGCTTGATGTCTGACCTCTGAACTTGGCTCCTTGTGGTTCCGGTGCTTGCGTGAAGAGTGACCAGTCGCGGCAGGGTCTTTCTTTCTGCCGTCTCTTGAGTTCGCCTCAGCTCGGGCCGCAGAGGAGGCCATTGCGGATGCGGCGGACGCGACAGAGGAAGACCGCTCTCCGGCAGCTTTGGCCGATGTGGGAGGTGTGAGTTTAAGAGTGGGGGGCTCTCTGGAGCCGGCGGGAGAGAGAAGCTTCTTCAGCCGGGTGTGCTGTGAGGCTTCGGGTGGAGAGCGGTCACTCAGGGCAGAGTTGCAGCTCAACGCTTCTTGTCGCTCAGCTGCAACACTTCTTCTGGAAATCCTGATCTTCTGGCCTGACAAGGCAAAAGTAAAAGTCAATTCAATAGCTCACTCGGAAAAATATGACTCAGTAGTCCCGTTCCCATCAAGGTTTTTTATACGCATTTTGAAGAAACGCAAAATTTGAAAAACGTCCTAGATTTCGTTTAGAGAGCATTGCAGAGGTAATTAAATCAGTCAGTGATAATAATAATAAAAATCCCACCTGAACATCATCTCTGACCTGATCTCTGAACTAAATGCATCTCACTATCCGGAGGTTATGCTTTGGAGTGCATCCTTCCTTAAAATTGCTTCAGAGATGTTCCCTGATTTCAAAACTTGCCGTTTGTAGTTCCAGCGTAAAGTGCGGCTCCAGTGTGTGGATTCATCCTCCAGATCAATATCAAAACCCTGAGACATTTGATTACGCTCAAGAAGGTGAACATTTCATGTCCATGTCATGTATTCATCTGTTTGATGTTCAGCTTGTTGAATATTAATTAAACCAAATGAAAATGAAATGTGTCATTATTTTCATTCATTTATGATGGATTTTTTTTAATTGAGTCTGACAAAATGACGGTCAGCGAAAAAGTCTAGTGTAACTTCTTGGTGGGAAACTCTCATCCACTGGTGGATTTGTGCCTTACCAGAAGCACAAAAATCATCTCGCACCTTGTTTTTTTTTGTTTTTTTACAAACAAGCGTAGCGTCAACTTCTGGTGAAATTACATTTTACGTGGCCTGGTTGATTCACTTCAAACCAGCAGATGGAAGCCAGCCTTTTCACATTTTCTTTTTTTGCGACATCTTTAAAATTCACTCAAAATTTGCATCACAATTTGATGGAAGCCTGGCTACAAATACATATAATTTCTGTAATAAAGGAGTACGTTTTCATTATTATCATTATGTTGCAATAACACAGTTGAGTACTTCCTTGGTACCTTTATGCCTCCCCTCTTTGACCTTGGCGTGTTTCTTCGTGTCGACAGATGGGTCGTTCATGGTTAGGTCTTCCACGATGTTCGTTAAGGAGAGCGCCTCCTGCTCTGTGCTCAGAAGTGAAACCCTTTGTCTGTCCGCTCCAACATGCTGTGTCGCGCCTCTTCTTCGCTGTTCCTCTTCTCTCTTCCTACAAGAAAAACACAAGATGAATCGCAAGCAGCCGACAAGAAAGGTTGTGCTTAAAATGTGGAGACTTTAAAAAAAATTGGGATAATTAGCAATGCTAACAATGAAATATGATTTTTTTTATTTTTTTTTATCGAATGAATATTGTTTTACAACCTACACCATGGTTTAAATTTTTCCTTAATTGTATCCCTCACCTGCCGGCTGGGTTTCTACATCTTCATGCTCTAACAAACCTCTGAGACTTTCACACAGTACACACGGGTGGACTTTGACTTATTATAAGAGTGCGTAAACTACACATTTAAATTTCCTCACTTCATGAACACATTTTCCTTGGAAATCAAAAAAAGAATAATAGGTTCCCTGTTTGAAAAAAAAAAAAATCTACTAATTAAAACAAAGGTGAGACAGGTGAGCAAATAACCAACGAAGAGCAAACTGGAGGCCAGAGACAGAGAGAAGACGCATCTGTTTACTGACGACAGAAAAAGAGACAGACGAGGAGACGGATAACAAAGACTAAAACTACAATGAGGGACAAACAGGCAGGAAGAGACACCGTCCTCTGGAAGAGTCAACAAATACATAGAAAGATGAATGGATTTCGAGTTGATTTTGTGCTAAGAGTGACACAAGGGACGATGAAACTGCATCAGTAGTTAGGAATCAGTGTACAGGTGGGGGCTGCTCAGAGAGAAAGCATCTTCAAATATGCTGTGTGCTGCTGTGTGCTCCTCTCTCACTTGGCTGCGTCCTTGCGCAGCTGCTCGTGTCGCATGAGGAGCTGCTTCCTTTCCCTGAAGGCCTTTCGGACGGTGTAGCCCTTGTAGACGGCCTGGATGGTGGCAGCGGCGATGTCCTGGATGGCGGCGATGGACAGAGCGCCGTGCTCCAGCATGAACTGGGTCACCTCGCTGTGCCCCCCCAGCAGAGCGTAGTCCAGAGGCGTATATCTGCGCAACACAAGCAGCGTTAGTCTTATAGCCGTCTGCCTGGCCTCGGCTCCAACGGGCCCCCTCCTCACCTCTCCTCGGTGTGCTCCATCTGGTTGGGGAAGGCGTTGTAGCCCAGGAGCAGCTTCACAGCATCCAGGTACCCGTTGTTGCAGGACCAGTGAAGCGCAGTTCTTCCCTGTGCTCCCACAAAGAAGAAACTCGGTTCATATGACCTTCTTTTAACCCAAATCAAACACATGTGCAAGCGTGTCTTCACCTCCTTGTCCTGAATATTTGGGTCAGCGTTGTTTTCCATCAGAACCGCCATGCACGTGATGTAACCACCGTATGCAGCGCACTGCAACGGTGTGCGTCCTGCGTGATCCTGCGGCCGGACAAAGAAACGGCTCATTCTATGCTTCAACTCAAACCTTTATGAAAGCCAGACGTTCTTGTGATTGATAACAAACTTTACGCTTCTTGAAGGTTTTTAGCAATATTTATTTGAACAGTAACTGCTTTCTCATTCTTTCCTCTACAGTTTATGGCCCGTTTGAAACAGAAATGAAGTATCAGGCTGTTTTAAGTCAGAATAAGGCTTTATTTTTCATTTTATTAGGTCCTCTGACTCTGAAGGCTTTATCAAAGGGTCCAAAGCCCAAGAGATAAACCATTAGTGTCTAAATATAACAGGCTGTCAAAACCTACATGGTTGCTATTGCTCATTTTCTTACACATACTAAAAATTATACACTTTAACAGAAAATAGTAAACACAGTTTGTATAAAAATTGGCATAAACAAAAAGATAAGTAATTTCTGTGACTTTTACAAAATAGTGCAGATAATTTATTATTATTATTATTATTTTTTTTTAATCCAGTCTGTTTCTTTTCTTCTCAAGTCTCTAAGCGTCCACCGCCCCATCTACCATCATGGTTAGCTACACAAGGTGCACATGAATAGGTTAAAGTAGCTGCCAAAATCCAAAGAAAGCCACTATGACCCATTACTCAAAATCACTTTACAAGATTACGAGAAAGTGTGAATCATGGGAAGCTTAAATGACTCTAATCAAGATCATTTACTTTCAAATAAAGACAGATGGCTAATCCTCAATAAGTGAAGAGTTTTCTTACGTTTGCCCTTTTAATTAGAGGAGGCTAAAAGCAGATGAAACCTCATCTCAAACAAAATAAAACCCAATTAACCCATCATGCAGAGGCCCCAGGATGGGATTCGAAACCAGGACATTCTTGCTTCGAGGCAGCAGAGCTGCCAACTGTGCCACTGTGCACTTAAAAAGTGACAACAACAACGACAAAAACTCTTAAGTCCTCTTTTAATTTTGGAAATATTCCTATCAGTACCTGGACATTGGGACTGATCCCGTTCTCCATCAGTATCTGGCAGACCTCGGCATTCCCCCCCAGAGCTGCCCAGTGGAGAGCAGTGTGACCGTCCACATCAACCAGCTCAGCACAAGCAGAGCCTACATTTATTTGTTTTGGAAATATAAAGAACAACAAAGTTAATAAAGGAGCAAAGTAGTTATGTTTTCCACAGTGACAGTCTCGGTGCCCTGCAGAGATCCGCGTTAAAACACAAACCACAGAGCATTTTATTGGGCGTTCATGTAGTAGATTAGCTCAAAGTGGTGCCTAATTGTGAAGTGGAAGGACGGAGATACATGGCTTTCAATATTAAGATGCAGCATTATGCATCCTAAAAGTGTAGTATGCATATGTGTTCAGCCCCCTTGACTCCCTAAATAAAACTCAGTGTAATAAACTGTATTCATAAACTACATGAATGCAATTTAATCTCAGTATAAAGACAACCATAAAAAAAACAAACTAAATACAGCACTTCTGAGGTTTACGTTAGCAAACAAACCATAACGTGGACTACATCATTGTGAGAAATAAAAATGGCGGAAACTATTTTTCTCCACTGTTCAATTAAAGCCTCAATAAATACCTAAACGTTTGAAAATACAGTTACCATGTATAGCTTCATCATACAAATCAGACTTCTTTATGTGACTGGTCTCCTAAAGAGGCAAATTACAAATGGGAATGATTTTTCCAGAGCATCACTTGTGTTTGGGGGGATTTAACTGCAGTGACACAACAAAGTCAATGGCATACAGTTACTTAAAAATGCGGTATTACTGTTTTCACAATAAGCCATCGTGATTAAACTTTAGGTTCACTCCTGGTGTAAAATCAAAATAAGACACAACGATTTTCGCGGCTGTGATGTGACAAAATGCGGAAAAGTTAGAGAAGTATTAAAATACATTTTGCACGACGCCATAAAAACTACATTTGCCAACATGCAAGAGTCACACCCACCTTTGATGAGCGTGAGGATAACATCTCTGTATCCCATCTCACAGGCACGAAACAGCGGCGTGTGCTTCATGACGTCCAGGGAGTCGACTGTCGCTCCCTTCTCCAGCAGCAGCTTCACCGTGCTCACATGGCCCGACAGGGAGGCCGCATGGAGCGCTGTTTGGACAAAAACGATTTGAAAGTCTTTTAAATGGACACAATAAACGCCTTCGGGACGTGTGAATCACTTCCTCCTCCTCACTGTGTCGAGTCAAGAGCATGATTCAGTGATTCAGGCTCCAGTCGGTTCTGTCGCCCTTGGCTTAGCATGGCTCCAGCATGGATAAACTATTCCCAGCTGGTTAGACCCATGCGATGTTGCCATGGAGATTATGCACATACACAGTATGTCATGTATGTCAAAGGGGAGGCCTGACAGAACTCAGTTTGACCCAGTTCTGTGTTTTCCTTGATGCTATCCCGTCTGGTGTTATAATACTTCTAAAGTCCTCTATAACTTCTGTACTGACTCCTCCATGTCTGGTCCCTGCTGGCTCGAGTCAGCAGGGTGAAAAAACAACTGGGATATACGGGCCTTATTAATGAAACACATTGTCTCTGTTCCAAATGTGATCTCTTATTGGAATAACCTTGAGTCAGACCTGAACTGGGAGAAAAATCTGATGTCTTCTGTCTAAATGTTTGATTATTAATACGTATCTTTTAAGATTTTATACCTGCAAGTTTTTACACAAAGCACATTGACGCACTGTTGCAAAATGAAAGGCCACCTGCTGCCTTGAAAATGCAATTCAAGTCAACAAGAACATTATTTTGGTTTTAACTCAGAAATTAAAGTTCATGAAGTTGATTTAAGAACAAGAGACAAGTTGTCCAAACATTGTTTTTTTAAGTTCATTAATCTTCAATTGTGAGTTTTAACTTAATGCTGCAGTTTAAGCCAAATGATTATTTCACAATATGCAAAAAAAAACTGCTTACCTAGTTAGAGAGAACACATTTCTCTATTCTTTTTACTCACATTATCAAGTTATTTTACTTTAGAATCATTTAAATTCTTGATTCAAATTGAATTAACATATTGTCCGATCACATAATGAATTTTATTAGACATCGCAATGGATTCTGCTCAAAAATATTTAGTGTGAACAGGACATTATCCTCAAGTTTCAAAATAAATATTTGCCTTAATAACACACAAGAGTCAGACCAATGTAACACACTTCCATATAATGAATATAGCAACACAGGATACCAAAATATGCTGCTAAGCATTCTGGGAAATAGTTCCCACTCCTGCCTTTTTCTTCTTTTAGTTTTTTAAGTGCTAACCCAAAAACTGGTTTATTCAACTCTTTGAAGTTTGACAAAATTGATAAAAAGTTAACATGACTGACAACTAACTGTAAGCTTATCTTTCACAAACTCACACATTTAGGTTCAAAATCTAAAACGCGCTAAATTTATTTGACTTAAAGAGTAGAAGATTGTAGACGCAACTAAAAGTGGTTCAAATGATTTATAGTGCTGAAACTGAACTTGTCATTCTGACAACTCTAAGGATAAGATCTCTGTAATTTTTGCTGGTTCTGTCCTTTCTCATATTTTCTGGCAAGATATTTGTACATTTAAAAACTCTCAATAACTTTTCCCTAACTTCTCTAAATAAATTGTTTGGATTCTCCTCTTATTCCCCTAATAAAACAAACCAATCTGATATAATCAACCTAATTTTATTAGTTCCAAAGTACTGTAGACATAAATTAAACTTTGATTCTCAATATTTAAAGAGAAACACTTATTAAAAAAACATTAAAGCCATTAAGACAAGTTCTTATTTGTTTGTTTTTTTATGTACTGTATACATTTCTATATGTTTATGTTTGCTGGCATTACTGTTTTGTTCTATGCTCTACGTTCATGGTACTGATTTAGCTTTTTTTTTTGTCAACCCCATTATTATCAATAAAGTTTCTCACCGGTGCCGCCATACTTGTCGGCCATGTTGATGTCGATGCGAGGGACGAGGGTGAGCATGGTGCGGATGACTTCATCGCTTCCCTTCCCGGCGGCCCACATGAAGGCCGTCCGGCCCTCCAGGTCGGGCTCGTCTTTCACAGACGGGTGAGACAGAAACACGCCGACCGTCTCCTTCAAGCGCAGAGAAAGACAGCAGCAGTCCATCAACAGAGGATAACAATTTTCCTTTGTTGGGAAAGATCTAACTCAGCTAATTTGGCTAAAGTACTAGACAACTCACAGCGTTGTTGCTCTGAGCCCCATAATGCAGCGGTGTCGCTCCGAGGCTGTCTGAAGGAATCGTCCCAGACGTGTTTCTCTCCAGCAGCAAATGGACAATTTTTGCATGTCCTAACAAAAAGAAATCAGTTTTCACATCAGGAGGTCATAAAGTTAGAGAGGAAGAGACATGAACCTGAGAAACTGAAATGATGGCTGAACCACACTGTCACACAAATCATTAAAACTGATCAACAGTGGATCTCCAAAGTGTGAACGTTCCTAGGAAAACGGCACAAAAGTTTAATTTCAAAACATTGTCCACGTTTAATGCCACATTTATTCTTTACAACAAAACTGAAAACAAGCTGGTCAGTATAGGGGAAAATATTTTTTTTAAAAATGAACTTCTCCACAGTTATCTTCAGACAAACCTGGAGCTTTAAAAAAAAATCTATATTTAGACAACTAGAAAACCGCACTGCTTCTACATGAAGCCGCTGTTGGTTTGGATCTCTTGATGGTGAAATAAAAAAAATCCCTCTTCATCTTCAGAGGGATGAAGACCAAAACTGACTGATTCAAGCTTTCCTCCACCCTGAAATAAACCTCAGTTTCATGTGAACAAAGGGAACCCTGGATCATAATGCTGCCAGAGTTTCCATTTCTGTGTCGTTTTTGGATCTTCCTTCATGGAAAGGTACAAAGTGATCAAAATTTGTTTCATCAGAGCCTAACACACATTCTCCAACTGGAAGCTTTTTGCTAGTTCTTTATGAAAAGGCTTCTGTCTAGCAGCTCTACTCCTGAGTCCAGATATATGGAGATTATATGAGATTATTGTCACATGAGGAACACAATCAGTCCTTGTGAGAAATTCATGCAGCTCCTTCAGTTTCTTGGAAGCATCGCTGACCGGCTTCTGTCTTGACGTTTCATCAGTTCTGGGAAATGTCCAATTTCTGTAATGTCTCCACTGTGCATATGGACAATATACTTCTTCTCCTGACTGATACCTTTATGTAGTGAGATCTTTGATCCTTTCTGATCTCTCTGTGCTTTAACTAAAGGACTAGCTGAGATTTATTCCATGTTAAAAACATTCATTAAATTTTGGCAGGTGTGAAGTCAAGTAATCTGAATTCAGGTTGAATGCATTTATGCTGTTTTTTGGGGGTGGGGGAGAGTTTAAACTTGTTGCATCTATTAAACCCAGGAGAACTCCACTGAGGTCTATATTGTCTTAGTGTCTTTGTGTTTTCAGAACTTTACTGCTAAACATAAAACACAGTCACAGCTTGTAGTGGCATCTTCAGGCCTCCTTCATGTCTTCCATGTAAAAATTGTACCTTTACAGAGTCAAGTTTCCAGATTTCTCCATCCTTTGTGTTCAGTTTAAAATATGAAATAATAAAGCTTACCATGACTTTTTGGCTGATATTGATAATGAAAAGGAAAGAAAGGTGAGAACAGAGGTAGGACACAAGGAAGGAAAGGGAAAAAAACAAAACAAGAAATTGATCAAAGAAAAAAGGGAGGACGTACATGAGGTATGGAAGGACAGAGAGACAGATGAATAAGAGGAAGGAAGAAAGGAAAATAGAATAAAGACAACTAAGGATGACAGAAAAAAGGACAGCAAGACATGATTAAGGAAGGATGGATATAGAGCAGGAAGGAAAAACACAAGGAAAGCAAGAAAGGACACATTTAAGAAACAACACAAAGGAGAAAGGAAGGAAAGGACACCAGGAAGAAATATAAAATGAAGGATGGGCACAAAGGAGGAATATATGAATGACACATGAAAGAAAAGATGGAAGGACACAAGGCAGGAAGGAAGACGGGAGAAATGGAAACAAGAAAGGAGACAAATAAGAATGACAGGGGGAAGGGCACAAGGTAACGAGGAAGGGTAGAACACAAGGAGATAAAGAAAGGACACATTTAAGGGACTCCACAAAGGAGGAAGGGAGCTAGGAATTGAGCAAGATAGGAAAGACACAAAGGAGGGAGGAAATAAGGACACAAGAAGGACACAAGGAAGAAAAACAGGTGACACAGAAGGAAGGAGAATGAAGGATGATTTTTAGACAACAGTATCGGTAATGAGGCCTGGAAAACATATAGAAATATTAGATTCTTTCAAACTCTTATTCTGTTTTCACGACTTATCCAGATCTGGAAAACACTCTGAGTGACGGAGAACCTGTGTGGCCCACGTGTTTCCACTCACCCAGCAGCGCCGCCCAGTGCAGCGGCGTTCTGAAGAGGTTATCGTAAGCCGTGACGTTGCAACCCTCGTAAGACGTTAACACCTCAACCACTGCCTCGTTTCCGTCGGCAACGGCAAAGTGCAAGGGCGTCCGACCCTCGTAGTCCTGCCAGTTCAGCAGGGACTCGGTGGGCGCTGCTTCCTTTACACACAGACATGCAGACCGATGAGTGAGGATGGCAGATTTAGACGTGTGTGTGTGTGTGTGTGTGTGTGGGGGGGGGTGTGTGTGTGTGTGTGTACCAGTATGCAGCGGACAGTTTGCGTGGCGCTGGCCTCCTGACTGTGTGCAGCCCAGTGCAGAGGAATCTTGCCCTCGCTGTCTGGGATGCCGATGTTGGAATCGTGCTTGATGAGAAGGCGGACGTGCTCCGGTCGGTTATAAAATGCTGACCAGTGAAGAGCGGTTTGCTGTAAACAGGCAACAAAAAAAAAAAAAAAAAAAAGGCGATAGACAGAGATGGATGAATGAGGCCGGAGGAGACAGAGGGATTGCTGTGGGGCTGAGGTTTCCACTTACGTTCAGAAAATTACTCCACTATGACACGGTCAGGAAATATGAAGGAACGTGCAACACAAAGCTTGTATTGAAGGCCCCGCAGCGGCCCAGAGATCCTAACCCAGATACTGACTCCGTGACGGCTGCTGAGCTATTCTGAGATCTGCTGAAACCACTGTCATCTGATGCGATGATGCATATTGGATTATTACAAAACTAAATACTGATGTCAGATACACATCAGCTCCCGCAGACAGAGGGACAGTGTGTTTGTGGTCTTATCAGGAAAACACAGAACAAAGACGCAGACTGTTGCATCGCTTGCCGTTGTGTGCGAGCGCGTTTCAAGGAAACCATCCTGAGCCGGTCAGTTATCTCTCCGCAGGTTATTGGTCAGACGCCTGGGCCGGCTACTTTCTAATTGAGAAATTACAGTGAGAACGGATTCCTACCGCTTGAACTTTTTACATTTCATTCTACTACAGCCACACATTGCAGAGTGTGTCATTGAGATTTTATGTCATGGACAAACACAGAGGAGTGTGTTGGCATGAAGGGGAGGAAAAATTCTAAATAGTTAGTTAATTTTTTTTCCCAAATAAAATTCTGAAAGGTTTTGCAAGCATCTACGATTTCTTCATCCCACTGAGTCAACACTTTGGTCTGCTGCATCTGGAGCCGCAAATTTTGAGTTTTATTTTATTTTTTTAACCAGCTTTGAACATCTAGGGACTAAAATCTGTTCCCATTCTTTCCTGCTTAACAGTTCAACCTCAGTCAACTTGGATGACTATTTGTCTTTTTTTCTCAGTCTTGCCGCAGATTCCTAATTGGACTGGGCTGTTCAAATGCATGAACACGCTTTGATCTAAACTATCCTGTTGTAGCTTTGTCTGGATGTTTAGGATGGTTGTCCTGATGGAAGAATAACCTGCGTTCAGGCTCATGTCTTGTTTTGTTTTTTTCAGGACTGCTCAAGACTTAACTGAGTTCAATTCAATTCAGTTTATTTATATTGCGCCAATTTGCAACAAATGCCGTCTTGAGGCACTTCACAAAAACAAAAAGTTGTTTCTGTTTCAATTGGGGTTGATGGGGAGTGTTACAGCTCCACACAGCACTTTGCATGTATGCCATTAAATCTACTTTCATGTGAGCAGAGCTCCTTCTTCTACATGTTTGCTGTTTCCCCTGCATTTCTTCTGACAAACTGAAAACAGAACTTGCTATTGCCTTCTTTCAAAACAGAGTTCCCTCTTGCCACACTTCCCCAATGGCCAAATTTATAGAGAAACTGATTGGTAGTTGATCTTTCTGCAGGTTGTTCTATCTAAACTGTGGATCTCTGCAGCTCCTCCAGAGTTACCATGGGCATCTTGGCTTCTTCTCTGATTAAGACTCTCATTGCACAGGTTGTTAGGTTAGGTGTCTTGGTAGGTTTGGCATTGTGCTCTCGCCAGATTACAGATGAAACAATGCTTTTTGAGATGTTGGGTTATTGTTTCATAATCTAACTCTTCTTTAAACTTCCTCATAACTTTCTTCCTGACTTGTCTGCTGTGTTTCTTTGTCTTCATGATGCTGTTCTAACAATCCGCTGAACAGCTGGGTTCATAATCACATTTCAACAGGATGACTCAACTTACTTGCTCTGAATTTGGGGACAATATGAGAGCAAAGGGCTTTGCACACAGATGCAACCCACACTATTCAGATTATGATTGTAAAACTTTTATTTTCTTTCCACTTTAGTTCTATTTGTTTCGGTCTGGCGCAGGAGGAGTCAGCAACCTTTTCCATTCAGAGAGCCTCTTTCGCCCCCGCTACTACAAAATAAAACTCGCCTAGAGCCACAACAAATGATTTTTATGTGCTACATAAAATGTTTTATTGTGAAAGATTAAAAGAAAATATACTTGAATGTATTTCTATATTCAGAATAAAATTAATCCTTTATTACCAAAGATAAAAAAAAATGTACAATGACGTGAACCTTTTCTATATAAATATGAAAAATAAAGAAAGACAGGTAGCCAAGTTTGAATATAGTTATTTTAAAAAGCCTGTTGTAGATATTCAGAGCACATTCTGCACATGAACTTGCTGAAAAACTCCTGAATTGACAATTTGCTGCATTCATAATCAATTCCTTTTTGGTTTTGTAGGAACCACAGGTTGCAAACCGCTAGTCTAGGGCATCGAATCCTGATAAAATGTGCTGAAGTTTACGGACGTAATGTGAAATAGATGGAGGCGGATGAATAGTTTTGCATGCGTGTGTGTGTGTGTCTGGATCATAGAACCTTATTTTTGTCCTGTGTGTCCACCTCTCCAGGCCCGATGTGTTTGAGCAGCAGGGCGAGGGCTTTGGGAGACGGGTGTCGTGTGGCCAGGTGGAGGGGGGTCATGCCCTCCAAATCCTTCTGCAGACAGTTGGCACGCCTGGACAGGAGCAACTTCAGGAAACGCACGTTGCCCTGCAAACACACCACCGGGGTGAACCGCGCTGATAGGAATTTCAGAAATCAGCCATTCTTCTCAACGGCAGTCATGAACCGGCAGCGGTGTCACACACACTCCCACACCCACAGGGCTTTTTCAGCGGCGTCTGCTTCAATCCGCAGGTCATCCATCTCCGTCCCCTTCCTCCTGCCTCGCCACTGAGTGCTTGTGATGAGCTGTTAAACAGTAAACAGCGGCCACGTCTGCCTGTCACCCCCCTCCACATCATTATCACCCTCAGTCCTGGCCTCTTTAACTACCGGGCCCCCTGGGTGATGCATCGCAGCGGAGAGCTCAGGCGACGGCGGCATGTCCATGCCGTGTGCACGTGTGGCCGCGCTTTTGTATATTTGCCTTTCTGAGGATGCAAAGCCACAGTCTGACAGATCTATCTTGTGTGTGAGGATGCATCTCGACTGTGGAGGAGAGCGTGTGTGTTTGTGTGGGTAGATGTGCGCGCGCGGCTGTGTGTGTGTGTGTAATCCTGTCCTCTCCATTCTCGGTCCAATTAGATCAGTAATCCCTGGTCTCTCTTGCTGTCTCAGCCACTTATTGATCAGATGTCAAAGAGACAGGGCTTCCCAACACTTGCATCCCCCAACTCAAACACATACGCACACACACACACACACACACACACACACACACACACACACACACACACACACACACACACACACATACACGCACACACTTCCCATCGCTGAGATCCTACCCAATAACCTATTACCTCCCATCTCTTCTTAACGATATGATGATCCTGCATCAAAAGTAGCGACATTAGTATTATTGTCACATGTAGCCGTGTTACAAAAGAGCATGTTCCTGTTTGTCTCTTAAGCATGACGTGGAATAACTCTTTACATATAAAAACATGAGTTACACTGCAGAAACACAAAAGTATTTTTGGTCTCGTTTCTAGTGCAAATATCTTAGTGCACATGAAATAAGACAAAACTAACTAACAAGTGAGATTTCAGCAAGAAATAGGAGCTTGAATATTGATGGAGCGGTACAAGACATTTTTCCCATATAATAAGAGTAAAATATCTTTCTACACTGGCAGATTATTTCACTTATACTAGTACTTTTTCATCAATATTAAGTAATTATTGACTTAAAACAAGTTCCTGGTTCTTGCTGAAAATTTACTTGTAGGTTATTTCAAGATATTTGCACTAGAATCTTGTTTGAAAATACTTTGTAAGGTTTTGTGCAGTGTAAAAACTCACAGCTACAGTGTTTGCCCTTAATCATTACGGATTAATCAATAATACCCCACATAAACCCTCAGGCTTTGGTGGCAGCCACTAGGGGGCACTAGCTCCCCACTTGAGCTCATTTAACTTCACTTTGATTTTGATGGACAGCTTTTTTTACCATATGTTTTACAAAATGTATAAAGAACGGTAAATGCTTGAGTGAGCTCCACTGTGCGTCTGTGGGCGTCGGTACCTTCTGTGCTGCCAGGTGCAGAGCGCTCCTCTGGCTGTGGTCCGTCTTGTTGACCGAGGCGCCGGACTTCAGCAGAACCTCAGCGCAGTCCAGCCGGTCGGCCAGCACACAGTACATCAAGGGGGTGCGGCCAAACTGGTCCTCATGGTCCCTCAACTGGGGCTCCGCTACACACGCACAGTCAGAGTTAGTTATTCTGCGTTTGAAAGAACAAGTTTTACAAATTTACTCGTTTCTGCTCCTTGTCAAAGTAGTTTTTAAATGCACAAAAACGTCTGTTTTCCTTCACATCCAGCTTCCCTTCACGTCTACCCACTAAAAATGTCTAAAGAATGTAAATAAGCTATGTTTTTTTTCTTTATATATTTCACTTTTTAGGTTAATCTTGAAACTTTTAGTTATTAATTCTCAGGTATATAATATGATAAAGAGGCTCATCTTCCTTTTCTGTTCTTCAAAACAGGAAAGACAAGAACAAATCAGGAAACAAGAAAATTTAAAAAATGTATATTTTAACTGTTTTATACAACTGAGACTTTGACAAACATGGCTGGATGAGCCCTTTTCTCCCAAACCAACACAAATTTAAAAACATACCATTTGCTAAACTCAACTGGAACTGTCTGTTTTATTTAGTTGAGACTAACTGAGCCAACAAGCTGCAGTGAAACATCTCCTGCTCACTGTTACTGTTAAGTATGGTAGAGGATTTGTGATGCTTTGGGCTGAGAATCCGTCTGGAGGTTTGATGCTAGTCACTGACTTGATGCAATGTGATTTCCTGAGACAGAAACTTTTAAAACTACTTTAAATAATTAACTGTGTTTAATGCACTGATTATTAACTACAATCAGAATGCATGTGTGATTACATTGAAATGATTTTCTTTGCAAAGTGCCTCAAGATGACATTTGTTGTGAATTGGTGCGATGTAAATAAATTAGATTTAACTGGCTTCTCTCACAAAGGCCTGCAGAACCCAGCCACAGTGGATGTTACTGTGTGAACCATTTCAAATGTTGACATTTTAAATAAAAATCTGGTCACCTCCACCACGAAACGGAAAATGCTTGATTTGTTCTCCAGGTAGAAAATCAACTGTCCTGTATCGGGATCCAGTAACAAAGAAACCATGGACCCACAGAGTCTCTTACTAAGCATGCAGAATTACAGAAATATAAGCAATGCATTTAAATATAAAATCAAAAGGAAATGCAACTTTCTGCAGCTACTCTTTTTGATTTCATAAGATTTTAAATAATGAGGTTGTGTGCTTTATTTCAGAAATGTGAACTCAACTCGCCTTGTTGTACTTAATAAAGTATATTTTTCTCTTGTTTAGGGTCTATTTTTATTAAAATTAGAAATTAAATGATTGTCACATCTTGAATTTCACAATATGTTTCTATGTATTACATTTGTGGCTCAAATTTTATTCTGTAAGAATGAGGAGAAAATGGACTAAAACGGTTGCTGATCTACACAGATTGTGTGAAGAAACCCCTCGCTCCTTTTGCTACATGTTATTGCATAAGGCCAAGTGCTGAATTTTAACATGTACCCAAATGAAATGTTGGGACTGTTTTACATTCTTTGATTGTCAGGTTTAAGGCTTTTTACACATGCTCAGCAGGTGTGCTAGTACTGCCAGAGCGTACTGCAGCAGAGGGAGCTACTGATGAACGCCAGCGTGTGTCTGACCTGTGATGAGTTTGACGAGGGCGCTTCTATCTCCGTTGACAGCTGCCGCGTGAACCTGCGAGCCGGGGGAAGCTGATTCTGGGCTGGACGTCGTTGAGGCCTGCAACAAAAACACACTGAAGGTCACAACTCAACCTAAAGCAACATACGCTTACTTATCGAGTGGGCAACATAATGAGCCGAGACAGCTTCCTGTCTGTCCTCCTTGCTCTGAGCAACACCAGTAGCTCTCTATAGAGATGGCTTGCATTAAATAAGACAAACTTCGGAGAGTAAAAATGACAGACATTTTAGAGGAAATACATCGATTTAGCAAACCTGGAGGTGAAGGGGTTGGTTTGCATTTTTCTGTAGTCCAAATGAAATAAAAGCCACAGAGGAGTCTATAGTAGATCTAAAAATCACTCCTGACACTGCTGTAAAAATTCAATATGTTAGTGAGGCAACAATTAAATTAAAACTAACACTAGTACTACATATTGAACCAGTTTCTGATCAGATTTTCACCACTCGGCCTACCTGAGTTCAAAGTTATGGTTAATCATAGCAAATCCAAAAAGATTAAAATAATGTTCAGCTGTCCTGGTAGAATATACCCGACATTTTCTCAATTAGATCCTTCAGCTAAAACCATATTGATTCTTTTGATTTGAAAGAATCAAAAATAATATCTCTGTACAAAGGTATCAACCAGGAGAGGAGAATAAACAATTCCTCAGGGAATGGCAAAAAGCACTAAATCTGGACATTTCTCCAAGTTGAAGAAAAGACAAAATGGAAACTGGCCACTGAAAAAGCAAAATTAGAAGAGGCAAATTAACAGCATAACACAAATAAATAATATTGTACAGTTACCAAAAATAGCACAATCAGATTAAAAGAAATTAGTAGAATAATTTTAGAAAGTATACAAGATATTTGTACACATAAACCATCTACAAGAAATTAGAAAAATCAGGAAGGATGTGCAAATAACAGAAAGGATGTAAAGTGATGGTTAATGGTCAGCTGGGAAGGATCTGTGATAGCGCTCCTTTGTGCACCAAGGATGCAGCAGTCTGTCACTAAAGGAGCTTTCCAGTTGAGCAACAACTTCATGCATGTCTAGAAGACATTATTACGTTTAGACATTTATTTAATTTCCCTTTGGGATCAATAAAGTATTTTTGAATTTGAATTGAATTTGTCCAACAGTGATGTTACTTTAACTAGATTTCTTCTGTCTCCCACCAAGGGGTCATCTTAGGACATCCTGTAGGAATGAAGAACTGATGGCGGCTCTTCTAAAGAAAACTCCCAAAACCATGTGGCTCAAATTTCCAAAAAACTTTGTGGAAGAATAAGCTATAATATGCTAAAACCAAACTGGAAATTTTGGGACAGAATTCTTAAAATAAATGTTTGGCACAAAAACAAAACTGCACATCTTGAAAACAACACCTACCATGACAGATGGGGGTGGCGGCATCATGAGTACGGATGAAAATTAAATGAACAATTCCAGCTATCAGTCAGTCCAAAACCTTTAGGTGGGAGTTAATATTTTCAGTATTGTGGTGAATGCAGGGATACATCTAAACCAATAAAAGAGCAACTTCACAGGAGAAAATTACAGTTTTCTAATCTTTAGACCTAATCTGATAGAAACTCTGCAGGATGACAAGAACAGGGGCTGTGGACAAACGACGTCTTCACAATCTGACAGATTAGGAGAACATCAGGAAGCTAGAATGGGCAAATATTTTATTAAATAGAAGAAGACTGAACGCTGAAATTAAATGTAAAGGTGCTTCAGCAGAGATTTAGTTTAAGAATGCACACACTTACGTGTCTAGACTACTGCAGTTCTTTTAATTTTTTTAATACTTTTGCCCAAATCAGATTTTCCAGGTTTAATTATTTACAAATTAAAGATATTTGTTAAATTACAAAACCAGGATTTTTAAAAATATATTTTAAACCATTTGAGATTCCTAAAACATACCTCGACGCACAAAAAAAAAAAAAAATTTCTAATAACTGATGGTGTAAAGTGTGTGTGCGCACACGCTGATACATGTATGCTGGACGTCTCCTCCTGCTGAGGGGGTTAAATCTCTTCCTGGCCCCACTTAACCAGAACCCAGTGAAAGCTGGGTAATCTGCAGACAGGAAGCAGCTGGGGAGGGGGGACCCTGTGTGAGCATGTAGGAGGGGGGTCTCTCTTCATGTCTTATTCATGTCTCATTAATACTGCAGCAAGCCTGGCTGTGTTCGTGTGTGTGTGTGTGTGTGTGTGTGTGTGTGTGTGTGGGTGTGTGTGTGTGTGTGTGTGTGTGTGTGTTGGGTTGGGAGATGTGGGGATGAGCCCTGCGGGGCAAAACACAGAAATCAATTATTGCCCCTAAACACATAAACGCTCGAGGCACCAACTCCTAGTTACAATGAGAGAATTTTTCTGAAACATTTTCATCACTGTGTCTAGAAACAGATCTGATTTAGCACTGGAGATGCACCAATCAATCGATCAGAGAGAGGAACCTGGCAATTTTCCCTTTAAGGGCTCAGATCCCCAATCACAGGTCAAATACTGAAAAGAATATTTACATTTTCACTAACGGCACCAACTAAGATGGACTTTGAACAACCTTAGAAACCAGATGGAGGTAAGTGGCATATCCTCTGAAATAATCCTGGAACCGCTTTGTGATGGACACAGAACTACTGCATCTATTAAAGGACTTTAAAGGGTTTTACTGTGATAAAAAACAAATCGAAATGATCATTTAGAAATCAGTAAAGAAACTCCTGATCACTGGCTCTCCATTTTATATATGGAAGGATGGATGAATGGATGAAGCTTTTATGTAAATACCACCATGAAAGAACCTGGTTGGAGATTTTTATTTTTAAACTCAGATGTTTATTTTGTACACAACAGAAGGAGGCATAAAGTCTTTCCCCCCAACCTTTTCTACTCTCAACACTTTTTCGGACCAGGAATCTTTGAAAATTGTCAAAGAAATGATGAAACTCCTCCAGGTTGCTGCTCTATTTTCTTCTCGTCCCACTCTTCCTCCCTCTGGTCACCTCATAAACAGCGCTCATGTAGACACTGCGTGCAGCATGGCAATTACTTGTCATGCTTCTTGCTTTCTCACGCTCCACCAAGAGGTGGTAGGGACCTAACACAGGGAACATCTTTGTGTGTGAAAAAGGGGGTTAGGTAGAAAAGAAATGGAAGATGCAGCACCATAAAGGTGTGTGTGTGATTATGTCGCTGCGTGAGTGCTTGGAACATGTGCCGCGTCATGGAAAGTGATCTTCCGTGAGAGGCAGAGCGTTTTTACGGCCACTTCACCAAAATTAACCACAAGCTTCTCTAAACATCTCTAATTAACAACGATTGCTCAGACAGAAGTGTGCACATACACGCATGCAGCTTTCAATTACTAATATTAAACATGTGCAGAAAGAGCAGACATTTTACAAAGGGCTTCACTAGATTTGATGTTAAAATCATGTTGCAAAGACTTTGTTTCTCCTTGTAGTCTGAACTTTTCTTGCACCATGAAAATTTTTTCCCTCCCTCAAATTTTTCCACATTTTTTTTCCACTTTAAACTACAACCACTTAGGTATTTTACAGCATGTTGACTAACACAGCTTCGACCACTGTTATGAAATGGGAGGGAAATGATACAAGGTAAATCTTTTCCAAATAAAAATCTGAAAAGTGTGCCATGCGTTTGGACTCAGCCCCCCCTGAGTCATTTATTTGTAGACTGTTATTATGCTGCAGTTCCAGCTGCAAGTATTTTGGGGCTTATTTCTGGCCACTTTGCACTCAAAGACACAGCAATGTTTACCCATTCTTCTTTGCAAAATAGCTTAAGCTTGGATGGAGAGCGTTTTTGAACAGCAATTCTCAAGCCTTGACACAGATTCTCAATTGAATTTGGGTCTGAACTTTGACTAAGCCGTTTTATCAAATGAAAGTGCTTTGATTTTAACCATTCCTCTGCAGTCATCTGCTGGTTTTTCTCCAGTTTTGCCTGAGTTATTTGTTTGTGACAACTATGTCTGAGTTGAAGAACAGTTTTCTCGCAGCATGATGATGTTACTGCCATTTTTTACTTTGAGGATGCTGTGTCCATCACCATGGACACAGCATCCTCAAAGTAAAAAATGGCAGTAACATCATCATGTCAAATTTTAAAGCAAACCAAAAACAGCTTCTGTCAGGCTTTCTTTCAGAAATAGCCTTCTTCTTCTTATTATTATTATTCTTCGTGTGAGAGGAGGGTGAGTGGAGAGCGGAAGAAGAGCGAAAGAGAGAGCGATTGTATATTTTCTATCTTTGGTTTTTTCTTACTGCTTTTTCACTTGGGGGTTTTGTTAATTATTTAGTTGTGATTTTGTGTTAGTTTGTCACATTTTAAGGGGTTTTTGTTTGGGTTCGGGTTTGGCCGTCAGGCGTGCCTGGCTGGCTGGCGTCTGACGACGCCATGGTGTCTGGTGGTGGGGCTTTCTCCACGCTAACGCGGAAGAACGGCGTCAAAGTGGGTGCCGGTTCTCCGTGTAGCGTGGAGGAAGTTTGTTTAGCGGTCAGGGAAGTGGTTGGACATGGGTCCATTAGATTGGCAGCTCGCATGAACGGAGCTGTTGTTCTATTTGTGGAGAAGGTTGAGCAGGCTCAACGGCTGGTCGAGGTGGGTGTCACGGTGGACGGCGTGTTTTTGCAGGTTTCGACCTTGACGCTGCCTGCGACTAGGGTGACCTTGTCGAACGTGCCGCCGTTCATCAGTGATGATTTTTTGGTACAGGAAGGTAGTGTCACCCATAAAGAAGGTTCCTTCAGGCTGCAAATCACCGTTATTGAAACATGTTGTCTCCCATAGGAGACAGCTGTTTACGATCCTTAATCGGCGAGATGAGGAACTGAATTTAAGCTTTCGTGTTAGAGTAGACGAATTTGATTACATCCTGTTTGCAACGTCCTTTAATATGAAATGTTTTGGCTGCGGCCAGGAGGGGCACATTGGAAAAATGTGTCCCGACAGGGCTGGGCCGGCCCCACCGAGTGCGGCGAAGCAGCAGCCTGCTGCTGCTGAGCAGGTGGAGGATCCATCTGATGAGGCTGCCGCGGCGGGGCCCTCTGCAGAAGAGCGGGCGGAAGGTATTGTTGAGGGTTCAGTAGTGGATGGTGAGGAAGCTGTGAAAATGAGTGTATGTGTGGGAAAGGATGGAAGCACGGTGTTGTGTGGTGATGGGGTGAATGACGGTGGTGATGGTGTGAATGGTGGTGAGGGTGAAAGTGAAGTGGTAGAGAGGGATGGTGTGCAGGGAGAGCAGCAGGAGGAGGTGAGGGGCGATGAGGAGTATTTAGGGAAAGGAGAGGTGCAGGTGGAGGGACAGAACAGTGCAGAGTCGGTTTTTGGAGCTGGAGTGGCAGGAGAGACAGGTGAAGCAGAGGAGGCGATGGAGCTGGAAGCTTCAGCCCCGTTAAAGAGGTGAAGCAAAAGGAGGAATGTGGTGGCTGCTGTGCAGGGCAGTAAACAGGCCAGTAGGCTGGCTGCAGAGAGGAAAGAGGTGTCGGACAGTAGCGACGCTGAGAGCTGGGTCTCTGACACCAGCGAGATATCTGTGTCATAAACGAACATAAGAGAACCTAGATACCCTACAGAATCTTTTAAAACTTTTTTAGAACAAACTAAAGGATTTAGAGGTGTAAAAATTGAAAGTTATTTTCCTAATTTGAGATTATTTTATTTCTCTGCAAGACATCATATTAGGAACAAAGAGGTATCAGGTTTTACAGATTCAGAAGTTTTTAGACTAAAGAAAATAATGACCAAAGTTAGAAAACAACTTTGATTTAAATAATGCACAGTAGCACTTTATTATTTTTTATTGTCTTTTGGTATTTTGTTTTTAGCTTCTTACCCAATATGAATTCTTTTAAAATTGCATCTTTGAATCTTAACGGGGTGAGGGAGGCTGAAAAACGGGCTTTAATTTATCAAACGCTGAACCAAAAGAAAATTGATGTAATTTACCTGCAAGAAAAGCACAGTGATCAATTAATAGAAACAGACTGGGTCAAAGAGTGGAGGGGGGAGGTCATTTTGAGTCACCGCACCTCCCAGAGTGCAGGGGTGGGCTTCCTCTTTTCCAGAGTGTTTATCCCAAACTCAACAGAAGTTGAACATGTCATTCAGGGGAGGTATCTTTTAGTCAAGACAAAGTTTGATTATTTTAGTATAGTTTTTATTAATATTTATGCTCCTATCACCAATGCAGAGAAAATGCTTTTTTATGAAAAAATTGGGGAACTTCTTCTTCTTCTTCTCCTTCTTCACACTCTCCTGCTGACAGGCATTTCCACCTGAGTTGTGGAGTTCTGCATCTCCTCCATAACTATCATGGACATTTTCACTGATATTATGATGAATGTTTTTTTGACATACATAGATTGTGATCTTGCCACTGCATGTTTTTTCTACCAATGTGCAGACCTTTAGCATAATTTGGAATACTACATATGACATGTTTTGGGAATTGGTACTCTACAGATAATTAAATTGAATATGAATTAAGATCTTTGCAATGCTACCGGAATAAAGTGGGGCTCAATTAAAAAACAAAAAGCCCTTTTATAATTTTTTATTTGCAAAAAAAAAAAAAAAAAAAAAAAAAAAAAAACGTTGCATCATTATTATTCTTCCACTCTACTTTGTGTTCGTCAACCTCCTAAAATCCCAATAAGATCCATTGGTGTTTATGGTTGTAGCATGACAAAATGAGGAAAAGTTCAAGAGTTCTGAATAGTTTTGCAACCCACTGTGTTCTGATTCTTCTTTACATTTTCCAAGTGAACCTGAAAGGCTCCAGCTGCTGCAGGAATAAAGCAAATTGATTATGAATAATCTTAAAAGCAAAAAAAAAACAAAAAAAAAACATAATATGGCCGAAAAGTGACACAAGAGGGACGAGTCAATATCCGAATCCGTGTGTGGGACATTCATGACCGCCATATGCAGCCAGTTATAGTTTCATGAGAAACGCAGTGCTTTGGAAACACCCACCGCGCGTCCAAATTTGGCTAAAAAGGCTTTTCGAGATGCAGTGTCTGCAGTCAAACAAAGGAGGGTGTAAAAACAACACAAGTTCCCGTTGAGAGGTTTGGAGTGGTCTCATTTAGCTATTCATACGAGTTCCTCAGGGAGCGCTCGGCTTGTTAATAGGAAGACAATAACTCAGAGTAAACCATCGATCAGTGGCTGAGGTCCTGACCAAGTGAATGTGCATCTGTATGAGTATCGACTCATGCTGATGCTGACATTATTTAGTCTTTATTCATATTCTACCTCACATAACCAAAGTGACTTTAACAAAGAATCCAGACGCTTCCCTGAGACCTTTCAGCAACACTACGGGTGTGCGGCACACAAACACGCTGCAGCCTGTACATGCACACAGACCCTAACCAGCATGTCAATAGGTGCTATTGAGACGAGAAGGTAAAGAAACCAGAGTGTACGTTTGTGCAGAGCGTTTTTTTTTTTTTTTTTTTTTCTCATGGCTGTCCATCACTGTGAAGGTGTCTGCTTTTGACAGAAGACAGCTCTGACATGCTGGGTAAAAACAGGGGGGAACTACACAACGCTAAGCCCACACACACCCACACGCAGTTTTTTTTACAGTTTAAAACATACAGATTTACAGTTTATGAGTCATAACAGAGTGTGTTTATGTTCTTAGCCTACGTGGGGCCATTATATCCGCTGTCTAGGCCACCTACATGTCCCTCTGTGTGTTTCAGAATGAGTCTGTATGTTTCAGATAAAAAGATATACGCTGCAGGAAACAAGCCCTGGGTTTTGACTGACAGCTAAAGAGGTAGGAGGAAGGATAATATCAGTCCAGAGGGATGTCCAATCTGCGAAGCCCCATTTCTGGGGGACTCCCCGGTTCCCTGAAGACCAATGAGCCGGCTCCCTCGACTGGTTGGGGGCCGAGCCCCGGGGGCACAGCGGGGCCAATCAGCAGGAGGCGAGAGGGCTGAGTGACATATAGATCTGCTAATTTACATCATTACCAGAATGCATCCTGACAAATGAGCCCCCGGGGCGCGAGCCAATCACCTGGGAAAGTAATGCAATTAGGCGGGACTACAGCTGTCAATCTCACAGCCACAGGGGTCAGTTTGTGATGCCTATGGTTACAACAGGCCTGCCTGCTGTCTGATTATTAACATATAAAACACATATAAACATAAAGCTCCAGTCAGAGGTTTACACACACTCTGCATCAGCATAAATGTGATATTTAATTGGGACTTTTAAAGATTTATTTGAACTGTTCTTTATCCAGGACGAAGTAAACAACTTCAGAATTTATTTATTTTTTTTATTTTATATTATTTTATATGTTTTTTAAAAAAAATGTATGTTGAAAAACGTTGAACCGTACCCATAAGCCTGTCGCAATAATCAATTAATCATTCAATGTTGCTTTGTCTATTGATATTGATCACGTGTCTATCGTGAAATATATTGTTATTGATTTATTGCCCTAGCTGGAAGTGGCCGTGTCATTCACGCTGATGATGAAAGCCTGTAAACTTATGCCACTAATCTGAGCGCATTCAGATTAGACGACCATTTTTGAAGTGTTTGCCTTCAACCAGTTCGAAAAGGACATGCTGTGTTTGACTTAAACAAAGATTACCTTGTGTCGCTCGAGAACAAACACCAGAGTTAAAGCGTGAATATTTGCAAACGCCTGGGTGTTGTTTGTGACTATTTGCCGTATGGTAAAGCCGGTTAAGAAGTAGGGCTGTGGACCACAAAGCTTAAACTCTGTGCAAAAAAACCTAAAATGACAGAGGAGTGTTTTCCTGCATTTGACTGACATGCTTTAGCATCATCAGATGTTATTATATCACACTGTGGCACTGCGCTGAGTCAGAAGGGTTGTGTCCAGCATGCAGTTCATGGTTTTAGTTAGTGCTAAAACCATGTGTGTCTCCAGCTTGGGTCTAAGAATGGTAGAAGAATGCTACTTTCTTAAGAAACTTCTACCAAAAATGCTCAGATAGAGTCCTTCTCACCTTGTCTGTGCAGTTCAGCCAGACACTCAGAAAGTAAGAGAGGTGGTGCGTTTAGTGTCATCGCATTATATCACTAATGAGACGCCTCCAGGAGGGAGGAGAGGGGGAGACAGCAGTGCAGGCAGTAAAATGAAGAAATGAAGAAAAGACTGAAGAGAAGTGAAGAGAACATGAATCGGGGGGGGCTGGGAGACAGATAGACCAGCTTGGGGACTTTTTCCTCTCTCCTCCTCCATCCTCGTTCACCCCTACACCTCCAAGTCTAATTGGACTAAAACTGTGATCTAATTAAATGGCCAATTAAAGTGCAGAAAGCAATGTGCCCACTGGCGAATCAGAGGACGAGGACGTAATCAGATGGAAAAACAAACAGAAAAAGAAATCAATGGAAGTGATGAAAAATGGGGGGGTGGAACTGAAAAAGAAACAAACAGAATCAAAGTGATGGCGGGTTTGTGCTGCTACTTAAAAATAACTCCTCAGCAAAAAAAAAAAAAAATCAACTGCAGGGGTTTGATAGCTGTCAGCAAATATAATGTTTCAAATGTTCTGTTTTATTAAAATGTTTCTTTTGTTCAGCTTAAACTACAAGAGAGCTCCTAAAATGTCTTAATAAGTAACAAATTGGTGCAAAGCTAAACTTCCTGTTTGTCATTTATTTTTAATATCCGCTTTTTAGTCTCTGAAACCAAAATTGAATCATAACTCGTCATGTTAATAATGTCTTATATTCGTGAAAATGTGCATGAAAAACACAAACGGAAACAGAACTAACAGCACTGTGAGTGGCCCTTCAGTGTTTGTCCACATTTGAATTTGTCTATGCAAAAAAGCTGAGGGTCAGTCAGGCTGAGCATCAAACATAACATCGAGTTTCAAGTCTTGCAACAGAAAGCAACCAGTCTGAACTTTGACTGGTCCATTGCATTGTAGTTTTGTCTATATGTCAAGAGTCATTGTCTTGTTTGAATGGTGAGCTAAGCGTGTTTCAGCACATGAATGCGGTTTGTTCAAAACTCCAAATCCCGTATGAAATACTTCAAAGCTGTTGGTGGCGAGAATGTGACGAAATGTGGAATAGTTAAAATCAAGAAACAGTCACTGAACACTTAATCCAAGGCACTGCACATCAGAATCGGTGTCTTTTATCATGTGCAATTAGAAATTAATCTCAATTTGTATATCTGTTAAAGCACCATGGAAACTAAGACTAATGCAGTGGTTCCCAAACTTTTTCTTCTGCGCCCCCCCTATGGATTACAGATGGCTGTCTGGTTGAAGCGACGCGTGTGAGGGGGGGTTAGGGCTAGGGTGGAGGGGGGGGCAAAATGAATGTATGTAGCTGAAAATAGACACCAACATCGGTAGCCTACAAGGTACTTGTTAAGCTTAAGGTTCTGTATTGATATTATCTAGTCATCTTTTAGCTAACATTGCCTTCATCCAACAGCTTTACTCAACTCAGTCGGTTAGTTTGGAGGGAAAAACTGTGAAAAGTTCTTTGCGTTTTGCTGGTTTGCTGCCGTGATTCTAACACAAACCTACGTAGCTCCGCACAGCAGCAGCAGGTCTCCTTCACAGGTGGAAACCCAGCGCGAGCGTCGTAGCGCTCATGTTGCATTTAAAGGCGGCTCGGAAAAACAGGTTACAACATGTTAACAACGGATTAAACAGTTTTAACTGCTGATAAAAGTGACAGAGGACACAAATATGGGAAGTGTGGAAGCCTCTACTGTATCAAATCGACATAGGAATAACAGAGAGTTGGCCATTCTAAGGTAAAAACCCAGCGCATACAGTGTTCAGGTTTTTGGTTGTTTTTTTTCATCCAGACGGCTTCCCGCGCCCCCCCTGCAATCACACGGCGCCCCCCATAGGGGGCGCGCCCCACAGTTTGGGAACCTCTGGACTAATGTAAGAAATACTTCAAATTTACATTACTTTGTTTTCTAATGCAAAAAAAATCCCAGATTAGAAATTTTTGACTAATGATTTGAGCAGGTCAGTGGTTTGTTTTCTCCTCCTCGGAGGGAGCTGATTCTTCCTCTCTCCATCTGTGACTATGTCCCACACTGGGAACCCCCCCTATGGACAGCTTTAGCACATCAAATATTAATGCTGGGATTCAATTCAACATCTAATCTCCTTAATAATTAGGGAGATGCAGCACCCACAATTAGCTTTGTTACACGAGGCCTCGACAGTCTTAACTCCTGAGGGGTAATTACAAACTGGAGACCAACATATATACAAACAGTTAGTAGAAAGAAAAGGTTCTGGGATTTGAATGTGCGAAGCTGCTTTAGGGTTTTGGATTCTTACCATGTCTTTGTTGAGGGGGGACACTTTGGAGGATTCTTCCCAGTTCAGATCATCCTCAGTGGGTGTGAAGACACATCCAGGTCCCCTACCTGGTCTGATCCTGGCTCCTGGCAGAGCAAAGAAAGACGCTCACTCACGCTGAGACCGACCCACCTGTCCACACAAATAACTGCCAGTAAAACTCAGCTACTGTGCTGATGACAGACGTAAGGTTGAGGGAGACTGTTAGTTTTTATACTTTATCTTATCAGATGTGCCTTATCGGTATCAGGATATGTAGAGGTTTTAAAATGTTCCAGCTAAACTTGTTCTTGTTCTGTTGCTATAATTTTAAGTCTTTGCTGGTTTCTCAAATTTTTTTAAAATTATTATTTTTATTATTTAAAACTGTCACCATGTCGTGACAGTGTTTTGTCAGACAAATAATCTGTGAAAAGATCAATCTCCTCCATGTCCTTCCGAGTTATTATTGTCATCTTAAGAAATGCACCAAAAACAACCAATCAGAGCTAGGAGGTAGGGCTTAGCGCTGTCAATCAACTTCGTGTATTCGCTGCTCAATGTGCTAATGGTGGAGAAACAATTTACCTTTATAGAAAAACTGTTTATCCATCGTCATCAGTGGCTATGCTAACTAGCTTAGCATTCACAACAGTCTCTGCTATCAGGAAGAAGTTGAAGCGTAATAGAGGGAGAGCAGACATGCCAGGGTGATGGACAGCGCTAAGACCTTCCTTCTCTCAGTGATTAGTTGTTACTAGTTTAGCACTGGGACAAGGCAGAGAGGAGCAAATTTTTTTCACAGACTATCTGATGCCATACTGTCATGGCAGAGTGGGAGTCTCAACATGTGTAAAATTTCATAAAGTTACATACTGTAGCTTTAAGTTATGGCTATGTTATGACCAACATCATCTGCTAACTTGACAGTTGTCCTGTAAACAGTCACTGACTTCAGAAGCAGATAGGCCTACTAATTAATATGCTAATATCAGCTTGCTATATCTATAACAAGCAAAACAGCAAAAATATATGAAATTGTGCGCCATAAGGACCTAAAAGTAAAATTACATTTAATGGATATTTCTTATATGTTTTTGCTGGAGTCTTTATATCAATATAATTTTTAATAACAAAAATTACAAATAAACTTTTTATGCAGTTGGAAGGAATTGGAATAAACCGTTTAGGTTTATTTTGGAATTTTTAGGTTTTTCTTTTATTTATTTATTTTTCTGTTTTGTCTGTTTTGTCACACCTAATATTTCAGATCACCAAAGTAATGTTAACACAAACATATCCCTGGGTTATGTTTGTGTTTTGAAAACTGTTTTTTAAATGAGGTCATACAAAGGGGGTAAAAGCTGTGTTACACATAGATGTGGGAATAGCAAATCTCCAACTACAATGATGCAACTCTCCTGTGTTTCGCGAAATATATTTTTCGTTCGAATAATATGGTTCCACAGAGTCTAAGATTAAAACCACTCGAAATGTTGATAATGTATCATGCCAGTTTAGTCATGTTTGTAATCATATTTACCTTCGGAATCCTTTTTTCTCAGACAAAACTCTTCAGAAAGTTTTCCTCCCAGGCGTCCCGTTGGATCAACGTTGTAAACACTACAATTCCCGTTACAGTGCTACAGCAAAATTCATTCGCCATGTTTTGAGTTCTCTCTGTGGAGTGTATCGCTTGTTTAACAACGTACCGAAAACTACATTACCCAAAAAGCCTAGCGATAACCAGGAAGTGCGGCTCGGGTTTCCGTGGTCACCGTGAGTTCTGTTCGCCGTTTGTTTCCTGCTACAGAGAAGAGCGCTGTCGAGACTGACCGGGAAGGCTGAACAACACCACCACCTCCTCCAATAACTACAGCATACAATGAAACTGTTCGCAATATCTCCATCTCTGGATATCCGTTTCGCCGCTGTTATATTGCTGGTAAGCGTCTGTTTTGCAGCCGGGGACAGTACGGTCACTAACAGATGGAGCTAATGTTAGCTAAATTCTGCTCGCTGGTTAACTGTACTCCCATTAAAAACTTGAATTCATGTTAAAATATAAGATGCGTGTTTATTAAAATCTAAAATGTGGTGATAAAGTTGAAATTTTGATCAATTTTGCTGAATGAGCAATAGAATAGTTAGCAGTAGGTGCTACCTACTCTTATCTATTAATTGCAGTGAAGTCATTGCTAATTGCTAGTACGGCTTTGGAAGCTTATTGGTTGCCCTACTGTTTAAACGGGTTAAGCATTTGTTTTTGTTTTACTGTACAAAGTTATTGTCGTACTTTTGCTGTCGCTATAAATGTGTCTCTGAATGATGCTCGCCGGTTGGTAAATTCCTCTGTTGTGGCTCATTCTCATTGGCCGACAACCCGGAACTAAAGGGAAGCTTAGTTTGGCAGTGAAATGAAAACTTCTCTCTGAGCTGAAGAGACCTATGGTTTGATGGGTTTAACCACGGCGAATGTGGCAGTTTGTGGGTCTGCAGGTGTCACATGGCATTCTGTGAAGTCAGAAGCGATCAGCAATGAAATTACAATTTTGAAATAAATTATTGTCAATGAGTTATAGCAGTTGAGCAACTTGTGGCTCCTAATAACCTGAATACTAAATTATACATAAATGGGGAGATGATTTTATTACCAAGGCATCCAGAATACAAGTTTTATGAGTTATTTATGCTTTGTACTAGATCTGCAATGAATTTTAAAAATGACACTAATGCGGGGGAAAAAAATCACCATTTGTGCTTTTTATTTATCTGCAAAATGATTAATTTGACTTTGACATAGATTATCCATTATTATGTTTATTGTTTTTCCAAGTTGAATATTCTAATTTGAAGCCTGCATCTCAAAACCTGCAATATTTTTGTTGTAAATGTTATTAGTTCTAAAGTTAAAACATCAAAATAAATTGACTTTGGTTCTTTGGTTTAATTAAAAATCGGGTCTAAATCTGCTCCAAGCAGACTAACACTTTGATTTTAACAAGCTATTATTAGCTGGCCAATTAACCTGCACTCAGCTGATTTACAGACATGCTGCTCTTGGCGTGCCTTTTCTAGTTTTATGAAAGAGTAAGAGGTGGAATATTCAGATGCACAGATAACTTTTTCTTGTAAAACAAGAAAAGTATAGGTGTTTTATTTATTGTTTTTGCTTTCTCGATTAACTGATTATGAGTATGGAGCAGCAGGTGGGGGAGTTACATTAATATTTGCTTTTGACAGCTAAAGAAACCCCGAGCGCACCGACCCGTTTCTCTGACATCCAATTAAAAAGACTTTTAAGCTGTCGGAATAATATGACAAAAAATTATAGTGGTTTTGAAACTGCAACTTTTTTCAACCTTGGTGTGCTTTCATACCCATCAAGAACCTGTGGGTAGATCATAGAAACCAGATTAGATATTAATTAGTAGCACAGGAGTAATTTAAGTCTTCTTTTTATACATTGACTTATGAAAATGACAGTGGTATTTCCACTTGTTTGTTTATGAATATATTTATGCAGCTCAAATGCTGTAGTGTTCTTCTCACATCCCGGTTAAAGCGGATCTTTAGTAATCTTGGATCGCACCTCATACACTAAGCATATTTTTAAAGTCTTGACATGTCATAGAACTTTTTACTAAAGTGGATATGACAGTGAGCGGCATTATAAACTTGAAATGAACTGAAAATGGGAACTAGGTGGAAAGGAAAAAGAAATGTGTTAAAGTGTGATATTGCAACGGTGACACAACTGTGGTGTGTCACCCTTTACCCTCATTATCTCCAAAAGATTTAGAGTTTAGAAATGCAGTCATTCATACATAAATTACTATAATTAACATAGTTTTGTTCCCACCCAATATACAACCTTGACATGACTTATCTTTAATATGTAGTGTAGCATTAGATGCATACTTTGCTACTGCTACAATGCTAAAGTTTTGACCTGCAGTTACTTATGGAAAAGCGGTGAAAACATTTTTGACATGAATGTAAGCACTTTAGTGTGTAGTAGCCATATAAAGTACATTTTTTTGCGTAATTGACATTGTAGCAGCTGTTAAGGTTAAGCTCTGGGAGTGGCATTCTGTTTATTGTTTTTCCAAGTTGAATATTCTAATTATGGGCCTGCATGTCTCAAAACCTGAACTTCTGGTTTAAATATATCAGGGCTTGTTTTAGAGGTAGATAAGAGGCTTTGATGTCAAACGGAAGGCAGCTACTATTGAATGTCTCTTTTATTTCCAAACATTGCTTCGCTCGGGAAAGCTAAAAATTCTGCTCACAGCCTCCCACTACCTCGTAAAGTAATTTAAAATATTTGTTTGAAAGTTTGCCAATTTTATTACAAATAAAACAAGAAAATCCCAGGTTAATAAGTATAAATAGTCTTTGCTTTGTCTGCCAGTGGTTCTGCTGATGTGTTCAGGAAACCCAGATTACGTTGATGGCAGCCTTCAGATTATCTGCACTGTTGGGTCGGGTGTTTCTCGTCTTCTGATGATACTCCTTAGATTCTGTATGGGGCTCTGGTCAGCCCAGTTTGCTAGCCAGTCAGTGACACCATGGTCCCTTATCCAGCTTTTGGTAGCTTTGGCAGTGTGAGCAGGTGCTACGTCCTGTTGCAAAATTAAACCACCATCTTGAAAAAGCTTGCCAGCAGGTGGAGGCTTGAAGTGCTCTATCATTTCCTGGTACACAGCTGTGGTGTGTGTGGACTTCAGAAAGCTCAGTGGCAGCCCCAGTCATCACTAAATGTGGAAAGTTCATGCATGGTGCTCAGAAAGCACCATGCATTCTGAGGTTATTCCTCCTCGTTCTGCGACCTTGACTTCTAAATGAAATGCAAACTTTTCTTGCATTTGTAAAACCTTTAGACTTCTGAGCAGCAGTCCTGTTTTCTCCTTTGCCCAGTAAGACACTTTGTAGCTTTCTGCAGGTTTTGCCTGAGTATCGTGGCCTTGATGTGCAGACTCCAGCTTTAGTCCACTACTTGTGAAGCCCTCCCAAATTCTTGAATTGATTTTCTTGACAATGTATATATATTTTAAAAGTTGTACCTATAAAATGACAGTTTTCCAAATGACATTTGAGTGACTCTTAGGATATGAAATAAAGATTGAAGTCTTTGCCCTGAATGCCAGGCATCCTGTTTTCAGGCACAACTCATCACCCAGTGAGCAGTGAAGCATGGTGTTGACCCCATCACACTGTGGGACGTTCTCAGGCAGCAGGAAGCAGGACACTACTTTGAACTGCAACAATTCACAGGGACATCTTTTGGGATAACTTGCTGCAGAGTACAGTGGACCTCAGACTGGGGTGAAAGTTCACTTTCCAACAGGACAACGCCCACAGCAAGCATTAAAAAGGAGTGGCTTCTGAAGAAGTTTGTAAATGTCATGGAGTGAGCCAGCCAGAGCCCAGACTTTTACCTGATCGATCCTCGCTATAGAAGACTAAAAATGTCTGCATCGACATTTTCCATCCAACCCGATGGAGTTTAAGAGGTCCAGCAAAGAATAATGGTAGAAAATGCTCAAAAATAGGTCCCATAGTTGCAGCATTGCGCTAGGTAGTTCAACAAAGTGTTAATCAAGTATTTGATTAATAGTTGGCAGATCAAATTGAATAAAACTATCTTTTATTGAATTTGTTATGATGGGATATTGTATGTAGAATTTTGAGGGGAAATAATTTTCTGCTGTATTATAACAAAAAGTGAAGCCCTGTGAATGTTTTCCCCGTGCAGTGTGGGTAACAATCTGTTATCAATCCAGAGTCACGAATGCTACAGTTTCTGATTTACTTTGTGGGAGGTTCTGTTTGCTTGAGCCACATATATCTGTCGTTTTTTTTTTTTTTGTTTTGTTTTCTGCTGTGTGGATGCGCTCAGCTTTAATTGACGATGTTTCTGATTCGTCTGTAGGTGATGGGCCTCTCTACTCCAGGGCAAGCAGAAATCATCAGTCTGGACTCATCCAACATCGATGATGTCCTGAGTAAGAAATTACAATTGATATATTTAGATGAAACAAGTTTGACATTTTGCTCTATTGTATTTAGATTGCTATCACTTTTGTGTGTATTTCTGAAGTAAATATCTAATTTTGGATGGGAAATTTTGAAACAAACTGCCTTTCTTTTTATCTAGCTGTAGACAAGGCAGATAAATGTTGGTAAAAAAAAAAAAAAAAACATTCTCACTTCCTACACTGGAATTTAATTTTATCTTAGAGTTTTTTGTAATATCGACTTTTGATCTTGCTCTATTACAATTTTTGGCTCGGTGTATAATAATATACAGAAACCAAGAATTGTCATATTTCTATAAATATATGTTTTTGTTGAAAGAACTAAATACTTGCCTCATTTAAAAGGCTTCGATTTTGAATATACATATTTTTTTAAGGGGACAAGACTACAGTAAAATCTCCTTATTGTGTTATAATTGTTGATCCGGCCAAACCATTAATGTCATAAAATAACTTCCTTTGTTAACACAGCAAAAACATAGTAAAATAACACTACGGTCTCAAATGCTCCAATTAGGGAGCTTTTGAGGAAGACTGCACTGAAGTTTTCTGTTAACAACCAGAGTTAAAAATTTTATAGCCAATTTAGTATAAATGATATTGTTTACAAGTGGTATTTAAATGTGCCATCACGGCCTGTCTGCATGTCCAGCCATGAACATTTCTGCAGAAGCGTAAACAAGAATCGGCTAGTGTGAAAAACAGCAATACCGGATGGATGAACTGATCGGAATAAAGTTAGGCTAGGCTTATACATCATAAATAAATGTTATGTTAGATTTTATTATTCGTGTAATAGTAAGATGATGGTCTCGTTATATTGAGAAAATCACACAAAAATATATCCGTAGTAGGGGAGTTTATTCCCCCTCTTCTGTAATAATAAATATGTATTTATTAACACAAAATCAAATGTATTGATTACGAGTCTTTTTTGCAGATAATGCTGGGGTAGCATTAGTCAACTTTTACGCTGACTGGTAAGTTTTTTTTTTCTTCTATGATTTTTTTAAAATCTTTTTGTATTATTTAAGTCACATTTAAATTGAGTTTTTGCAAAGCTGTACACCTCAAGTAGAAAATAGTTCTTCTAGCTTTACCATTTCATTTATTTTATGACCTTTTTAAATTTTTTTTTAACCTGAAATATGTCCAGTTGTGCAAAGTGGACCCAAATCTAAACTCTCTGCAGGTGTAGATTTAGTCAAATGCTCCATCCGATCTTTGAGGAGGCGTCAAACATCGTGCGGGAGGAGTTCCCTGATACCAAGCAGGTGGTGTTTGCTCGGGTCGACTGCGACCAACATTGTGAGTAATACTTTCCTTACCTGCTATTTTGTGTGTTCTCTAACTTTGTTCAAGATGTTACTAAAAATATAACTTGCAACGTTCCTGTGAGAAGCGCATGACTGGTAATCGTTAAGTGAATGCTGCGCCAGCGTAGAGCACGTTTAATGTAAAGAATGGGTTTTGTTAGAACGGAATAGGTAAAATATTTTAAACTTTGTTAAAATATTTTGAATAATGGTGTTTGCATGTTTTTGAGCTTTCATCTTGACGGCCATGTGTTTTGTCCTAAACTTGCCATAGTTTATTAGAAGTGAAGTCAAGACTTTACAGAGTTTCTGCTGAGTTTTAAAAAGCCGTAAACTGAAAAATCTTAAATTTTGGTGTTAAAAAAAAGTCCTGAATTTGTCCAGATTTACCAGAACCGGTCTGAAATTACGCTAAGTCTTAAACTTGGTGCTTATTTAATTGTTTTCTTTTTCTCAGGTAATTTTTTTTTTTATTCTGTCTTTCTAATTTGTTTTGCTTACAATTGCACAGACAGCATTTATTTGGTATGTTTGTTGTGGTTCAGTCTGAGAGATTTGGGTGTCTTTAGCTGAAATCCCTTTAACTGTCTTTTGGACCTTTGTTTAAGCAAATTAAATCAAAAGATTTTGTTGCAATATACAGTATTATAAATTGGTTATTATTAAGTACTCATTTAAACGTAAGTTATTTAATTTTAATTAAGTTGGTCCTAACGTTTAGTCATAAAGGGCCTAAAAAGTTCTCAGAAAGTCTTGAGAAATCGCTGAAATTTAGCTTGTAAAACTCCATCTGTGAATATCTGTGGATTTAAAGCATAGCTGGTTTTGATATGCGATGAATTGTTTTGAAGAAGCCACTTGTGTTAAGTGTCATTTGTTTTAAAAAGGAAGCGTTTTTCCTTTATTTATGGAAACTATTGTTTCAGTTGCAACAACCCTGTCCTGGTCTAGTTGCTGAAAATGTGTTATGTAAATAAAATTACCTTACCTTTTACCTTGGTTAATAAAATCCTCTTCTGATATGGATACAGGACTATGGTAATGAAAGGTTTTTATTTTTGTATGAACAGTGGTCTTTATTTGACCGTTCAAAGTAGCCATAACCATCACTAAAAAGTACCAGAGTTTCTAAGTACTACAGTGTTACTGCAGAAAGCTTAACATAAAAATCGTTAAAATGACCTTAATTCTTTAAAAATGCAGTTTAGTCGGTAGAAGGGAGTTGAGCTGAGTTGGCAAGTAGGTGTGAAGTGACATCTAGTTATCAGAGTGTGAAGGACTCTGATAACTACCACACATGTGAAAAAGTTGCCAACATCCTCAGATGCGATTGCACCTTCTCCGCCTCATTTGGGTGAGAGCTCACCGCCATTTCTACAGCTGCACAGTTTCTCACTGAATGTTTACTTACAGGCACTGCATCTTAACAAAGGTGCTCACTGACTGCATGATGTCAGCTACATTAAGACACAAATGAAGACTTTGCAGCTCTACTGTAGAGCCATTTGACTGCTATAACCTAATAAATGTATGTTATTCATTCAGGAAAAAATATTAAAGAATAACTTGAAGCTCAACCTCTTATAATCTTTGCATATTCAAAAAGTATCTTAAGCGTGTAATAAATAAAAAATATATCCTTTTTGACTCAGTTTGGTTGCAAGTTTTAGTTAAAATGGTAAAAAAAAAAAAAATGAATTTGCGTTCGTATTGCTGATCTTACTGTGTTTATTAAAGGCTTAATCACTTTATGTTGTTTGAGTATATGCTCAAAAAAAATTCAACAAACTTTATGTGGGAAGGGAAAGAGGTGCACGTCTACACTCTATATTTGATGCACATGTTCACACGGAGATGCCCATCACACCAGAGCTCACACACGTAAGCTGCCAGCTTCAGCCTTTTGAGATAAAGCAAATTAAAGAGAATTATTGATGACCTGCAAACTGTTTGAAGACTAATGACAAAACTGCTGCATCCTGTGAAGACTGGAGGCTTAGAGACGCCCCGCAGAGAGATTGACACCTGCCACACACGCACACACACACTCATTCAGTGTGCGCAGCGAGAATATTTACTCCTGGCAGGGGGGCTGCTTTCATGTGGGAGATCAGAGCTGGGAGCTGACTGAGAGCTGGGCTTTCAGACTCTGGTTTAACTGCTGTCTCTGTCACCGCTCTGCTCTTCATCTCCATGTGGTTGTCTTTTTTTTCCTGTCTGCATCTCGCTCTTCATCGGTTCATTTGCCTAACTCCTCCTATCACCCCCCCCGTGTGTAGCCGACATAGCTCAGCGCTACCGCATCACCAAGTATCCGACGCTGAAGTTGTTCCGCAACGGGATGATGATGAAGAGGGAGTACAGGGGTCAGAGGTCGGTTACCGCCATCGCTGACTTTATCCGCCAGCAGCAGGTCGACCCTGTGAAGGAGATACACTCAATGGAGGAGGTCAATACTATAGATGTGAGTGCCAAAAGCATAATGTCTAATTACATGTAAACATTTATGACTGAATTAAATCACACAGGATGATCATTTAACACTTTGCGCTTCAACTCAACAGAGAAGCAAAAGAAACATTATCGGATACTTTGAACAAAAGGACTCTGATAACTACCACACATATGAAAAAGTTGCCAACATCCTCAGAGACGACTGCACCTTCTCTGCTGCGTTTGGGTGAGAGCTCACCGCCATTTCTACAGCTGCACAGTTTCTCACTAAATGTTTACTTACATGTTTGCTCTTGACCTCTGTCCATCCAGGGCCGTGTCGGCGTCCGAGCGCTTCAGCGGAGACAACGTCATCTACAAGCCCGTGGGCGAGGGCGTCCCTGACCTGGTCTACCTCGGCTCCCTCACCAACTTTGACCTGACGTACACCTGGGCGCAGGACAAGTGTGTGCCTCTAGTTCGGGAGATCACCTTTGAAAACGGGGAGGTTTGTTTACCTCGTTTTTCTGTTGAATATTTTCGAGAAACGATTCATGTTGCCACTTGTTCTGATAAATATGCGCGCATGTGTCAGGTTCCATCAGAATTTAACCTGAAAGGTCAATCAGGCGTCCATTTAGTTGTTGTTGAGCCATACACTGATGCTTTTTGTGTGTGTGATTTCCAGGAGCTGACCGAAGAAGGACTTCCCTTCCTCATCTTGTTCCATCTTAAAGAAGACTCTGAAAGTTTAGAAAAGTTCCAGAATGAAGTAACTCGACAGCTCATCAGTGAGAAAGGTAGGCAGCTTTTAGAAGATGTTACCAATTTAGATTTTAATCAGTCACGACTTCCTGTACACAAAGATAGTGTTTGTGACACGTTTGCGTCTCCGCCAGGGTCGATAAACTTCCTTCATGCGGACTGCGATAAGTTCCGCCACCCTCTGCTCCACATCCAGAAAACTCCGGCTGACTGTCCCGTCATTGCCATAGACTCGTTCAGGCACATGTATGTCTTTCCTGATTTCAAAGACCTCACGTAAGTACTTGAGTCATTTCAAATAATACAAAAGTTTCTTGCATTTCACTCCATCCTGAATTCTTATTCCATAGATCAGCAGATATTATCAAGTCTCTTTATTTTTACGGGAAATTAGAAATCAATTTTTGCAAGATTTTCAGTTTGAGTGCAATTTGCTTTTTATCTCAGCTGCACTGGATACTGACCTCAGTTCTGTTCAGAGATCTTTGTCTGGATCATCCAGTCAAACTCAAAAATCCAATATGTTGCAGCTCAGGCCAAAGCATAGAGAAAGTTGCAAATGAAAACAATTTATTCACACTTCTGAGAATTTGCATCCTATTAAAGCATTGTACTTACCAACCTCTAGTTAATCCTAACCCTGACAATTGGCAAATTTCACTGCTTTTTAACGTCCTGAACTCAAACTCGTGTGTGCTTGATCATAACTCCAACTTCTGAGAAAGCGAGCTGAGCGTGGTTTGCATAAAAAGCTTCAAACGTAATCTCGTGTTTTTAGTTTCGTAAAATACGAGTTTTAAAAGTCTGTTTTACAGCATTTCCTCCCCCTCACATACAGTGTGACATCACTTCTTCTTCTTCTAATATGAATAATCAATAACCAAATAATATTTTAATTGGATTTCTTAAAAAAAAAGTGTATGGACAGGACAGACCTTTCCAAAAACTGGAGGTTTGAAATCAATCAAAACTTTCTGGTTGGTGCATCTCTAATATAAGTTAATGAAATTTGGCTTAAATGGTACTTGTAATTGTTAAATAAATCTTGTTTTATATGCGGTGGGAAACATTCCTTTGAATAGTTCTGACAGATGATGAGTTGTGTGATGTATCATTCACCTGCGCGTGTAATTGTTCATAATGAGATCCGTTCATGATCAAACACACACACGCACGCACGCACGCACGCACGCACGCACGCACGCACGCACGCACGCACGCACGCACACACACACACACACACACACACACACACACACACACACAAACTGCTGAACAGCAGATAAATGCCACCCCTCTTAAAATCTGTCCTTTATGAATGGGCCAGGACACCGGAGCTAATGTGACATGATTTGGCACGTGCAATAAGTGCTAAACTAATCCAGTCTAATCTAATTTAATCTTATTTATTCTGCTCCCCAACGCACCCCCACAATCAGGCTCTGATCAGATAGACAGTAGCCTGGAGGACTTTACTAGCTCCTTCACAACCTAATTACATCACATCAGCACTGCATGTGATGCACACAGCCTGTAATTACATTAGCACACAGTATGTTATATATACATGTTTGTTTATGTGTGTCCTGATGTGCCACACTGGTGAGTTTGATGTGGCACCAGCACACGACCTCCCATCACTCGGATCAATTCATAAAGCAGATTAGATTTCTTTTCATGCTTCAACGGGACTCGTCGGCTGCTTCGTCTCGTGGCGTCTCTTCTCGCCGGCCAGCTTCATAGCTCCACCGCTGGACATGTGTGGAGAAATAATCTTAAAAAATGGAGAAATTGTTTTATTTCCAGACTTTATTCCTTATTTATTCAAGAGTGGACTGATTTTATGCATCCCCCTCACCACAACTTCATAATTCAATAAGGGCACAAACTATGACTTTTAAATTAAAATCTGTTTATATAAATGTTAGATGCAACACAAAGTGATTGTATTTCCCAAGCTTTTTGGTTTCCTTGTATTTTTATGGTAAATAGAACCACATCTTCTCATTGACTTGAGCTCTAAGCTGCACCGTAGTGGACATATATCTGATTTTAACTGCTGTACTGAAACTTGACTAAATACACAAAGTGTTTTCAAACGAAGACTGACCAAGATCCCGTTGAGAAAATATTTATTCAGTTTTCTTCATTCAAGCCCAAAGTAATGAGCAAACTGGATGCCTTTAAGTTAATTAGAAAAAAGTTGCAAAAACCTTTTGAATCTTTGGATTTACAATCAGTTTCCTCTAAGAAAGCAGAAAATTGATTATTTTATTTAACTAAAATAGTTCATGCTTAGTTTATTGTTCAGTAGATAAAAAAAACTGCAATATTAGTGGTGATTAGTTTTTTAAAAGGATATTTTTTTGCCCACAATAATTACTTTTGAGCTTGATGATTTTGGCCCACGTGACAAACAATATGATACAACTTACTAAATTGATGTTACATTTAATTTGAAATCTATGAAGTTTATCCATCTATCCAGTCACCCATCCATCCATTCAAACAATTGACCAAGCATTAATCTGACTGATTTCTCTTTGTCCATCCATTCATCCTTCTTTCTCTCCTTTCTCTCTTCCAGCTTTTCTTTTTCTACGTTTCATATTTAAAGTCTGGCTGCTACGTAAATATTTGCCATAAATTTAAGATAAAACTTTGCATTTATCCTTTAAAGATGGGACAAAGAGATTTGGAAACAGGATTCAGAGAAATATGAATCTTTGACTTCATACCGATAGTAAACGAGCTCCATTAAGCCATTTTTGTTGAAGGTTTGTTTCACTTTATTTAATTTTCCCCTCCCCCTCAGTATTCCTGGGAAGCTAAAACAGTTTGTTTTGGATCTTCACTCCGGAAAGCTTCACAGAGAGTTTCATCACGGTCCTGACCCCACAGACAGCACACCTGGACAGGTTGGCCACCGGTCTTATCCACAGGAAGTCCGCTTTTATTACGAAGTGCTGCAGTTTCAGTTCAATCTTGACTATTGTTCTCAGGAGGCGGAGAAAGAGGTGGCCAGCAACCCTCCAGAGAGCTCGTTCCAGAAGCTGGCACCAAGCGAGACCCGCTACACCATCCTCAGACGGGACCGCGACGAGCTGTGACCTAAGCAGCCCTGCAGGGATCCTGAGACTCAATGCCACGCCCCGGGGTCAGGGAGGGGTCAGGGTTGGGACAGGCCAGCGGGACAGAAGAGTAATACCCAACACCCTTACTGGAAAAACGGAGAAGGACGACGACAAAAAGAAGAAGAAGGAGAGAGCGGCCCATAACATATTGTTGGAGTAGCCTATATTTTCATAACTGTTTGTCATGCAATTTTTATTTTGATTTAGGAGAACGGGGGAATGAAGAAGAAAACGTGTGTGGGCGGGGGTCTGGGGCATTTAGGACATAAAAAGAGAAGTTTACTTTTATTTCTTCGGAGGTTGTAAATATGTTTGTGCTACGTTGGAATCACAATGTTGGTCTAAATTAAATGCAGAGTTTTCTTTATTTTATGTAGTCTCTTTGTCATCACGCTGTTTCTCAGCCCTGAGCGTCAAACCGTGTCCTCACTCCAGTTGTGCGGTTCTTATCTGTGGGTTATTCCAGTTCAGCCCGTCTCGATGAAAGATGCTCCTGTAATCTCATTAACCTCATGGCTGCATCTCCACCATGACCAACTCCAGTCTAATTCATTTGTAGAGCACATGTTAAAACATTATGCCTGTTTAAAATAGCTTTATTTCAATGTCTCCTCATCACACAGACTGGGGGGGAGAGACGCCTCGTAGGAGTAGCAACATTTCTAATCGAGACGAGCGACTGAGCTGTTCCATCCTTTTGGGATACAACCCTTCTCTCTCTGGTACTGTTTGTGTTCTGGCTCTGGATTATGACGTCTCCTCAAATACTCCTCGGATATTTTTATGTTCTACTTTTTACTGTACGGTGCCACAGTGGGGGTGGGGGGGGGTATCTGTTTCTGTCATCAGTAACGCCACAATTCCTAAAAAGCATGACTGAGAGATTTTTAACATTATTTTCTGAACACCTAAAACACATAATCCCCATTTCAAAGTGCTGGTAGTGGCAGCATTATGCTGTGGGGAGACCTCTCTGTCCCAGAGTGCCTCTGGTTAAAGCTCTTCCTTCAAACCTAGTAAAAAAAATATGTCAATAATCAGAGATCAGTCTGATTCGAACTTAAAACGAAAGAGCCTAGTTTGTTGCTGAGGTACTAAACTGTAAAGAATGACATGAATTATTTTCTAATGACTCGGGAAAACAATTACAAAAATGTTCCTAGACGATCTTCATCATCATTAATTTATGTAACTCCTGCTTTTGTTGTCTGTGTCTTCATGCTTGGGGCGAAAACACTACGACTCTCCCAAGTGTTTTAAGAGGAAAAACCTGAGCGGTAAAAATGAAGCCTGCTACTTTCTACCAGTTTTTCTTTCTTTTTAAATCCAGTTTTAGTCTCTTTTTACCTCTAAGGTTTTCGTACCGTTCTTGATTTCTGGGAATCAAGACGTTGGACTTGGACGTGTTTGGGGACTCATTTGTGTTGTGTGTCCTGTCCTCCCATTTTGGACCTGCATAGTGACATATCAGCCCACATACAAAGCAACAAATGGGGGGAGGAGAGGGGAAGTCTGATGCCATTTTTTAATTGCTCATCTCAGAGGTGAAGAACAAAAAAAATGATTAAATAAAAAACATTTTACAGATTTGTGTTTGTCGGAACTCCATTATTCCTGCTAGTTGGTAAAACTATGCAGCAGCTGTCAAGATAAAAATCATAATGTGCTTCAACAAACAAAATGCATACAGTGGAAACAAAATTTAAGTCGAAGCCGATTTAAAAATATGTTTTTAATTAAATTAATGACCTTATTGCAGCAGGAGGTGCAAACTTACCTGACTACTGATCACGAAATTATGAGAATTATCCTTGGACATTTATATTTTATTTTTCTTATGACACAATTTAAAAAATATTTTAAAATACGTTAAACCTAAAGCACATAAAGCCCAACTAAAAACCCAGTAGTGGCAGCATCATGCTGGGCGGTCACTCATTAATGTTTTTTTGCTAGATCAGCTAAACTGCATCCAACAAAAATACGGCAACTTCAGCCATTATTCCTGTCAATGAACGACATCTTTGCTAAAAAGAAATATTTTATTTGACAACAGTAGTATCTCTGTATACAACAACTTCACACACTCCGGTCTGAAGTGGTCTGGACTTTGGCACCGTTAGTGATACTTTGCTGCATAAATATGAGAATTATTACTTAAATTTATCATTACACGAAAACACAGAAGAACGGACAACGTAGAAACCCTGCAGCTGAAAAAAGGAAGAGACGAGGCTTTCATTTGCCTTTAACAGTGATGCATTGGCACAAAATGTTTAGACCTCGGATGATTCTCTCACAAAAGGCCACATTTTCAGATTTTGATTAAGAAAAATGAACTGGAACAAGTATAAGCTGTAGTGCTTGCATTAAATATTGCCACAGAAACCATTCACACCTGAAGATTGTTACAGTCTCGCCATCTGAGCTGCTCTTGGAACGATTAGAAAAGTTTTAATTGTATTGTTAATTTCCCCCTAATTCATTAAGGGTCAAAATTATACATACCTCCACCAACATTTTGTCAAAAGCACTTTGACCACAGAGAACTATGAACAAGGTTTTGGTGTCATTTGAGCAGAAAATTGGATCATTCTTCTTGGCTGAACCTGTAGAGGTCGCTCAAATAATTTAGGGTCTCGTCATTGATGTGATTTTAAAGCGTAGTTCAGATATTACAAACAATATAAAGGTCAAACAACTCTTTGGGGAAGAGTGTTCTAGTGCGTTAAAGTTTTATCCATTTCATCAGTGCTGGGTATAATTTTCAAGCAAACAAGAAGCTTGAAGCTGTGACATATCCTGCAGTTCAGGGGTGTCCAAACTTACTAAAATCAAGCAAATAAAGTAGTTCATTTCTTGTTTGTTTTGTTTTGTTTGGCAGAAAATTTATGGTAGATCAAAAACATAGAAAGGATTTTGTGCCTTTGCCGTCTTAAAAAAAAGGCATCTAGTTTTTAAATACTTTTGGCTCAAATAAACACATTTATTCTCGATTATAAGAACAGGACTTGGATCACTTTCTGTCAAAACGCTCGCTAGACTTAGCCAAGTTTAATAAATTAGATAAAAGCAGCTGATTTGGCTGCAGCAAAGTCGACTTTTCAGTAAAAGGTTGTCTACTACTACTACACTTTAATACTTTGTGTTGTACGTAACATCTCCCATTGTAAGAAAATCATGTTGTCTAAATGGACACTCCTGCTGTGGTTGATAAAAGATTTTAAAATCTTAGTGGAGGTGTATGTATATATTGAGCCTGTATGTGTGCATGTATGGGGAAACGTTTGAATTTGTGCTCCTTTTCATGCTCTCAGGAAGTCATCGCATTTGATTTGTTTTGTACTTCAACCCAACCTGGACAAACGTAAACCATGAAGACGATTAAAGTGTCGGAGTCGCCCTGATGCAGAACCTCCTGAGCAGGACTGCAGGTCGTAATTAAGGCAGTTTTTAAACACCCGTTCAACAAAGTGCACACATTGTCTAGCGCTCCGTCTCCTCAGACCCACAGGACCAGGTCAGTCAGTCCACATAGAAGAGCTTCACTTGTCCTTATTTTTCTCCTGTTCTTCTGCCGCCGGCGCCGTCAGTCGACTCATCTGCTGGTCCACTTGAGCTCGGCGGTGTTTTCGGACCAGGCTGCCGCCCGCGAAGCCCAGGGCGCCCCCTCCCACGGCAGCAGCCACCCCGGCAGCTTTGAACCCGGCCAGCAGGCCGAGAGGGCCTCCCAGCGCGCCGCCCAGCAGCGCCCCGGCGACCGGCAGCACCGCCAGCTTGTAGCCCGCCGCCTGGAGAGACATGAAGAAGAGATACGCTCCGGTTTAATTTACCTCGCGCACCTTTGGAGGCGCCGG